>NW_027249124.1:0-600000 GCF_030848795.1 Temnothorax nylanderi
TCTAAATATTCGTATAGTTTTAAGCGCGCTTGTGCCGTCGTGTACGCCGCGATCACGACATTTGTCAATGGGGAAGTCACGACGGCCTCATCTCGTAGCCGCCACGAAGCATATATCACCTCGTCGTTAACGGGTAATATGTCGATTATCTCGTGCTCGGGACTCGTGAGCAAAGTCATGAAACGCTGACAAGATTTCACGACCTCGGTCTTAGGCAAATTGGTTCGCTGGCCGAATTTTCCCCAGAAAGAATTTAAGCAGAGTTTCGCGACCGAGCGCAGGCCAGGATTCCGGACGATATTGTTCTTATCGAGAACAACACCCTCGGTTTCCGCGTATTCCCGCAGGTATCGTTCTTTCGCTTCGTCATCATGACAATCGCTCGGCCACCCACTAGCTTCTTGTTTTAATTTTAAAAACGTATTTATATATTCGGCGAACAAACCGCCCTGCCGAGTACCGGGGTCATATCGCGCAACTTTATATTGCCATATTTCGCTTACTTTTGTCACGAGATAACCTTTCTCGACGGCTTTGCGCAATTCGACGGATACCCAAGTACCCTCGAATTCACGATCGGCGGGGTTATCGTGAGTGCACGCGGCCTGCGAGAACGTTTCGCAGCAACTACGACATAACGCGAACAATAATTTTCCGCGTACGCGATATGGGAGTACCGGGTGAAAAAGATCGCGCGGTGCAAGTACTCGACATCGGATGAGACCTTCGAGCGAATCAAAATTATAGTTCGGCGCAGTTCCGATTAACGCTCGGCATTCTTCGCCGATAAAAATATCGGGGTGACCGATCGGAAAAGCACCGGTTTTCAATACGTACGGGTACAGAGAGCATACGTCCACGTAACGTATTTTCTCCGTACCCCGAATTTCGCGACGGGTGGCGATGTTTCCCGTGCGTCCTCCGTAAAACGCGTCGCGAGGATCGAGAGGCGCGTGTTTCAATAATGAGTGATTTTCTAGATAATCCCTCATCGCCTGATTTTCTCGCAACTCACGGTCGAAAGCGCACTCCCACATCTCCGTCACAAGGTACCCCTTTCTTTGGAGACGACATGTCATCGCGAGTGTTCGTTCGTAGCGCGCGTCGATCGTGTCCTCGCGATTTGCGGTCGAAGGCGTTTTATCGCGATTTACCTGAAAACATGTGGGACATCCGTGCCAAAAGCAACCGTGAAATTGTAGTACGTAACGTCGCGTCTCGTCGTCGTCGTCGTCGTCGTCGTCATTAGTCGGCGTCTCGTAATATCCGTCAACGCGCGTGCCGTCGATTTTATGCTCGCGCCCCCGCCCTGCGTGAATTATGGGATGTCCGAGCTCGCGCTCCATCCACACTGTAGAGCTTTGCGCGAGTGATTATCGACGAATCTATATCCCCTCGCAGGAATGACTCCTATCTCTTCCTTGCGCAGAAAGTTTTTGCGAAAAACTCTCATGCACGTAGAGGCGATAGTCGTGCATTCCACGAACGGACACACGTTTCCGCATTCCAAAAAAATTTTTCTGTAAGCCATGCACGCGCGTCGAAGAATATCCACGTCGTTACGGCAATATTTAATAATTTTACTTTGAAAATTAAAAATGAAGTTGTTACGCGTCATCTCCGCGTGCCACGAAAGAAACCGTTCGCGTTCTTCCTCTTCCATATGCTCGGGAGAAAAATATCGTGTGTCGGGTATCGGACCGATATAATCTTGATTTTCGCGGGTGTTAAACAAATGTGGAAAAATGCCTTTATCCGATGTATCCTGTAGCCCGAAAGCTTTAGGTAATTCGGATAATTTCATCGGCATATAATTTAAACTATCGATAAATTTTGTATGTCCGACCGTCATCACGACAATTTTTATTCCGTTTAAAATTACTTGTGGCTGTTCCGACATTTCTGTATTTTCAACTAAATACTTCAGAATAAATTGCGCGTCGAACGCTTTCGCATTATGCGCGATGCAAATAATTTTTTTGTAACATTTCGTCGTTCGCGTTACAAAATCGACGAACTCTTTTACCGGATCACGACAAAATACAAATTCGCGCACTCCGCACCAACGGCATCGCTCCGACATGTCGTCTATCGCGGCACACGTTTCGCAAATCTGTTGCGCGACGCAGAGAGTCGGTACGTGAACTTTGACGTTGTCCGTATCTTCGAGCGTCTCGTCTTGACGCGTTTCGAAATCATAGAACACGAATGCGACGCGTTCTTTTTTGCTATTACGTTTGTTCGTTGCATCCGCGCCGTCATTTTCGTTACCAGGCGCTACCTCTCCTCGTGCCAACGTAGTACTCGTACCCTCGCCCGGGTCTTCGTTTACTTCGGCATTACGGTGAAGAGGCCGCATAAAACATAAATGATTAGCGGACTGCAACGAACAACACGTCTTGCAATACGAAACGCCGCATTCGTGTCGCGAACCTCTCTTGACGAATCGCCCGCAATTATCGCAAATCTTCACGGAACTGCAGACGCTCGCGAGCGATTTACCGTCGTAAGAATTTTGCGCGAGATGACGTTCGAAACACGAGTTTCCCAAAAACGCACGATTACACGCCGCACACCTGACAATTTCTACTTCGGGATTTTCGCACGAGGGAGTGGCGTAACAACGCGGACATTTTTTCGAACAGCGATGTTCTCTGTCTTTACGATACGCAGTGTTGCACGACACGCAAAATTCTTTTTGAGTACCGGCGGCAGCATTCAAATTCAATATCGGGTTGTAATGGTGCGTACGCTCGTAATACATAATATTTAAACGACACGTAGGTTCGCGTTCTAACGAGGCGAGTAATTCGGCGCCGTCGTACAAAGGATTCTTGCCTCTACCAAAGTTGTTGGAATTATATACGATTATTGCTATATTTTCATTTGCGAGAAAATGTTGAAAACGCGCGATCTCCGGAATTCCGCACCCGTCTTCGGGTATCGTAACACCGGCGTTCCTCACCAGCTCCAACGCTAATTCACGCTGAAGCGCGGAAGTCCGGCATCTTACGGTATTCCACCTGTCGTGCAACACTCCCGTACGTAGATTTCCGCGCTCGCGATAAATTCGTGCCAACATGAGGGAACGAGGTAGGCACAAATTATCGCTATTCCCGAGATCTAAAATTGACCGCTTAGTGATGGCCGTTAACCTCTTTATCGCACCCCCACGCCCCACTGGCATCGCAACGTTGAAAACGCGCACGTCGAAATTTTGCGCGATATTTATTCCCCCGTTACTTTGCGCGATCGAGCTCACGAGATCCCATATATTCTCGGGAGTTAAGTCTCGTGCCGGGCGAAACGATAGCCCCGCCGGACCGTGCGTTAGTTCCGCCGACTCAAACGATAATCCGACGTAATCTCCCGGCCCAGTCGTACGTAACGCATACGCGTGAATCTCGCGGAACGCGTTTTCTAGCCAACGCACGGTATCCTCGCCTACGGGTATCGGACGTACTCGAAAACTGGCCTCCCTACCGAGTATCCGGAAATTTCTAAATTGTCGCGCGTTTTCTGCCACTAAATCTATATAATTAAATTGTCCGACCTGGCGATCCTGCTGACGTGCCTGTACCAGATGTTCCTCTTGTTCCCTCTCCACGGGGGTATTTTCCCCCTCCTCCACCTGTCCATCTCTCTGCGACTGAGATCCGTCAGCGTCGGTAGCAGCAGCAGTATTTTCCCCCTCCTCCTCCCCACTAGCACTCTGCGTTTGCGAATCATCATCGTCAGTGTTCGGAGCAACAACAACGGTAGGACGGTCCGCACCTCCTCCACCCAACTGTACTGAAAAAATTAAAAAACTTAGTCTTATATAATATTGATTTATATTGAGTTTAAAGAGTTAAAATTTTTTACGACCGCGATAGAGCATACTAAGGTAACTCACCTTTAGTTGCTTTTATCACTAGCGTAGGTCGGTGTTCTTCTTCTTTTTTAAATCTTTTTAAATCTTTGTCTCTTATTCATTTTCCGGAGACAAAGGTCGAACCGGGGAGTAAGAAACATCTAATCAGAAATAATTACTTGTGATTAGATCAATAAATTACGGAAATAAAAATATAATATAATAGAGAAATATTATTACCTTCATATTCGTTAGGTGCGTATCTCTCGTCGTCGTCGTCGTCGTCGTTATTGTCATCGGAATCGCTAATATCATCATCGATATTATTAATATTATTTTCACTCTCCTCCTCCTCCTCCTCCTCCTCCTCCTCCTCCTCCTCCTCCTCCACCTCGTCCATCACCTCCTGCGTATCTTCTGCGTTTCGAACTTCTTCTTCTCGTTCTTGTTCTGGTTCTTGTTCTTCCTCTTCCTCTTCCTCTTCCTCCTCCTCCTCCTCGTCGTCGTCTTCCTCCTCCATCTCTTGCTGCGGCTCTTCTGCGTTTCGAACTTCTTCTTCTTGTTCTTGTGCTTCCTCCTCTTCCTCCTCCTCCTCCTCCTCTTCCTCCTCGGATTCCATTAATATTCGGTCGATCACCTCGTCGATGCCCGGAGTGAAAACATCATCATCTAATTGCGATTCTTCCCTTCCTGGTAAAATGTAACATTTCGGTTATTTCTTTTATTCGCTGCTAAATTTTTATCTTAACTTATTTTTTGAAACTTACGAGGCGTAAACACGGCCGAATCGGGTGAGCTCACAATTCTCACCTCCTCTTCTTCTTGTTCTACTTCTTCTTCATCATCATCATCTAAAACAATATAAATTATATTTTTTATTATACTAATATTGCAAGAGTTAGCTTTTACGTGTTATTATTAGTCTCTTACCAGAAGATAAATCGATGACTGGGATGTTTGCGGGTGGTGGTGCCGCGAATCTAGCTCTTCCTATAAAATTTAATATTTATAATAATCGTTATTTTTTATAATTAATTAATTTTATTATTTCCAACTTACGTGCTGGTACTGCCTCCTCAGCAATGTCCTCTTCCGCTCGACGTCTCTGTCCTCGTCGGACCGGTTGGACAACGGCAATGCGGTTCTCCACTATTAAATTAATTTAAATTTTAATGATAAACTCCGCTATATTAAAATTTTAAGGTACAATTTTTATTTCTAACACTTACCTGTTCCTCCGTTACGACGCAGGAATCTTGCTATATGGCCTCTTCCTGCGTCTTCTTCCACGTGGCCAACAGCTCTGCGCGTTTCTATTTCGTTTAAAATAATGTTCACCAATGCTTCATTTCTTCCACAGTAACCCAGTTCGTTCATCACGCATAACAAGGTATTGCTACACCCATCCACGAAACGTCCGAATAGTCTGTAATTAGACTCTTCGTCGTTTGACACTGCTTCTACAAACTCGCGTTGCTCATTTAAGCGATTGCTTAAATTGCAACTCACTTTAAAAAACTCCACTAAAATTACACGGAGAGACATTTTTAAAGCACTTTACTTGTCTGACTAACTAAGAGCGTGCAAGACGACTCCAGTACGATCGGATAAGTAAGGACTAACTCTCAGCTATAGTGTTACAGGCTATTTATAGTTGAAAATATTTCCAAAAAAACTTCTAAAATTATAGCGTGACAAAAATTGACTAAGACATTGGTTAGCAAATTCGAGGCTTTCCCCACTTTCCCTTACCGGTGAAAGGGAAAAGTTTTCGGAGAAAAGTTATTTTATGCCGTAAATTCTTTTCCTTTTCTTGTTCACGAAACAATTCTTTTGCCTAAGGACTTACAAAGAATTCTTTATTCAAAAATTTCTAGTAATGTTTTATTCCAACATGAAACTAGAAGGATTTATTACTACAACCCGGAAAATTTATTGATTTATTGTTCCCAACACAAAAAGAGATCGGTTAAATTCTACACAAAAACATTTTTTATCTAAAAACTTACAAAGAATCCTCCATTGAATTTTTCTACCAATGTTATATATTCCATTAACTAGAAGGATTTATTACTACAACCCCGGAAAATTTATTGTTTTATTGCTCCCAACACAAAAGAGATCGGTTAAATTTTACACAAAACATTTTTTTCTAAAATCTTACAAAAGTTCCTCTATTGAATTTTTCTACTAATGTTACATTACCAGCATAGAAAGATTTATTACTACTACAACTCGGAAAATTTATTGATTTATTGCTTCCGGCAGAAGAAGAGCTTGGATAGATTTTTGTTGTTCCTTTATTTCTTAGAAATATTTTTATTTAAAAATTTTTTAACTATTACACTTTTTGTATAAAATTTTTAGCCGATCTTTTTATTACAAATTTTCTTAGCTCCCTATACATCAGAATTTATAGTTTAAACTAACAAAATCTAGAAAAGTCTAGAAAA
The DNA here is from genome assembly GCF_030848795.1 of Temnothorax nylanderi. NCBI lineage: Eukaryota > Metazoa > Arthropoda > Insecta > Hymenoptera > Formicidae > Temnothorax > Temnothorax nylanderi. The sequence goes on from NW_027249124.1 coordinate 6,307, forward strand.
ATCTAGAGTTTTCTAATTTTTTTCTGCGCGCGCAGACTAATTTTTCTAAAACGACGCAAGCGAAGTTAACGTTTTGACTAACGTTACGAAGTCAAAATCATACGAGTCCCATCGTTCGAAGCGACAAGTCGTACACCAGTGAAAAAGTATAACTCTCACATCTGACTTTTCAATTAGTGTGTGTGTGTGTCTGTCGATATTACGAAGAAATAAGAACAATGGCTATAGTCATAGAGAAGACGCTAATAATTCTGAGAAGCGGATGTTCACACGCGTTATTCCTGATAAAGGGATTTCCGATAAGGGACGCGACTTCGAGGGAAGAAACGAGCAATTACATATGCTGCTATCGACAACATATGGACTCAACAGCTCCCATACGAAGAGAATCCACGTGGGTTTGCAAGCAACATCCGAGGGGGTTTTCGTGCCGCTGGTCAAATTAACCGGCAACTGTGCGGACGGCGTTTATTTCGACGAGAAATCGTGGCAGCAGTTTCAAGAGAACATGGGACTCGTGAGCGAATATTTAAATGGAGAAACCAAATTGAAGCCGAATTCTATCTCCATTAACAATATCTCCGTCAATTTTACATCGGCCTACGGAGCAAGATCCATATTGCTGGCGTACAAGGAAAACGAGGAGAGTACTTCCACCGGGATGGATCAACGAACAGACGAGGAAAATTGTCCACCGACGAAGAAACGAAAAACTTTCGCAGTGGCAATTGTGATGCAGAAGCCTACATTTAACGGACTGAAAAATATTGCGAAATGTATCGATGCACATTTATCACAATTAAAATCAGTGGCTGAAAATGTTAACAATTGCGCGCGTTATCTTATTAAAGAAATAGAGTTAAATCTTCCTAACAAATATATAGATGAAGATATTGTGAAATTAACTCTCAGAGGAAATTACAACGACATCGAGCGTAATGTACGTACGCAAATAACCGATTTAACTTTCCTTGATATGTATTTTAATATAGTATTTTTAAAACTTATTTTGCTGCGTTTCACCGAAATCCGTCGTATAATTTTGTCGAATCGCGGATTGTAAATTTTATAAAATTATTGTTTGAACAATTTGTATTTTTCCCATGAAGAAGAATTTGTAATAAACATTTTTTGTAACTTCTACTTTCTTCTATTTTTTTTCAATCCTCACGTTCTCCGCAACAAATTCCTTTTCTCTTATTTTTCAGAATTAGTTGAAGTCTACCTCGTAAATATTTTTCGAATGCGTTCAATAATAAAAACTTTTATTTAAAACGAAATAATTTTGTCACGTTACAAAGCGAACCTGTCCGTTCCTGTTTTACCCTCTCCTTTCTCCAGAAAATAAGTTTCACGTATTTCATTGTTTCGAAAACTCTTTGTCCAGACCCAAGTCCTAAAAGAACACGGTCATAAATCATATATATAACTTCTACTTTCTTCTATTTTCCAATCCTCACGTTCTCCGCAACAAATTTCTTTTCTCTTATTGTTTTCAGAATTAGTTGAAGTCTACCTCGTAAATATTTTTCGAATGCGCTCAATAATAAAAACTTTTATTTAAAACGAAATAATTTTGTCACGTCACAAAGCGAACCTCTCCGTTCCTGTTTTACCCTCTCTTTTCTCCAGAAAATAAGTTTCACGTATTTCATTGTTTCGAAAACTCTTTGTCCAGACCCAAGTCCTAAAAGAACACGGTCATAAATCATGAAAACTATTCTCTGAAAACATAAAAATTCCACTTTCCGTTTTCGACATCTTAGCATCATATCCTTATTTTAGCTTAGCGTCGTCTACCACGTGCTCCCGCCAAAATGGCGCTGGTCGACACTTCCGCTATTTTTCCTTGTGACTTAGCGTCGTTCACCACGTGCAGGCCCAAAAAGACGCTGGAACCTTTAGGCGGGAGAGCCAATCAGACGCTGGGTAGGTATGGGGTATCCAATCAGAACGCGCCATTTAGTTACTATTTCGAATCCGACATTTTTGTTTCGTAGTCTTTTACCACGTGCAGCCCCAAAAAAGTCACTAGTCACTAGACACCCTAGGCGCGGGAGAGCCAATCAGACGCTGGGTAGGTATGGGGTATCCAATCAAAACACGCCATTTGTCTCCACCATTTTTGTCTACCACGTGCTACCCCCTCAAAGCCACCAGACGCCTCAGGGGGGAGGGCCAATCAGACGCTGGGTAGGTATGGGGTATCCAATCAAATCGCTCCATTTAATTACCTTGTTACCCCCACCCCTCAGGCGGCAGCCAATCAGAGCGCTCCGAGGTCACGTGGGCAGACCGTCTGGCCACGCCTCTGGCGCCGGAGGGGTCGGTGGAGGGGGTTTGTTTTGACGCCCCATACCTACCCACTTACTACTTATACTACATACCCGATGATGTTGATAGACGTATGACGCGTGTTCCGTCTCCGGTTGTGTCTTCTGCAGCACGCACTCCAGATCGGCGTACACGACGAAGGGAAGTCGCTCTTTCCTGCTGTGGTTCTTGAAGCTCAGCCACTTGTTGTCCTCGCTCGGTAGTCGGATTGCGCATTTGTTTACCTCTCGACATTCCACAGTGTGAGACTGCAACTTGTCGCTCTAAAATAGTGAAGACATCTGCAAAAAAGAAACACAAATATTATAAATTTTTTTATATACAAAATATAAAATATATTATTTTAAAAAAAGTTTAGACACTTACCGATCACAAATGTACTTTGTGTGTCCATGTTTATTAATTTGTGAGCTCACGAGGCGGGATAGATGCTTAATCCACGCAAAATGTCCAACATTGTTGTCTCGTGGATCCTGCACGTACAGCAGATTCACATGTTTGTTACTCGTGTGGTCGGTAAGCCGTATTGGAAGAACGTTTGACGTCTTCTGTCCCTCGATGGTATAGACATTTACGGATATATTGTTGAGCCGTTCGAACTTTTTAATTTGATTCAACGTCATTGGGAACTCAATGTCTCGTACATTCAATACCGTTGAATAATGCGGGTATGATGATTGCCGTTCTGAATGTCTTTCGGCTGGATGCAAGGCGGGTGTGCCAGACTAGAGTCAAGCTCAACAGGGTCTTCTTTCCCCGCTAATTTTTCCAAGCCCACGCAAAACACGCATTGTCCATAGACAGCACATTGATCACGGCGTTCTTCGTTTTAATGTCTTGAGGCAATTTCAAGTGACACCCCGCGCGCAAAGGATTGTATCTGTTGACGTTCACCGTCAAATTGAGGATTCGCGTCAACGCCCACTCACTGTCGCGTTCCTGGAACTCCTCGAGTTTCGCTAATGTGGGCTCGATAACGTGCCGCTCGTACCACTCGCGCAAGTGCGATGTACTACAGAGTTCTTTGTTATTTGTATTAAAACTCTTATTGGCACGTTTATCACCCGCCACAAACTCCCCGTTGAACAAGGTGTTCACTTTGACACAGTTATGTTTTTTTATAATGTCTCGCACTCGCTTGCACACTACGCTGCAGGCGTCTTCCAAAAACTGCCGCGGTTCTACATGGTCTGTATTAATTACCGCACCGGTCATTATCCGCGATTCGAACGCGGCATCGATTTCTCGCCATACGAGTTCTGTCGCGCGCGTGTCGTCACTGTTACCGGCATTCGCATAATCACCACCGCTATGGATAAATTGTCTTTCCAATCGCGTCTTCGCACCCTCGAGTCGCGCGATTCTGGCAACCAACTTTTGTCTCCGCCCGATCGAGAGCCGCGGACGTTTAGTACGACAGCCTTCTTCGAGCTGCTCGACGAATTCCGCGCATTGCAGCGCCCATGTGAAATATTCACTCAAGGTAGCGACTTGGTCGGACAGCTCCAACAGATCGCGTTCGGTTTGCTCGAATTGCTCCATGTTTTATCTATTCAGATTCAGGTTGTTCATCAGATTCAGATTGTTCATCAGATTCAGGTTGTTCATCACCACGGATTCGACGCACATTCCATATTGTAGAATTGTCGATTACGTCTGACTCTTCGATGGAGCACTTGCACGTGACTCGATCACACGCTGAACAATATCGTTTGCAACGTTGAATTTCAAAGTGCATACACATAAAATCATTAGGCCTGAAGTAGGGGGCATTAAAATGATTAAGTTCCCAATTAATAATATCATTATAATCATGTTCATAAGTTCTTCGAAGCATCAATAGATGATTAGGATCATTGATACGGCCAGGGTACATATACATACGAGTAGGTATACTATGAGAGTTCTAGGCCAGTTTGTGGTGGGGGGATGACGTCACCAGCGTGGTGGGGGATGACGTCACCGGCGAGGAGAGGGAATGACGTCATCGGCGTGGAGGGGGATGGCGACGTGTTTGCTTCATTAATTAAATTTTTTAATTAAATTATTATATTAATTAAATTAGGTTATAAAAATTATATTAATTTATAGGTTATAAATAATTAAATTAATTGAGTTAGGTTATGATTAATTATAACCTAATTTAATTAATTTAATTATTTATAACTTATAAATTAATATAATTTTTATAACCTATTTTAATTAATATAATTATTTAATAAAAAAAATTTACGTGACTTAAACTATAGAGTTAAACGCAGGAAGAGATGGCGTCGAAGACCTTTTTTTCTGGGTCTACGTTCAACAAAAAAAATCAACAAAAAAAAACATATTTTACGTGACTTAAACTATAGAGTCCCATAGTGGGGAAATGAGAGTGGAAGACAGGAACGGACAAGTTCATACGTGCCGTGATGCGATTATTCTATTTTAGATAAAAGTTTTTATCTATATTTTAATAATTTTATTAATTTTTTAAATTTATAATAAATCGGTTATATAATTAAAAAGGACATTACCGCAACATATATATATATATAATTTAAACATAGAGGAGGCTAATGTTAGATGAAAACGGAAGAGATAGATTGAAAAATAATTTTACCACTATTTATGCTAATATTTAATTTTTATTCGTTATTTACATTTTTGCTTCAATCTCGAATAGACAGCGATGTTTACGTGACTCAAACAATAGAGGTAGGTAGAGACTCTTTCAAGCTTGCATGATTACTTGGGTCCGCTGGGCCTTTTTTTTCCTGAGGGTCCGAGTACCTTTTTTCCGGTGGGAAATCCTGCATTGGATACCCCCACCCCGGGGCAAAGTGCACGGTTATGTCAGACTCCTACCGACTAAAACCCCTCCCACGATCCACCAGCCTTCCGAAACTGTAGAAAAAATAAAATAGATTAATGGTTTATTAAAAAAAATAATAATAATAATTTTAAAAAGTAATACTTACGTTGATATTTCATCAGGCTTCACGTTTCCATGCAACATATATCCTATTTCGTGCAAATAGGACATATATTGCATGGATATATTGTATACAGCGGCTGTCTGCAATTTCCGCAGGTACGATGGCGTATTGCGTTGAATGCTGTGCTTATATGCCTTCGAACGACATATACTGGATCGGCTTCAGCGTCCGCGTATGAATTCATGCATAAAGCACAATCCTTGTGTCCTGAACCCGAACCGGCCGTATAATATAAATAAATGGCGCAATACTTTGTGCGCCCATTCCGCGCCAAAATTTCGGGACGATACAGGGCTCTAAAAACGACTTCTCTACAGTCATCATCACTATCCGCACTTTCGTACGCGCTGTCGTCTGACAGCGCGTGTTCTTCTTCTTCTTCTTCTTCTTCACCCAGCAGCGCGTGTTTTTTTTCTCCATCAGCCACAATGTCGTCAAAATGATCAGCCATTTTAATGTATTATATTATAAAAATAAACTTGATGACACAAAAATATCAGACACGATAGTGTTTCGCACCAAATACACACGCAGCACGAGACCTTTACGCACGAATGCACGAGAGCAAGTATCCAAGATTTTTTAGATTTGCTTCATCTGATGTGTAGATATACTTTGATTGGTGGGGATATTTCTTAAAATGATAATAAAAAAAAACAGGGACGAACAAATTCTTTGTTTTTTTCCCGTGGAGGTATACCCGGCCGAAAATTATTCATGAAAGAGCCATACAAATGTTATAGAATTGAGCGTCGATGGCAGGTAGCTATAATTTATGACCTACAATTGTCACATTCTTTGAAGAGTTCGAGATAAGCAAATAGCTTACAACTGGTACCCAAAGGGTCTAAGGAAAGTCACGTCTTTGTGACGTAGAAGTAGAAGAGGAAGAAATGATAGAGAAAAGAGAAAAAGTGATTGAAGAAAACGATGAAGAAGAGCGTTAGAATCATAGTATGCTCAAGCAAGCAAGCGAGCAACTTGAAAGTATGGTGCAATCCAATCAGCTGAATTCGATGGAAGAATTAAGTGCGTGGGAACAATTCAATGCGTGGGAAGAATTAAATACGTGGGAAGAATTAAATGAGCAGCGATGCAATCAAGTTATCAAGGTAAATATACAAATTAATATTAAAAAAATAATGGAGTGTGATGTGATATAATTTTGCGACATAATTTTGTAACATCATAATTTTGTGTCAAGGGTTTCCACAGTATGGAGGCGGTGGAAGGATTCGGTCTGAGGCTCACGCAGAAGGATCTTTACACGCTGGCTGACTCAAATTGGCTGAACGACGAAGTGATTAATTTTTATATGAATCTGCTGATCGCCAGAAGCACGTCTTCGAACAAGTATCCGAAAGTACATGCGATGAACACGTTTTTTTATTCGAAACTTCTGTCGGGCGGCCACTCGTCTCTGAAGCGATGGACCAGGAAGGTAGACATATTTGCGCATGATCTTATTATTATCCCTATACATCTGAATGTTCACTGGTGTATGTCAATAGTAGATTTCCGCGATAAAACAATTATTTATTACGACAGTATGGGCAGTGAAATGTCTGGCTGCGCTAAAACTATATTTACAAAATGAGAGTCTTGACAAAAAGAAACAACCTTATGATATGAGTGATTGGAAATTTTATTCCACCAAGAACATTCCGCAACAGACGAACGGCAGCGATTGTGGTGTATTCTCTTGCATGTTTGCCGAATACGTTTGTGCAAATAAAAAAATAACATTCACGCAGAACGACATACCGTACTTTAGGGACAAAATGTTTAGGGAAATAATAAATGGTAAACTTTTGTAAAAATTATATAATGAATAAATATTTCAAATATAAAATACGAAAATGTGTGATTAATATTCCTTTCATTAGTATTATACATACATACATAAGCTGCTATAATTTATGACCTACACATGTCTCATCCTTTGACGAGCTACGTGTTGGGACATCCGTCCCCGTAGCTGCTCAGGTGGGAGGGGGGGGGGGGAGGGAGTAAAGGTAGAAACAGTCCAACTCTTTTATGCACGAACGCATGAGTGCAAGTACCTGATATTCTGAGATTTGCATCACCAGATGTGTAAATATACTATGATTGGTGGAAGGGTTGTATCTCTCTCAACATAATGGTGAAAAACAGGGATGGACAAATTCTATGTTTTTTTTGCGTGGAGGCACATCTGGCCAGATAAGAGTCATACAAATGTTATAGAATTGAGCACCGACGGCAGACTGCTATAATTTATGACCTACAATTGTCTCGTCCTTTGATGAGCTATGTGTCGGGACATGGTTTATGTTACCATTCGGACAAAATTTTTTTTACTAATAAGCAAATCGCTTGTTTGCTTATTGAGATCCAAAGGGTCTAAGGGATGTCACCTCTCTGTGACGTAAAAGTAGAAGAAGAAGAAATGATTAAGAAAAGAGAAAAAGCGATAGAAGAAAAGTATAAAAACGACGGAAAATAGTGTTAAAATCATAGTATTCTCAAGCAAGCAAGCGAGCGAGCAGTCTTTAGAATCTTTGGATCGAAGGAAACGAAAATATGGAGCAAGAGTTGTTGGAGCAAGCCGATCAACTGAATTCAATCGAAGAATTTAGTGCGTGGGAGCAGCGATGCAATCAATATCTCGAAGTGTTGGAAGAACAAAGCGGAAATAAACGGCGTCGATTATCAATCAGCGACCAACAGTCATTGGTGGCTCAAATCGCACGAATCGAAAGTAAAAAAGATTCAGTACGTCAACGTTTCGTGCATGTGGGTGCAGGATACAGTGCGGGTGAGACAGGACTCAGATGGCGCGAGATAGATACGGCTTTCGAAAGCCGCATATTGACTGGTGCGGTAATCAATACCGATTACATTGAACCGCAAAAATTTCTCGAGGACGCGGGAAACATTGTATTCAATCATGTGCGGAACGTCATACAAGAACATAACAGTGTAAAAATAAACACAATGTTTAATGGTGAGTTTGTGGCGGGCGATAAACGCGCAAATAAAAGTGTCAATACGGGAAACTGTGAACTCTTTCGCGAGTCCGATTTGGAAGAGTGGTATAAGTTGCGTGTTATCAAGCCCACTTTAGCAACGCTGGAGGAATTCCAGGAACGCGATAGCGGGTGGGCGTTATCACGTATACATAATTTAATGCTAAACATAAATAAGTACAATCCATTGCACGCGGGGTGTTACATCGATTTACCGCAAGAAATTAAATTAAAGAAAGCGGTGATTAACGTGCAATCTACGGACAATGCATGTTTCGCGTGGTCGGTGGTCGCCGCGCTGTATCCAGTCGTGGAACATACATATAGAAAATCTTCATACCCTGATTATAAAACAGTATTAAATTTACAAGGCATTGAATTTCCAATGTCGTTGCGTCAAATTAAAAAATTTGAAGATCTCAACGTCGGCATTTCAATCAATGTATATACCATCCAGAAAAAAACAAGAAACTTGCTATCCTGCCAATACGACTCACCGAACGAAAGATGGACAAACATGTAAATCTGCTGTACGTGAATGACAACAACGTGGGACATTTTGCATGGATCAAGAACCTATCGCGTCTCATTAGCTCACAATTGGGCCCGCGCCATGGTCGGAAATACTTTTGTGATCGGTGAGTATACATCCTAATAAAAATAAAAAATAAAAATAAAAATAATTTTATGAAAAAAATATATAAAAAATTTCATTATTTACAGATGTTTGCACTATTTCTACACGAGCGAGAAATTGGAAGCCCACACCATCGACTGTCGGAAGATGAACGACTGCGCGATCAAGTTACCGAGCGATAACGACAAGTGGCTGCAATTCAACAACTACGGCAGGAAAGAACGAGTTCCGTTTATCGTATACGCCGACCTGGAATGTACCCTGGAGAAGACGGCAGCGGATCCTGAAACGCCCGGCATATACCAACACCATGAGGTATTTAGCATAGGATACTACGTGCGGTGCTCGTACGACGACTCGTTATCCGCGTATCGATTTCGTCGCGATAAGGATTGCGTCGCGTGGTTCGCCGAGGAACTAAGACGTTTAGCACACGACGTAAAGACTATCTTGTCCACTAATATACCCATGGCGGATTTCACGCAAGACGAGTGGAAAAAATTTAACAGTGCGACGCAATGTCACGTGTGCGAGAAACCGTTCGCGCCAGGCGACACGCGGGTACGCGATCACTGTCATTTAACCGGTAGGTACCGAGGTCCCGCACATTCGACATGCAATTTGAATTATAAGGATTCTGACTTCATCCCAGTAATATTCCACAATCTGTCGGGCTATGACGCGCATTTTATTATCAAGGAGATAGCTACCGCGTTCGAAGGCAAGATCGATGTACTGCCTATAACAAAGGAAAAGTACATCTCATTTACTAAACACGTGAAAGACACCACGGAAAGATCTGATTCGCAAAACAATATAAAGTTAAGATTTATCGACTCATATAAATTTCTGAGCGCGAGTCTCGCAAAATTGTCATCCTTCCTAGATAATGATAAATTAAAAATTATACGTTCAAAATTTTCCACGTTATCCGACAACGATTTTGAATTATTGACGCGAAAAGGTGTCTTTCCGTATGAGTACATTGACTGTGTCGAAAAGCTGGAGGATACGTGTTTACCACCGCGCGATTCATTTTACAGTTCCTTGACTGGTGACACCGTATCCGAGAGCGATTACGCGCACGCCGCGAACGTATGGCAGCGATTCTCCGTTCGAACCCTGGGTGAATACAGTGATCTATACCTGATTCTTGGTGCTTGGTTGGATGCTTTGGATTCGTCCGCGGGTTATATTCTCGAGGTCGATCTAGAGTATCCGCAGAATAAACACGACGCGCACGCTGATCTACCGTTCTGTCCGACGAGCGATAAACCGCCCGGCAAGCGAGAGAACAAACTTCTCGCGACTTTATACAATAAGGAGCGTTATGTCATTCATTATCGCAACCTACAGCAGTGCACGCGCCACGGCCTTCGCGTCACAAAGATACATCGCGTATTGCAATTCGCTCAATCTGCGTGGCTCCGCGCTTACATCGAACTCAATACAAAATTTCGAACGCAAGCAAAAAATGAGTTCGAGAAAAATTTATATAAATTAATGAATAACGCGGTTTTCGGGAAAACGATGGAAAATGTACGCAATCACGTCGATGTAAAATTACTGACGACGTGGGACGGACGATACGGCGCGGAGGCAATGATCGCGCGACCGAATTTCCACAGCAGGAGTGTGTTTTCGGAAGATCTGGTAGCCGTCGAACTGCGAAAACTCGAGGTGAAGTTCAACAAACCAATCTACGTGGGTATGTGCATCCTCGATATATCCAAGATATGTTTGTATGAATTTCATCACGAGTACATGTTACCGTTGTATCGCGACAAGTGTAAAGTTATGTACACCGATACGGACAGCCTTATATACCACATCGAGTGCGACGACGTGTACGAGACGATGAAACGCGACATCGACAGATTCGACACAAGCGATTATCCGGTAGATAACGCGTACGGTATACCACTTGCAAACAAGAAGGTGCCAGGCTTAATGAAAGACGAAAACAATGGCGCGATAATGACGGAATTCGTTGGACTCAGAGCGAAGATGTATGCGTTGAAGGTGGATGGTAAAAAAGACACTAAAAAAGCAAAAGGCGTCAAGAGTAACGTCGTAGCGCGTACTATAACGTTCGACGATTACACGCGCTGTCTGAAGGATGCAATTGAAATGACGCGACAGCAGTTCTCTATAAGATCAAAATTGCATGACGTGAACACCATCCGCGAGACAAAGATCGCTCTGAGTCCGTACGACGATAAGCGATACATTATACCCGATTTGATCGATACGTTACCGTGGGGGCATTATCAAATACCCCCTCCAAAAACGTAGTGTATTGTATGTATAAAATGTAATAGTATAACGTAACGTAATGTAATGTGATGTATGTATGTATGTATGTATGTATGTATGTATGTATGTATGTATGTATGTATGTATGTATGTATGTATGTATGTATGTAGGTAGGTATGTACGTAGGTATGTATATATGTATGTACGTATGTATGGTAACGTAACGTAATGTAATATAAGGTAAGGTAATGTAACGTATATTATAATGTTGGAAGGGATATTAATAAAGATATTGTATACATGTATGTATTTCATATTTTTTACATACTTTATTTTTCATATGTTTTAAAAATACGATCTGCATGAATTAAATAACATTGTCCTTGTGTATCCATGAGTTGTGCGATCCATCGAATCCCAGCCATTTCACGTAGACCTCGTCACCCCTCCTGCGCAGTACTTTCTCCACGAGATACGTGTCCGGGTAAGCCGCGCGATGTAACTCATGCTCGTAGAACGCTCCAGCAATAGATTTTCCGCGATAGTCCTCCAGCAGATAGATTGCGGGATTAGTGCGTTGCACTTTAACGATCTTAAACACCTCGGTGCTCCAATTTGGCGTGTAACCCTTCTCGAAGACTGTCTTGTGCTTGCTAACGCGTACCCGATCGCCTACTTTGAACTTTGTCAAACCTGCGATCTTGATCGCGCTGTACACCGTGGTTAAGAGTTTTTAGCGATTGCAGGAGTAACGTCGACGGGCCGCATGCCGATCGTTCGATGCTTGCGCGCGTTGTACTCCGCGACGAGACGCGGTAGCTCGTCGATCCACTTGTAAGTTCCGTTGAACGTAAACATCTTCCACATGTTATTCTTTAACGTGCGATTGAATCGCTCGACGACCGACGCCTTCAACACCGAATATGTGGAATAATGATTGATGTTGTGTTTCCTCAGAAGACGTTGCACGTCGGTGTTGTAAAATTCCTTCCCCATATCGGTTTGTAAGTTTTTCGGACATCTCCCGCTCTCTCGAATTATCTTGGCGATAACTTCAGCCGTCTCGCTTCCACCTTTACTCTTGGGCGGTACAGCCCACGCATACTTGCTCAGCACATCGATGACAGTGAGTATATAATAGTAACCTCTGTTGAAACGTGAGTATGGGCGCATCTCGACAATGTCAGCCTGCCACAGGTCGTCGTATTCCCGAACTATGACGTGTCTTCGTGGAAAATTTCTTCTCGCCGGAGCATGCAGTTCTTCGACGAGTCGTTGCTTCTCGATATTTTTACGTTCATCGGATGTCATGTTTTTTTTAGCGGTGCGTAATAATATGCACAAAGAAATTATATTATGATTTATATCTCAAACTTTTTTTTAAACAATTCAATAGCCGTTTATTTCCATTCATTGTCCTTCAATAGCTGTTCTTTGTCTGCCGGCCGTTCTTTGTCCACTAGTCGTTTATAGCCATTCGCTAGCCGTTCATAGCCATTCGCTAGTTGTTCATAGCTGTTTCTGAGTCGTTCGTTAGCCGCTTGATAGCTATTCCTGAGCCGTTCCTGAACCGTTCGTCGTTGCCGTTCATCGTCGTCCGTTAATCGTTCATAGCCGTTCCATTTGTTGCTATCCATTGTTGTTGTTGTTGTTGTTGTTGTTCGTTTTTTACTCAGCGGTGGTCAAATGCCGAAGCTCGTGTATCGCAATCCGTAACGCTTGCAGATCCTTCTCGAACGCAGCCAGCTTCTCGTCTGAATCTTTCTGTCGATTGCTCGACATTTTAAAGCACTGATCCACGTATAGTTTGTTAACCGCATCATCATCAGCTTCCGGTTGCGCCACGCGTCGAATCTTGCGCGACTTTGCATCAAAGTTGGCGGCAACCATACAAAGAGCGTTATCCCGCACGTAATTTCTGACTAATCCATTGCATTGATAGTTCGGTTGCGTCTCGCCTCGTCCGAGCGATATGCCAAACTTGTTGATCGGCATTTCAATGGTGATTGAATGGTTCGCCGACGCACGGTTTAATTTATAATAAGCCCAGCCTCGCGAAGTTCCTCGATGATCGACAGGATCTCGTTGTCGTGACCGTTGTGACCCGCTTGACGCGAAGCGTCGAGCAATCGGAGACGATCCACCAGCTCGTTGGGGTCGTCCCAGTGCACGTAGTCGATCTTATTATTGGTTAGCGTCATCGCGTGAGGCATGCATAATCCCTTTCCAGATTTTTTTCTTCCTGGATTCGCTAGGAAACAACGATGCGATTATCTGTGTATATTTGTGTCCCCTGTTGCTCTTTACTCGCTCGCGAGGATCGTGCTTGAATTTATGAGCACTCGTTTCCAACAGCAGACTCTTGTACTTTTTCATATCTCCCTCCGTGTAGATCTCGTCATCGGGCATTCTCTTGAAGATCAACTCATAAAGACCGTGTGTGCCGATATATCGTTTACCATCGATAATTATTCTATCCTCCTCGTTCACGTCAAAACTTTTATTACCGAGCATCATTCCGTCCTTGCTGAAATAAACGCCGTATACAGGGTCTATACTTCGATCGGCGCTCAGAAAAGCCCCGATGTACTCTCGGCCCAGTGGACCCAAGTGATCTTGCAACGCTTGTAGAAACGTTTCTCGTCCCTTCGACGTTTCCAACTGCTTTTGTATGGATGTCGCGATCGAGTCGTCCGTGGTTTCAAAAACATTCGCGCTTGCGAGGAATTGGGGAATTGTATCTTGCACGGTTCTCGCCGTCGTGGACGGTGTGGAGGTTATCGGTAGTACTTTCGATCGTTTCGATTGATCAGATTTATGCGGTGTCGATGAGAGATTCAACCAGGATTCTGATCGCTTCCTCTTTTTCGACGTCGCATCCTCCCAATCCTCCTTATCCTCCTCATCCTCCTCCCCCTCCTCCTCCTCCTCCTCCTCCTCCTTCTCCTTCTCCTCTTTCTTGCGCTGCTGAAAGGGTAACGTTTCTATCCCCACGTCAGCGTCGCTCTCAGTTGGCTCCTCTTTCTTCATCGAGATCGAGTTGTCTGCGATCTTTTGCAACGGTCCGATGAGAGGCTTAAAGTGTGCGTCCAACTCAATGTCCTTCACGATCTTACCGGTCTTCAAAGCGCGAAGTTTCTTACGAATCGAATCACTCGTTTTCGCAATCTCCTTCACAATTTTCTCGCGCTCGCGAATATTCTCGCTCCTGTCGATCGTGGCCATCGCGGGAAAAAAGCAGAGTGTTAATCTCACGTTTTAACTCGACGAGGTATCGACAACGACTGACCGCTTTTGCGGTATCGCGAACACGTTAAATTCTTTTCTGTATCGACCGTTCGAAAGCGCGCTGTCCTTGTCTATCACTACGAACCCGTATTTGCGTTGCCAACAATTGTGGCACAACGCACAAAATTCATCGTACGACATGTCGGTATTTACGTGATCGTTGTACACGTGTTTCAGATTGGTACCATCCTGTTTGAACAGGATCAGTAGGTTCGCGTTGTCACGTATCAGATGTTTAGGTATTCTCGCGTACGTTTGACAGAGATAGAAGCAGTCGACGCTCGAGTGCCTACCCATTGAGAAGTACTCTCTCACAGCATCTTGCTTATCGCACGCAACGTCATCGAAGACGAAGATTGAGTTTGGACGCGCATCGCTCGGCGGAATGACGTCACTGTTGTTGGAAAACGTAAAGTAACCAATCTCTTCTATCGACGTTAATACATTCTCCAAGTATCGATATTTCGGTTGCTGCAACGATTTCGAGTACACATATACGTTCTCGAAACGTACACCGTGCGGACTTTCCAGCAAGCTTATCAGAACGTTGGTTTTACCGCAATTCGAGGGGCCGCAAATGATCGCGCGTATAGTAGTCGGTAGCATCGCACCGTGCCTGCGCTTCTCCGCGTTGCTCCCCATCGACCGTAACCTGTCGTCACAATTCGTCACGCGAATCGTCAACGGTTGTCGCACGAATTTCATTTTTCAGACTGTCGACTGGAGCTTCCGGCCGAACGCCTATTTATAGGTGCGCGGAACCGCGAATCGCTCAGTAGCAAAGATGTTCGTCCTGCTGTCGAGACCTTCCGATATCCGCGATTTGAGTGTCGAACAGCTACAATTTGTGCCGAAACCTGTTCTGCTGCGAATGTGTGGTGATCACGTCCACTACGTGTGGGACAAGCTTCCGGAACATATAAAGACATATTCAGAGGTTCAGACATATCGTCGCTGTTACGAGCATTACAATCAACCGTGGCAGCGAACGCACATCGACGGTCCCGCGCCATTGATAAAGGATTGCGGCGAATGCCAACGAAAATAGGCAAAGGCTTATTAAATCGCGCGATAAACGCACTTCCATTCGAATTACATATCCCCGGTTATCAGTTTTGTGGTCCGGGCACTCATTTAAAAAAACGATTGGCAAGAGGTGATAAAGGTATTAATCCATTGGACGCAGCGTGTCGCGAACACGACATAGCTTATTCTCGCAGCAACGATCTCACCGAGAGACACGCGGCCGACAAGATACTCGCCGAGAGAGCGCTAGGACGTGCCGCACAGTGGGGCGAATCTATCAAAAACCGGATATTGGACGAAAAAATGAAAAACGTATAATTCAAATTTTGACGAGATTTTATGTTAATATATATCCTAAACTATAAATAAATGTGCTTATAATTGATTTTATCCCTTGTTCTTTCCTCAAAATGATCTGATAAAGTATGACATTTTCGTGAATACTGAAATTCTAGTAATTCGATAGGTTACTTTCTAAAGTCTCCGCCGAAAGCATAACTGCGAATATGAGTTAAATGCCTATCAGAACTTATTTATTAGGGTTCAAAAAACATATTTATTTTAGTTTTATGTCATTCGAGTACTATTATGTATTAATAAATATACACGACATATTCGACTATTAAAAAGTTCTTACTTCAATATTCAAACAGGAAGAAAATTTGTGGATTAAAATGGATTAAGGTTCGCTCTGCGCCATTTGATAGGTCAAAGTGTCTAGTTTTTGGACATATATGGTTGTTTATCCGGCTTCGTCCGGCTTTTATGAAAAAATTGACGTCAAAGTTCACTCGACATGGTCGAATAGCTCAGCGGACGCCGTTCGATCATGTCGAGTGAATATGGATGTCTATTTTCTCATAAAAGAAAGACGAAGGGGGATATATAATTTGTTTAAATATTGCTATTTTGTAATGATTAATTACATCCATATTTTATAACAATTAATTATGTCAATTAATATAATAGTGATGAGTCGAGGCTCTATTGGAAATCCAATCGTAGGGAAAGCGGGCTGCTAATTAAGAGCCGTTCGCTGTTGACGATGCGAAAGTTTTGTTAAAAATATTGTTATTAAAAATATTGTTTATTAAAAATATTGTTCGAACGTTTCGGTCCTTATTCGGACTATCTTCAGCATCTAACAAAGATCACGAGATCTAAATGTATATGAATTTGCAAAATTATTTTGTTACTTTTATAAAAAACATTTACATGCTAATATAGTGTATGGTGAGTATGTATGTAGTATGAAATTGTGGAGGCCACTCTCTCCATTTGTGACGTGGTCCTTACGGGACACGTGGCCCTTACGTGACGCGTGGTCCTTACGTGACACGTGGGCCAATCAAATTGCACCACATATGTTCTCCTCGAGGGGGGGAGGGGTCACCTCGTTTTCGTCATGTCGTCACTTTTTCTCGATCAGTAGTCTGTTAAAGACGCGTTCTGTAATTTCTTGTCAACCCCAAGTTGAGCTTATTGTTAGTTTTGATTTTTGTCGTTGCTTTATACAATTCACTTTGCGTCCTTTTCAGGATACAGTGAAAAATATATAGAATATATAAAATATATAAAAGATTATACTTTAACACGCTCGCAAAATGGAAAATTTCCGAACGAATCGTCAACTTTTTAATTGTATATGCGTGCAAATAAATTTGATTGCCAGACAATTTTTTGCTAATCCAGAATTATCAGCTGCCATTACAGGTTTAGATAAGAATTTAATAACTCGATTTGGAGTTTTGTTGCAAGTAATCGCTAGCGGTAATAGGATTAACGTGTTGGAATTCGAATCCTATGCTTTTAGAACTGCCGAATTATTTGTATCATTATACCCATGGTACTACATGCCAGTCTCAGTCCACAAATTATTGATTCATGGCAGTGATATTATAAAAAATGCTATCGTACCAATAGGACAATTATCTGAAGATGCTCTGGAAGCAAACCATAAATATTTTAGAAAATATAGAGAAAATCATTCGCGAAAAATGTCGCGAATACAAAATAATGAAGATATTTTTAATAATTTGATAATTGCTTCAGATCCAATAATATCTAATTCGCGAAAAATTATGGGACATAAAAAGAAAGAATTAACTGAAGATGCAAAATGTCTATTATATTTCAGCGATAATGATGTAGATTATGATGATTAAGTTCAAGAAATATATGTGAGAAGCAAGAAAAACAGTTCCTTTTCTATTATAAAACTCACAAAAATTAAACATCCCGAGGTTTAAGACTATCATTGAAAGTCAAATTAACTTTATTTTTTAACCGACTTCAAAAAATGGAGGTTCTACATTCGGCGGGTATGTATGTATGTCTATGATTTTCTTTAAAACTACTGGACGGATTTAAATGCGGTTTTCACTGTCCTATAGAGCAATTCTCCAGGAAGGTTTTAGTACATAAAATATCGCGCTAGAACATCAGGGTACGGAGCAGTAAGAAAATATGCGATAATAATTATTCATATTAATTTAATAAAGCACTAAAAAAGTATAAAATAAAAAATTTTTTAAAAAGTAAAACCGACTTAAAAGAAACTCTAAAAAGTATTTAAAAAATTGAAAAATTATCTATGCGCTTTATGAAAAATTGTTAATTAAATAATTTTGATTTCATACACTAAATGTATAATAATCGTACATTATTTATGTCAAATTTCAAGTCATTTCATTGAAAAATGTAGAAGTTATAAGCAAATGACCGAAAAATGAGGCGTTTGCCCCACTGTGTGCCGTCGCAAAAGACTCGACTCTCTGCGAGAAAGCTGCAGCTACAGCCGTCTGGGCGGCCATGAAGGCTAAGCGGAAACTCGGAATGGGTTTGAAAATGAAGGCGAAGGTGAAGGCGAAGACGAAGATGAAGAAGAGAGCGGATTCGAAAAAACGGATACTTCCAGCGGCGAAACGCGGTGGTATCTTGCCCATTCTACCGTTGTTGGGAGTTCTCGGTTCGTTGGTCGGTGGAGCGGCGGGAGTCGCGAAGGCTGTGAACGATAACAAAGTCGCGCGGTGTCAGCTGGAAGAACTTAAACGTCACAATCGCGCCATGGAAGGTCACGGACTTTATCTCGCTCCATACAAACGCGGGCATGGAGTCTCGAGTAAAAAAAAAAATGTCAAGGAAACGTTAAAAATTCCGAAAGGTGTAACTACCAACGTACAACTGCAACAACTTGCAAAGCGTATGCACATTCCATATTTTAGAGGTATTTTTATGCGTACTACTTTACCGATGGATGGAGTGCGTCGAAACGAGAGTGGCATCGTGAATTTGGATAACGCTGAGGGACCGGGTACTCACTGGGTGGCATACGCGAAGAGGGGTGATCGAGCCATA
Organism: Temnothorax nylanderi; assembly: GCF_030848795.1. Taxonomy (NCBI): domain Eukaryota; kingdom Metazoa; phylum Arthropoda; class Insecta; order Hymenoptera; family Formicidae; genus Temnothorax; species Temnothorax nylanderi. The sequence continues at coordinate 25,195 of NW_027249124.1, forward strand.
TATTTCGACAGTTATGGTAATCTTCGACCGCCGAGAGAATTGGTGCTGTATCTAAAGAACAACGTGACGCAAATCGAGTACAATCGCACACCTTATCAACGATACGATCAGAGCAATTGTGGACAACTGTGTCTGCGCTTTCTACAGACGGTTGACGATCAATTTAAAGACTGGCGTTGCATTGTTTGAACTCAGTATTCATTCAAACATGTCACTGACATTTACGCTCACCGGCAAGAGTAGCATCCTCGCGGTAAGCTACCTTCCCACCGTGGATTTGAGCGATGGCGATTACGAGCTCGGTCTGACAGATTTCGAAACCTATTACACGTGTTACGTCCAACCCCGGGATTAGGATAAGAAAATCTGGGAAGCGAAGGAAAGGCTAACCAGGGGGGTCGGGGTAAGGAAGGACGCAACTAGACGCTTAAGAGTACTGCTCGCAGGTTCGCGCTCTGAGGCGCGTGGCACGAGCCGAACGCACTTTTATGACTCAGGAAGGGTCAACGTCCGTAGGGACGCTAAGACGCCTTCCGTGAGCGGTGCGATCGTCGGTCCTCTTTCGAGTCAAGGAATTTAATCCCTGTAACTCAGGATCGGACCTCGTGCAATTTCGAGAGGGGAATGGTGGTAGGTGAGGTGTTCAGTTATAATGAATGCAGATTGAAATCAACGTTTAACATAAGACAACATTTATTATGACAATATAAACTAGGTAAACAATAAATGAGAATTAGGCAAATAAGTAGAATACATTTATGAAAGTGAAGGTCGGACATATATGTAAGGTATGTGTGTTATTAAATTGAATCAAACATACTAAGTCGGATGCAGTGAGATGTATATGGTTGTGAAAACATATAAGATTACAATACACATAAATTAAATTTATTCCAACAGGTTTCATGGGTTAATCTAGTGTAACGATCTCGGGATCGATAGTGTCCTCGAGGGTGACGGTGGAGGTGGTCGACGGAGTCGGGGATGGTCCTCGGGAAGAGGAGGGGGAATCGGGAGGTTCAAGCAAGGTGGCGGGGTCGGGGTTGACGGGGACCACGCGAAACGGGGCCACCCGACAAACAGGCCGAAAAGGTGCGGGAACAAGGCGAGAGGGTAGGACAACGCGACGGGGTGCGGCAACAGGGCGATTCTCCCGTGATGAACAACAGGGCTCCTCCGTAAACGCTGGTGGAGGCGGCGGAATGGCGAGATGCGGAGGACCGGGGTTATCTTGTTCCGGGGGAAATTCCGATCCTGGGTTTTCGACCTCCTTTCGCGCCCGCTTGTGTTGACGACGTCTTTCGTGTTTCGCGGCGTTTCGCGACTTCTTATGGGTGGGACCGGCCGAATCCACTACAAGTTAGCGGATCGTTAAATATTAAAATCCGCTAACTGTGGGGAAGTCATCTCAGGTTTTGGAGATTAAACGAAATCTAAGGAGTACCTAGAGTCTACCAACGAGTCAGCTAACTCAAAGCAATAGAGAAAGACTATGGCGGATCTACCGATAAATCGGCTAATTCGGAAGTAATAGGGGTAAAAATAGTCGAAGGTAGTTAGAGGGATGGAAGGGTTATAACTGAGAGACTTCCCTAACCCGTGAATATATAAACGGAGGAGAGCCGATATATACGTATATATATATATATATGTATGTGGGACTTACTTTTTGATGAACCAGGTATATATGTATGCGTATATGTGTATCTCTGTCGGGGCTGGTGTTGACCGCAGGTCTCGCCGGGTCGGTAAGATGGTTGGTGGCACTTAGCGCGCACAGAATTTACTTCCAATTCCTTAAGTTGCCGAAAGGCAGAAAATTGTCTTTGATATAATAGTAACTGAAAACAGGGACGAGTGTGCGGACTCAAAACCAAACTGGGTCGTGCCGGATAGCAAGTGAAGTGTAAGTGCTTAAAGTCGCGATTTTTATAGGAAAGTTCCAAGGGTGGAAAGGGTGGATTTCCTTGTGGGAGGTGTCTGGTTTTCGTTTTGGGAACTTTTGGTTGGCGGGATTCTTCTAATTTGTGTTTAAGGATTTCTTATTGGGTGGGATGTGGTCTTCACCCAAGAGGTGGACTCTTAAGTTTTCGCCTATCCTAGAAAGCTAGAGACGGTTGTCGATTTTTCCGGTTGTTCATTGGTGAGTCCCCTCGTAAGGCCCCCACTGTCTTGCTGCAACCTATCGTTTCCTCCAGTGACTCATTTGTTTTTCGACTATCGCTGATTTCTCTTTTGTTAGGGTCCCTTATTTATCTCGCGACCCTGCTCGAATCACCGACAGACGACGCATATCCCTCCAATCTCAAGTGCAGTTTTATTGCAGTTTTATTGCTAAGTGCAAACAGAAACTTCCGCCACGTGCTCTTACAAGATTTCCAAAAGCACGTTTTAGATCTCGTTTCTGTTTGTCGGAACATTGCGCGGGAAATTTGAGCTAGTCGCACGATACAGTACAGATCCCCATCAACCCCTGTCTGGAATTAAGGCCCCTTTTACGCGTCGTGTCGCCGGGTTTATAGTTATGGGCCCGATAAGGTTGCTGAGAATCTGGTCACCATACGCCCCGTCTGTCACCAATTCGTAATCTGGAGGGTTGGTTTTATTTGATCATAAAAAAAAAGGAATGTGAGGAGATCTAAGCTCACTCGCCGATCGATAACCGTCCGTGCTCGGTTTGTTTATTCTAAACTTAAGGGCCACTCTTAGGCGCACAAGAATTCCCGCGAAAAAGGGAAATCGTGGAGTCTGCAGGACGTAACACACGATACCGAATGTAAATTCTTCGAACAATAAATTCTACTTTGACGATAAGGAGATTACCGTTCCCGAAGGATCGTACGAATTGCGTGACATAGACACGTATTTGAAACAATCAATTTTACAATTGGACCAATCTAATAATAATAATACTAATAATATTGCGAGAAAGAAACATGTCGGCGAAGATGAAGAATATCCGTTGATCATTCGAGCCAACAACAATACGATGAAGAGTGAGATCAAATGTGCTTATCGAATAAATTTCACCAAACCGAACAACATTGGATCGTTGCTGGGATTTTCAGCGAATCGCGTGCTGGAGCCGCGACAATGGTACGAATCGGACGTGCCGATAAATATCATCAGTGTAAACATCATTCGCATAGAGTGTAACGTGACCGCGGGTGCATACAGCAACGACAAGTATGTGCACACGATACATGAGTTTTCGCCGAATGTGCCACCAGGATATAAGATATCGGAAACGCCGGCGCAGATTATTTACCTTCCGATCATCGTACGGAGCATTACTGATCTAACGATTCGCGTCGTGGATCAGGACGGTCGATTGATTGATTTTCGCGGAGAAGAGATCACCGTTAGACTGCATGTGCGAAGACGACGACTGTGGTAAACCGTGAGATGCTCGTACTGAACGAAGTGGAGAAGGTGCGACAGACGAGTAACATAATTAGAGAGACAATCCGATCGCCAAAGAAGAAACTCACTGCGTCGAACGTTGAATTTTTGAAATCATTGGGTTTCGTCGTACGAAATGGCTAATATCTTAAACATTGGAGGTGAACCGATCTTTGACGATAGCGTCGTCAAGATTGAGACTCACACGTACAATCCGTACGCCAATACGACGTTTGGACACAACGATGAGATAAGAATACCCATACAACAGCAAGATTTATACACGTTGCCGTGTGAAAGCTTTCTCTATGTCGAAGGAAGATTGGTAATAAAGAGAAGGAATGACGAGGACGAGTCTCAGGCAACGCTTGTAAATAATTGTGCAGCGTTCATGTTCGATGAGATTCGATACGAGCTCAACGGTGTGGAGATTGATCGCAACAGAAACGTTGGAATAACAAGTACCATCAAGAACTACGTATCGCTATCGTATAATGATTCTCAACTCATGCGGAATGCCGGATGGGACGTTTCATCGAGCATATCGGAAGGATACTTCAACTTTTGCGTACCGCTCAAGATGTTGCTGGGCTTTTGTGAAGATTACAAACGCGTCGTTGTTAATGCTCGTCACGAATTAATTTTGATACGTGCGCGTAGCGACAACAATTGCATTGTAGGAAATCCGGCGAGGGAGCCGGAAATCGAACTGTTTAAAGTACAGTGGCGAATGCCTCATGTTACGTTAAACGAGGTTAATAAACTATCCTTGTTACGGGCCTTGGGGAGCGGGCGATATCTTAGTGTCAGTTTTCGTTCGTGGGATCTGTACGAGTATCCCCTCTTGCAGAGCACGACCAAGCATTCGTGGGCTGTCAAGACTGCGACTCAGCTAGAGAAGCCGCGATACGTTATTTTTGCGCTGCAGACCGGCCGCAAGAATATCATGTCTCAAAATGTTAGCGTATTCGATGACTGTAATTTGACCAATGTCAAGCTTTATCTAAACTCCGAATTTTATCCGTACGATGACTTGAACCTAGATTTTACTAAAAATCGATACGGGCTTCTTTTTGATATGTACGCGCGTTTTCGTAAAACTTATTACGGATACGATTCCAGTGATACGCTTTGCATCGTGTACACATTCCTAATGGAAGGACCTTTTGTTGTCATCGATTGCTCGCGACAAAACGAGTCTGTCAAGAGCGCCACCGTGGATGTGCGAATAGAATTTGACTGTAAAGAAAATGTACCTGCAAATACTACCGCCTATTGTCTCATCTTGCACGATCGTGTAATCGAATACTGCCCGCTGTCTAATGTAGTGCGCAAACTCATGTAAATCGCCGTGTTGACAAATATTACGATATAAGAGCGACATATGTAGTGCGATACGGTACAGTACGGATCATTCCTTCGTTGCATCATGATCGTTCCAACGTTTGTCGATCTGCAAGGATTCATCGTCGGGATGAAATTTGTCGTAAAGGAGGCAGCGGTGCTGAGAAACGGGACCGTTCTGGAGCATTACATCTTTACGTGCCCCATGCCGTGGAGTCTTCTCACAAAATCTGACAAGTCATGTGCTTCCTGGTTGATTGCAAATCACCATGGATTACCATGGGATGAGGGAAACGTGCCGTATGGTATGGTAAAACGCCTAATTACGTCAGCCGTGCTTGATACAGAAGAGGATGACGAGATACCGACTCTCGTGTACGTCAAGGAATGCCAGAAACAGGAATGGCTGGTGGATCTACTTGAGAATTATGCGAGAGAAAAGCTGATCATCGAGACTTTGGATGCGGATTACAAAGATGTCAAATCTTTAAATAATCTAGATGTTACTAACACTATGCGATGCGGAAAACATGTTAAGAATTGCGCATTACAAAATGTATTAAAATTATTTAAGTGGTGGTCGCGACGCCAGAAGAATTGGGATCTTTTAAAAAAATAAATTATATATATAATTTTACAATGCTTTATTTTCTTTTCCCCATTCCCATTAGTTGTTAGTGGTTTCCCTCTCCTAATTCCCCCCACCACATCATAATTTTGAAGGTAGGGTGTTGTTGCGTATACTTGGTTCATTTTCCACTTCTTAGTCATTTGTATGAATCTTTTTTATAACTTCTACGTAAGCAGCGCTGACATTGGTGCTTGAAAATGTTGAAGGAAGGGGAATTATCCCTTCCCTTATAATTTTTCATCTGCGCGCCGCCCAATATTCTAAAACGTTGCAAACGGAGTTAACGTTTTAACTAGTGTTACGAAGCCAAATCAATCTAGTCTCATCGTTCGAAGCGACAACTTCAACAGTGAAAAAAGTATACCTTTTACGGAGAAATAAGAACAATGGCTGGTCGCAGTGAAGACGTAAATAATTCTGAGAAGTGGATGTTCACTCGCGATATTCCCGATAAGGGACTTCGCGGCTTCGAGGGAAGCACAAGTATGAATTATTACGTGCCGTATCCTCGTGAAAAATCGGAACCTTGTTATACGCCTAAGCTTCGTGAAGTTTCATCGGACGAGCGCAAAACGTAAGTATTACTTTGTATAAATTTTTTAAAATTTATTTTTTCTAATTTTATTAATTTATCTACTTTATTTTTCTACAGTTTCAATAAATCGGAACCTCGTTATACGCCTCGTATCTTGGGCAGACGATTTGCCCTGACAGTCACGGCTTACAAGTATTTGGATATAGGATCAATGTGGGATCTACATCCTTTGTGGAATTGATTCTTGGTGACAATCGGGGAAATCAGATCGTGCTTCCTCATGCAACGTGGACAACGATCATCGAAAGACGCATGGATATCGAACAACTCATGCAGTCGACTGTCGGTTCATCGCTGTCTATTCGAGATCTAATTATAGAACTTGTTAAAATGCGTGACGCTAATATTGTAAAACTTACGTTGCGCGATACATGCTTATACATGATACCAGCAACTATATTATTTTTGTTTGAAATCGAACAATGTGCCGAACATGTATATTTCAATTTATGTCAAAATATACAACATGTTAGTAATAAGTATAACCATTTTGTAACAGTCTTGCGACAAAATCGTATCACGGATAAATGTCAAGCGAGAAAAGTACTTAGTGAGGTGTCCGATGGAAGTTCGCTTATAGATTGCGAACTAGTTGCTTTCGCCTTAGATAACATTGTATATGAAGCAAAAATGTAAATAACGAATAAAAATTGAATATTAACATAAATAGTAGCAAAATTATTTTTCAATCTATCTCTTCCGTTTTCATCTAACATTAGCCTCCTCTATGTTTAAATTATATATATAGAGGAAAGTACCCGATTATGAGATAGGCTCCTAATATGCGACAGCGAGGTTTCTGCTAAACTAATAGGCCCTATCTGTTGGTTCCACCATGAACTTATTGCCCTTGGGGTAAAACCTATTTAGTGGAAAATTCATTGTTTGATCGTGCGTGTAGTCGTTGCAGAGAAAGAAATTGTGAAATTGGATGTTGTCAAGTGCCATGGATATGAGTCTTTAAACTTTGTTTATTATATAATTAATAAATATTTGGCAATAAGTTCAGCATGCAGCGATAGAGTAAGGTCGTATTAATAGGAAAATACGGGATATGTTGAGTTGCTCAATTGTAGAGATTAGATTTGGTGATCGCGAAACCGCAAGGCGTGGTGCTCGTAACATGAGATACTCAGGGTACTCCTGGGTTGCTGAAGTATGAAAGTTATTGTATAGTAATAAAAGAAGAGAAAATACTATATTAACGTTAAGGGAAGGTTTATACGAATTTATAAGACTGTGCTGACCTTGATTTGAGGGGAAAGGGTGGAGGGGGAAGATTAGGTACAATATTGAGTATAAGTGGGTTTACGATTGTTGCAAATATGCTTCTCCATTACATTTGTCTTTCAAAAACTTTAAATAAAGATTTTTAATTGCAATATGATGTATTTTGCACTTAAATAGCGATTTCCCGGGGTCTCTCATATTAGGAGCACACTTTTTCGATTTTTTTGAAAGCTCTTTTTTCACATTTTTCTAATTTTCAGCAAAATTAATATTTAAATTAAATTTTACATTTCAGCATCTTAAAGCTTATTAAATTTCCTTTAAAATGATCTATTTTTTTCAATTCTGCCCATAGACTTCCGGCAATCACACAAAATAGATATGGTATCTCATAATCGGGTACTTTCCTCTATATATATATATACGTTGCGGTAATGTCCTTTTTAATTATATAACCGATTTATTATAAATTTAAAAAATTAATAAAATTATTAAAATATAGATAAAAACTTTTATCTAAAATAGAATAATCGCATCACGGCACGTATGAACTTGTCCGTTCCTGTCTTCCACTCTCATTTCCCCACTATGGGACTCTATAGTTTAAGTCACGTAAAATGTTTTTTTTTGTTGATTTTTTTGTTGAACGTAGACCCAGAAAAAAAAGGTCTTCGACGCCATCTCTTCCTGCGTTTAACTCTATAGTTTAAGTCACGTAAATTTTTTTTATTAAATAATTATATTAAGAGTCATCCCGGTGAGTCATCCCGGTGAGTCATCCCGGTGGTATGCCAAGGTCACCCCCCGCTCTCCCTCACCCCCCGTAATCCGATACCCTTGTGTAACCCGATACCCCCCTCCCCCTTATCCCCCTCGTAACCCGATACCCCCCCTCCCCCCTCACCCCCCTCGTAATCTGATACCCTTGTGTAACCCGATACCCCCCCCCCCTCACCCCTCACCCCCGCGAAACCCGATACCCTTGTGTAACCCGAGACCCCCCCTCCCTCACCCCCTTACCCCCCGCGAAACCCGATACCCCCCCTCCCTCACCCCCCCTCATTGCCCCCGGGGTGGAATCGGCCTAATATAACTACTATCTCTCTTTTTTTATTAATCTTGACCACTTAAATACACATAAAAAGAGAAAATAAATGTATATATGCATATTGTGTGTACCTATATTGCAACCGTAAACTAAGCCATAAGTACTGCTTTTTGTCCATGTGAAAAAGCGCCGTCTCGTATAGTTGATAGTACCTTATTGACACTCGTTGAACAAATACCATGGATAATAAAATGGAACAAAGAGCAAATATTAAATTTTGTTTCAAACTGGACATAACAGTTAGCAAAACGCACGAAATGCTAGAGGAAATGTACGGTAGTGATTGTTTGGCTGATTATACTGTTCTTTACTGGTATAATCAATTTCGTAACGGTAAAGAGGCTATCTCAGGCGATCCACCAGGGCCGCCAAAAACAAGTCGTTTCCCCGAAAACGTGGAAAAGGTGCTTGAAATCCTTCGATCGGACCGCTATGTGTCCACAAGACTCATTGTGGAGCTCACTGGCATACACATAGAAAGTATGTACAGAATTCTGGAAAAAGATTTGAACAAACCTTCCTGAACGTGAGTCACGTCGTCTTCGTAGACTCAAGTAACAGACAGAGAAGGATAGAAATATAAGTAATAAAGGCTCAAAAGATTAAAAATCAATTGGAGTATATAGAGCATAGAGCCGTAACAAGGTGTTGACGTTAATAATTCTATATTTGAGTTAAAAATCTACAGACGTTTCGATCCATTATAGGACTATTTTCAGTGTCGAAATACAAAATTAGTCAATCGGTTAAAAAATTATCGCATAATTACAATAAAATTAACGCAATAGTTAAAATAGCTGTATTGTGAGTGGACGACACTGTAAAATTATAATAAATTTTTTTTCTATTTTATGTCAGGGATAGAAATATTAACTGAACTCTACCAAATGATGTGATCCATTATGGGCAATTTTTTTATCGGCGAGAGCAGGGAGGGCAATGTTATTAGAGTGCGCGCCAAGGGTCGCAAGTGCAATGTAGATATCATAACATTAATGCAAGACACTCTCTACAGACGTTTCCGGAGATATATCCGTAGCCCTTGAAAAGTACAAGCCAAAATTACATATTAAAAACCGAATAAAGAAACAGTTTTCTTGTTCAATTTAAATATATGTCTTCCACGTACATCTGTCTTCCACATAGTTAATTTATTCCACCGTTTCACACTATGCATATTTCAATAAAAACCAAATAAAAAAAGTTTTCTTGTTCCATTTAAATATAATGTCTATCATAATAAAAAATTATTTTTTTCAGCTAGTATACGCTAGAGCGATGTTTCCTTGCCAAGATACCTTGTCTGTCAAATCTACATACACTGCTAACGCTAGAGCAATATTTCCTTGCCAAGATACATTATCTGTCAAATCTACATACACTGTTAAGGTAAGAATCTAAAAACAGGTTTTATGTATGTATTCCGCATTAATTTTTTTTACATAAAAACAATGACATAGGGAAACTGGGGCTGGTTGGTTTGCTCTTTTTAAATAATTTTTTTACACGTAACTAATAAATGAAATACAAATCGCAAAAAAATTTTTCAATAGCCGTATATATATAAAACACAAAAATATAATTTTTTAAATTAAATAGTCCAATTAATTTTGTTGTTTTGCATCAATGATAATTATAAGGCGACTACAATTGTAACAATCAGCCCCATATGTCGGGTAAGTTGTTACAGTTACTGGAATGAGTTGTGACAGATCCACAGACTATTCTACTGGGGAAGGATTACGGAATACTATTCAAGATCATAATAATTACTTTGGCAGTAAATTTATGATTATTCTGCCACGACTGCCACAAGTGCAACCGGAACTCGTCGATAATAGTGATGATACTGATGATAATAGTGATAAAAATGAAAATAATTCAGATATAATAAAAATTGAGATCAAATATGAAACAAGTCCAGATATTAAAAAATGATATGCGTTTTGAATGGACATCTGCTCAAGAAGAGTCTTTTGAGGTATTAAAAATTAAGCGAAGGACCAGTTTTGCAATATCTCGACTTTTCAGAACCTTATATTTTGACCACCGATGCTCCCGGAATAGCTCGTTACGTATGGAAAATTTTATCCTAAAAATTTTGACGACGCAAATTAGTTTAATTTTAGCAAATATGTCAAAATTGGGCGATTCAAAGTACATTAATAGTACTTGAATGTCGAATTCTCTTATAACTCCGCAAAACCGAAAAATATAATTACATACATTGTAAGAAAAGGAGAAAAGACGGTTCTGACGAAAATGGACCAGGCCCTTCGAAATAAACGTGAAACAAAAATGTTCATGGTATGTAATCTCGACGTGAAATACGAAAGAAATCCAAAAAAAGCTGCCTGAAGAAGAAGCAAAAAAAATAGACCTTAATTTCGAGTACCTATTCCCTTTACTTACTTAAATGATTGAATGTATAAAGAAATCTTACAAATTAAACATTATCAAGAACATTCCAAACAGGTGGACCTTGGATATAGAAAGGATGGAATCCAAATATAAAGGTTATTGTAAATAAACAAGTGCACTTTTATAACAGCAAATTGTAAAATAATTGTAAAATTATTTCCCATTTCGATCTAATGAGCCGTGATTCAATTTTAGCAAATATATGTCAAAATCAGACGATTCAAAGTATATAAATACTTGAATGTCGAATTTTTATAACTCTAAAAATCTAAAAATTTATAGATCTTAAAATTTAGAAAACGTAATTTTATTTTACAGTCCGTACCGTGTCTCTTGACAAGTACACGCGGAGCGAGACCGACCGTGACTCTTTTACGCGATCTATCATATACATAAGACGTAGGAACAAATGGATTCCCGATTCGAATACTTCTCACGTGTCAAGTAAGATATATCATCAGTTGGGCAATTAGAACTACTGCATTTCTCGATTCAACCATCAAGAAAATCGCATTATTATATTCAGATATCACGATATTTATTACGACTGAGTGATATTAAAAATAGTAATTTGTCCGGTTAAATTCCTTATAAAGACAAAAAGTAGACAATGTCTCTTATGACACAGTTATTATGGACTGCCATTTTCGGGATTTTAATCTCAGATTCAGACATCAGAGCGGAAAATGTGACATTAGAATTAACTAATAATACTGATATGAACAACAATACAAGATTCAATGATGAAAATATGATATTAACGTTTCGGGCTATTGATTCACTCAACCTTTACGAATTGGTATTACTATTATGCTATGTCAAAATCAGAATTACGAATATGGGATTTGTTCGTAGTCCAGATTCAACAAGAATCTCTCCGTTCGGATACTTTGGATAATTCCATTATGAAATCTCTTATGCCGGAAACCAGCACTACTTGTAAAATTAATTCGTTATTATCCTTTTCCTGTTACATCAAAGCACCCGCTATATTACGTATGTTGCAACATATATTGGGTTACGACATTTTTTGGAATGGTATCGAGATAAAAATTGTTATGTAAAAAATTGTAACAACTAAAACAAAATTAAGGAAATATTAATAACGAAATCGCTATAAATTCAAATATCGACAGCGAACATCCGAATCCGCGGCAGCGAAAACGAAGAGACGCTGAGAGTTCGAAGGCTGACATAGGTCAAGCCATACCTGCAGCGACAGCAAAATCGCCACAAATTTAAATGCCAACGTCGATCGACCAAATCGATACCGATGAGTTGAACTGGCGGTATCCACAAGTTATCAAAATAAAATTTAAGAATGAAACTTATATTTAATGAAGCCAGGAGATTTGAGAGTTTGATGGATCATCCCTAATAAGGGGGAGAAATAGAAAAGAGAAAGGGAAAAAAACAGAACTCATTATTTGCTGGTTTAATTTTTACTCGACTGTGTTCCGAAATTTTTGGGGCCCTGTGGCTTCGTGATGACTTTCGTCGGCACTTGTTAACACTTAGGGTTGCGGAAGTAATGCGCACAATTTAAGTTTGACACATGGTTCAAGATTAAGCAGCTCGGAACTCAGCGTGACTGATAGTGGCGGTAAAATAATATTGATGATAGTTCTGCGATGTCGCGGTTTACGTAGGAAACTTCAAGGGGTGGATTTTGTCGTGGGATGTGTCAGGTTTTCTGTTTTGAAGGTTTGTTGGTAAGATATTTTCATGCAGATGGTTGGTAAGATATTTTAGTTTTCGAGATTATTCATTGGTGGTGAAATATCCGATACGTGACAGGAAAGGAAGGGGGTGAATTTTGCTCGGACGTGGGAGGCAATCAAGGGGTAAGGAAGGTAATTTCTCAGGTTTGAGGGATTGACTCTGTCAGATGATGGAGGAGGAGATGGAGTTGCGGGTCTCAGGGGATCCGAATTTGCGTGTGTGAGAAATTTCGTTTTCTAATAATTGTTGGCGACACGCCCGCCTGTTCCGACGATTCCGCACGTGCTTGGCGGCTGATTTCTTTCGTTTATAACTGAGAATGCGCGGATCCACTAAAATTTATTTGATTGTTGTAAATCATTTAATTATTGATAACCGCGCTGGAAGTCAACTTGACCAAGACTCTCGATTGCTTGTGGACGATTTTATGAATTTGTTTATTTATCGTAATAAGAAATGCTACGGGTCTGGACGCTGACGTTAATCAGCTAACCCGAAGTAGCGGGAATGGAAGTAATACGGGTCTGGACGCTGACGTTAATCAGCTAACCCGAAGTAGCGGGAATGGAAGTGATACGGGTCTGGACGCTGACGTTAATCAGCTAACCCGAAGTACCGATGGTAAAAATGTAGATTGAAAGACTTAAAAGGTTAAATTGAAGGGTAGCAATACGTCCAGGAATTCGAGAGTTTGAAGAGAAGACTTCCGTTCAAATAAAAAAAGAATAAAAAAAGAATAATTAATCTAACTTATTAGTACTTGATACGAAGCTGTGCTTCGTACGGTCTGGATTAGAGTAAATTCGTTAAGGCCCTGCACCCTCGTAGAGGCTTCGTCGGAACTTGGTAGGTTCGGTCTTGCGGTGATGATGCACACAGAACTTAATAAAGCACACGCTACTGAACTTAAACTGCACGCAATAAACGTTTGCTTCGGTACTGGACCCGCAAAAACCTGAAGAAAAGACTGGTAGTCAGTAAACGAAAAATACTGACTGGAACTGGAATTGGAGCTTAACTGACGACAAGTCGCGGATTATATGTATAAGAAACTTTAAGAGGTAAATTTTGTTGAGGGATGTGTTTAGTTTTTCTGTTCAGTTTTTCTGTTCTGAGGGTTTTTGTTGGTAGAATAATGGTAATGGTTTTCACCCAGGATGTACATTTAAGTTTTTAAAATTATTTATTGGTGAGCAATGTGGGAGCGTCATCGCCTATTGTATAATTTTGATTTGGCGAAAAACTGAGTGAGTCACTGGAAAAAGAGCTTGCGCCCTCAAAATTCGACGGTGGGAGCTTTTTGACCAAATTCGCCAATAAACAGCCGTAAAAATCACTGTACTTAGCTCGTCAAGAGATAGGCGAAAACTCAAATCTACATCCTGGGTGAAAAAACATCCTACCAACTAAAATCGTCAAAATAGCAACTGACACATCCTACGATAAAATCCACCCCTTAAACTTTCCTATATAAACCCTGACATCGCGGGATTCGCTTTCTTGAGCTTTAGTCTCTTCTCAGCTTCAGTCAACCTCGGTATTTTTAAATCGTAATCTTTTCTGCTGCTTGAGTTCCGATTCCGAGTTAAAATCTGTGCGCGAAATCTAACCCAGGACGCGGCTACATCCACATCATGAAGGGCCCGCTATCCGATTCGCAAAGTCCAAAGATATCAAGGAAGTCATCAAGTAGCGAGTTCTACTTATTTCTTTTTCTTTTTATCTTTTTATTTAAAGGTAGTCTATCGACCGTAGGATCCCTGAGAGTTCATTAAATACGGGTTTATTTCGCGGATTTACGTCAACGTTTGAGCTCGTGACGTTCTCGTTTTCGCCATCGCGGGTTTTGGGTCGATAGGCGTAGGCATTGAAGTCGTTGGCGTTATCGCGGGTCTGGCTGACTTATCGGCCTTTGACTCCCGGATTTTTTGCAAGTCCTTGTAAAAAATATTGTTTGTTTTCGTGTAAAACTTAACCGATCTCTTTTTATGCTAGGAGCAATAAAGTAATAAATTTTCTGAGATGCGATAATAAATCCCTCTAATTATATGATGAAATATAACATTACTAGGAATTTTCAATAAAGAATTTTTTGTAAACCCTTAAGTAAAAGAATATGTTTTCGTGGCTGTCGCGAGTTCGACCGGTTCGCTGTCATCTTGGGCTCGTGACAATTTCTTTTGTTCGTTATACTCCCGAGCGGGTCTGGGGAAGATCGATTACTGTTATATCAATCAACCCGGTATAAGTAAAATTATTTTAGTGGACCCGGAAGTTCCACCCCCTCAAAAACGGAATCTGCACACGATCATCAAGCGTAGGAGGGATCCTCGAAAGCGAGTACTAGAATTTCTCCGCCCAATTTTTTTGCGGTGCAAAGTTCGCAAACAACCCTAAAGAAAATATTAGTGTTTTTCCAAAGTTCAAAATGGATAACAAATTACCCAATCTAAATCAACCACCTCAAGCTGCAAGACAACAACAACGATCAAAAGTGTACTTGAGAAAACCTGAAAATCCAAATACTGTATTGTAAAGCAACCCAAAGATAAACCCCCTGGAAATCCAAAACCTAAATATTTCTAAGAAATGAAGGAACAGCAAAAATCTAACCGATCCCTTTTTATGCTGGGCATCGACGCGTTGGTCGACGAGATGATGATGAACGAGGAAGAAGAAGAAGTTTAAAACGCTGAAGAGATGCAAGTGGTGATGGAGGAAAAGGCTTATTAAAGGCACGACACTATACCGTATTATAATTATATAAAGTGATTCTTATCGAATTATGGCGAGTGTTAATTATGACGAGACTATATGCCCTATATGTTTAGAGGCATGGTTTAACACAGGCGAACACCGTCTGTGTTCCCTACAGTTGTGGTTATCTATTTGGACAAAAATGTATTGTGAAATGGCTACGCGACTCGACTTATTGCCCACAGTGCAGAGCAAGAGCTCAATCAACCGATGTGAAATTATTGTACGCAAATAAGCTAACAGCAGTCGATACTGCTAAATGTGACGAGTTGCAGAGTAGGTTATCTACTCTGGAATTTCAAAATCGTACTTTACGAATAGCATTAGAGCGTGCTAATGATTGCATTGCATTATTACTTTCCAAACTGGAAAGTAATTAGACTTACTTTTTTTACCACGGTTAATAAAAATACCAACCTGCCTATAAAAGGTTAATTCGGCGGAATTAACGCACGGTCCGGCAGGGCTATCGTTTCGTCCGGTACGTGACTTTTTATTTAGAAGAGGAGAACAAATTCACATGTTTCTCTGCAACCTTAATCAAACGGTTATTTCGAATACTTTCTTTGGCGTAGTCCAGTATGTCACATTTAGTAAGACATTCTCCGTGATATAGTGCGGATATAATGGCAGCTGGACAACTTATACATATAACATTGTAATTCGATTATGGAGCACTGTAGGCCTTTACGTTTCGGTAGAATAAAGTGCAATGTCAATCAGTGTCAAGAAATTTCTACAAACAAATTATTTTTAGAAGCACACTTTTATTCCATACACATAATATATTTACCACGAAAGGCAACTTTATATGGGGAGACGAATCCAGCATGCCAGACCGATATTTCACAAACAAATGCAAGTACATTGGAAAGTACACAATTTGTTTATCAGTGTTGCGTGTATATAGAAAGAATTATTTACTGGAGCATCTGGAACGACATCGAGAAGTAATAGATGCAATACAAAGAGAAATAACAAGTAGTTGGGTATCGAAACATTTAACAGTCAACCCGAGGGATCGTAAAACAACTTGCAAACATTGTCAGTTTTCTACTAAAACAATTAATGGAATACATTTCTTTAAAAGTCATCTGGATAACTGCTATCGCAAACTGCTATCAGAATTAGATGCAACGATACAACAACTTGTAGTTGAAGAAAATTATGCATATCTACAAGTTCCCATCATGATAATAGACATAGGCAAACTTCTGGAAATCAAGGAGATCAGCAGAGATCCGCACCGAGTACTTCTACATCAATGAGTGACGACAATTTTCATGGGATTATGCAACATCGAAGTGAAACAGAAACATTCAAACAGATGAAACTGCCTGAACAAGAAACAGGAATAGCAGATTGTACTAATAAATGAACGAAAACCGGAGGATTCAAAATTATTACAATGAATAACTCAATAACAAGTTATATGGTAAATGCTATACCTAGATGTAAAAAAGACGATATAGAAACTCATGTTTATAAATTATCAGAACCGATTCGTTGTAGTCGCAGAAATATTATTTGTGATAATCAGTTCATCTCTGTGCCTCTAATGCAAAACATGAAAAAAAACTTTTCACTCATAAAATTTTATAATTTGACTAAAGGAGGCACTGATACACTTAACCAAAAATGTTGGGAATACCGTACTGCACGAAGATGTACTGATTGGACGATGAAATTGTTTTATACTATGTTAGACCAAAGCGTTATTAACTAAAATAGAATGGAACAAAGAGCAAATATTAAATTTTGTTTCAAACTGGACATAACAGTTAGCAAAACGCACGAAATACTTGAGAAAATGTACGGTAGTAGAAATTGTTTGGCTGATTATACCGTTCTTTACTGGTATAATCTATTTCGTAACGGTAGAGAGGATATCTCTGGCAATCCACCAGGGCCGCCAAAAACAAGTCGTTCCCCCGAAAACGTGGAAAAGATGCTTGAAATCCTTCGATCGGACCGCTATGTGTCCACAAGACTCATCGTGGAGCTCACTGGCATACATATAAAAAGTATGTACAGAATTCTGGAAAAAGATTTGGACAAACCTTCCTGAACGTCACGTCGTTTTCGTAGACTTAAGTAACGGACAGAGAAGGATAGAAATATAAGTAATAAAGGCTCAAAAGATTAAAAATCAGTTGGAGTATATAGAGCATAGAGCCGTAACAAAGTGTTGACGTTCATAATTCTATATTTGAGTTAAAAATCTACAGACATTTCGGTCCATTATAGGACCATCCTCAGTGTCGAAATACAAAATTAGTCAATCGGTTAAAAAATTATCGCATAGTTGAAATCGCTGTATTGTGAGTGGACGACACTGTAAAATTATAATAAAAGTTTTTCTATTTTATGTTAACGATAGAAATATTAACTAAACTCGACCAAATGATGTGCTCCATTATGAGCAATTTTTTATCAGCGAGAGCAGGGAGGGCAATGTTATTAGAGTGCGCGCCAAGGGTCGCAAGGGCAATGTAGATATCATAACATTAATGCAAGACATTCTCTACAGACGTTTCCGGAGATATATCCGGAGCCTTTGAAAAGTACAAAGCAAACATAAATAATTACATATTAAAAACCGAATAAAGAAGCAGTTTTCTCGTTCAATTTAAATATATGTCTTTCACGTACGTCTGTCTTCCACATAGTTAATTTATTCCACCGTTTCACACTATGCATATTTCAATAAAAACCAAATAAAAAAAGTTTTCTTGTTCCATTTAAATATATGTCTATCATAATAAATAATTACTTTTTTCAGCTAGTATACGCTAGAGCGATGTTTCCTTGCCAAGATACATTGTCTGTCAAATCTACATACACTGCTAACCCTAGAGCAATATTTCCTTGCCAAGGTACATTGTCTGTCAAATCTACATACACTGCTAACCCTAGAGCAATATTTCCTTGTCAAGATTCATTATCTGTCAAATGTACACTACTAATGCTAGAGTAATGTTTCCTTGCTAAGATACATTATCTGCGATAACATATTTTTATAATATATATAAAATTAATTTCGAAAAATAACATCTGATAAATTTTTCACGATATTTTATATGTATGGAATAAAACACAAAACTAATTAAATTATAAATATATCGAACTGGAACACTCGGATCGGATATTAGAGGAAAATCGACTTTGTAAAATTTAACAAAAGCATTCGCTGTAAAGGAGTTAGAGACATATATGTGACATATGTAATTGCTGTTCATTAAACTAAATTTTAATTAAATTCGATGAAAAAAGATACGTCGACTTCGGTACCAATTCGATTGAAGTAACCTGCGATAATTTTGAATTTCAAACTTATTAATGGACGTGATAAACAACTACGAATTTTATCCACATCCTTCAAGCCATTTGTTAATAAATGCTTGTTTTTATTAAATAATGTTTCAAAACAGAGTTTGCGTATACAAATACACGCAGATCCGTGTAGATCTATCAGATAGGTTTGCATGCGCGCTCGCGTATATAGTTGTTCGTAAATAATGTTAATCACCATAATGCATATGGAATAGGAACTGTTATATGGTAAATAAACGCATAATTAACTGCTATATATTATTGTTAAATTATAGTATTTATTGTCGGACATGAAAGCTTTTGCGATCATTTGTGTAACGAATAAATTAATATAAATTATGAGTAAGATATCGCTTTATCAGATGTTATTTTACAAATAAAATTGTCTGTCCGTAATGTAAGTTACATATATTTCGTTATAATAACTCGTACAAGATTCTTGCCACACATATAATAAAAAAGATATATTATAAGACAAAAAGAATTATTAGTAATATTTTCTAAAATTTTTTATTTTTTTCACAGTCACGCAATCCCGAATACTGCATTTGTCAAAAGCAGTATTAAATCACCACGAAATTATCTTATTACAATCTTTTAAATCGTTTAATCACGCAGATAAAGATATTATTGCATCGTTAAAATATTTATGCGACATTTTGTAGCGCGTTGTACATCGTCGTAATAATCATAGCATGAACAATGTCTGTCGCAATCGCTTTCATAGTCGCGAAGATAAAGAGGAGGCTAAAATGTACAAGTTAATAATTGAAAAAGACTTGCAAGAAATTTTTCCAAATACTTGCATTGTATTGAAAATATATCTCACTCTTATGACCACGAATTGTACAAGCAAAAGATCCTTTTCAAAATTGAAACTGATAAAAAATCGATTAAGGTCATCGATGGGCCAAGATCGACTCAATAATCTTTCTCTCGAACATTGAAAGCGATTTATTGAGAAAAATTTCCTATTCTTATATTATAGACGATTTCGCGGAAAAAAGCACGTAAGATATTATTATAATCATATCATATTATACTTGCAAATTAATGAATCAAACCAAAAATATTGCCAAAATAATAATACATTTAATGTTAAGTATAATTGTATGTTAATTAAGATATGTTTTAACTCTGAAAATAAATTTAAACAAAAACCATACATTTCGTTCAATTAAGTATTATCCTATTTAGAATATAGCATTATTTGTTTTATATTAATTACAGTTCCTTTTTCAGTGCTCAAATGTTCAATTAACTTTCAAAAAATTCTCGCCTTACATAGGCCCTCACCAAAATCTGCCTAGGGCTGCATATTAGCTTAATCCGCCCCTGGCGATCTCGGAGTGATTTCTATAGTATCGTGGACATAAGGCTTAAAAAGGGTGGGTAGTTTAACTATAAGGGTTTAACTCATTGTCAGTCAGGGTTTAACTCATTGTCAGTCATCTCGTCATAGAATTTAAAAGTAATGGTACGTTCGACTTTTCCGAATGGAAATAAGATGCTTAGACTAAAGCTTGAAATTACCCAGTGAAAGTTACTTTTTTTGTATTTTAGGATTAGCTATGGTACGTTTCATGTATACCTTAAACGCAGGTAGTCCGAAAACATAAAAGAAAGAGCCACACTATGTCATAAAGCGCTCCTGCTCGTTTCTCTTTTCCACCCCCCCCCCCCCTGTCAAAATAAGATGCTCAGAGACTAAGGCTCGAAATCACCACGTAATAAATTATTTTTTTCTCTCACGCTTTAAACTTTTGTTAGCTGTTGTACGTTTCATGAATTTTGAACGCAGGTAGTCCTAAATCATTAAAAAACAATCCTTTTTCTAAAATGGATATCGTACCTACGGTGATCCGGTGACCATAAATCCCTTATTGTCAAGGACAGTCTTTTATTTCAAGTAGCTGTCTTTCAGATTTATTTATTTTTTCAATACACAATTTTGTCTCTTTTATTTTTACAATAATGGAAAATTCTTTTCTGCTTAACATAATTGCAATGTCTAACGTCGTACTAATATGAGAATTTTTACGGAAACATAAATAATTTTTAAAGCAGTGAAAAGTTGAAACTCTGGAAGCTTGCATTTGCACAAAATGTAACTGTTATTTTATAGATAAATTAATAAATTAAAAAATTTTTTTATGCAGTTTTTATGATTTTCTGAAAAATAATTATGTACTTAGAAAAAATTCATTTATTTGAAAAATATCGCTGAACGTAATTTTTAATTTTAATTTTTTATATATTTTAGACATACCTAATTTGGTAAAGCTAAATTTGTAATTAATATTTTTTATATTTTTATATATACGTGCATTTTTTTTATATAGGACATCTTTTCTCTCAACCATTCCAACTTCAGCTTGAGACTGCGTTTCAAAACCGACATATAATCGACACGTAGTTTGATAAGTGAAAGAATATTACATTTGTTTTATTTTACATACATAAAAATATTCTGCTAATTCTTTTTGTAAAAGAGAAATTTGTAGCAAAATTTTAATTGTTAAAATGTCAATATTTTATTTGCAATACAACTTTATTTCTTTCTTATTTATCTCTGCAATTTGAATATACAAAAACCTAACTGTGGTAAATATGCATAATAGGGGACCCAGCCCCAATGACCTTGACCTTGACATATGTTGTCAAGGTCACCCTCCTGAGTGACCTACAGAAAGTTTTAGCCGTCGCTCGTTTTTTATTAAAAAGTTATTAACAAAAAAAGTTTCAAAAATATAGTAGTTATTTTGAGTATTGAAAGGTATAAATGACTAATAAATATGTCGAAATAGTTCACACATACACTTTCCTACATCCTCACTAACCTACATAGGTTAGATGACGCGCTTTAAACACTTAAATACTTTTAAAGCGCGTCATCTAACCTATGTAAGTTAGTGACGCGCTTTAAACAGTTAAATTTCATGGCAGAGAATAGTTAGTATATTGAAAAGTATATATCTCTACTTTAACAAAAAGACTGTTCATTGTATCAACGATTAGCTGCTTTAAATGACTTTTCTTTGTTCATACGTGTACTATTTTTACATACACTTACAATTAGTCATTTATGCCTTTCAATATACTCAAAATAACTACTATATTTTTGATACTTTTTTTGTTAATAACTGTTTAATAAAAAACGAGCGACGGCTAAAACTTTTTGTAGGTCACTCAGGAGGGTGACCTTGACAACATATGTCAAGGTCAAGGTCATTGGGGCTGGGTCCCCTATAATGCATATTTACCAAAAAATCCAATAATATAATTTAAATTATTATAAATCTTAAATATTTAAAGATATTTTATAGGTATATTTGTTAATATTAAATATGTTGTAAAATATTTTACTAAATATTTTTAAAACATTAAAATACAATCTGAAATATTTTATTTTTATTAAACAATATACTACGTGCAATACATTATTGTATTATACAGTGATCTAAAATGTACTATTGTGCAAATAAACAACTATTTCCATCAATAACAAATAATAAAATAAGTCACGAAATGTTATTTTCAGCGATTCGCTGTCACATCTGGCTATCTTTCTGGCCTTCTCCTCCGCTCTTCTCTTTCTATTGCTATTTCTTCGTGGCATTTAAGCAAAATTTGTTCGCAATAAATTGTCGCTCAAAATTAAGCGCGATTATAAATTACTAGACTACAACGATCGTGCGGCTATGTCATACTTTGTGTGACTCCCGATATTAATCACAACGCATACTTAATCGTGTCGCGATAGCAGAAAAATTATAGGTGCGTATGAAATTACGGCACGTTCGATATTTCACAAATAAAATGCAAATGCAAATAAAATGCATTTCTATGGGTGCATTCCGTTTCACGCATGATGCGCATGATGCATCATTTAGCCTTGTTTAACATTCGGCGAACAACAAACGGAATGCACCCATATTCTATTTGTACATTTCTACTTTATACCATAAAAAGGTAAAAATAGTGATTACAGACAAGTCGAGATAGTTCTTTTTCTTAAATGCGTTTTATTTTATAAGTAAAATTTATGAGTAAAAAATTTATATTATTATAAGATATTATTACATTAATAAAAAAGTTTTAAACATGTAATTTTATATAACAATGTTATAAAAATTAGTTTGTAATACATTACAATAAAATAAATGTACAATTTAATAATAATTATAGACTATTTTATTATTAATGCCTTAAAACACAATAAAAATTATTTTTTTTTGCAAGATTAATGAAGAAGTTTCCCTCGCCCGACACAGTACAAATTACCTGACAAAAATCTTATACCTTCGAAAATTTTGCTGTAACATTAAACTTACTATAAATAAACAAAATTGGTTAGGAACACGTTGTAATAAACATTTGGCATTATAACTCAGCGTAAACAAAGTTCAGCTATCTTTAAGGTAGTTCTCCGGTCCTTGTACTAGAGAAAATCGATTTTCTCTAGATTTTCTTGAAACTGTGAATATACGTTAATTTAGGTGTGCTTTATGCGTTTATGGTATAAACTTCAGTACCTCTTGCGGTATAAAAAATCAAGATACTGAGCCTCCGAAGTTTCAATTTGTACCAAAATTTAGTAAAAGTTGAAACTTTGAGGCTCAGTATCTTGATTTTTTATACCGCAAGAGGTACTGAAGTTTATACCACGCATAAAGCACACCTAAATTAATGTATATTCACAGTTTCAAGAAAATCTAGAGAAAATCGATTTTCTCTAGTACAAGGACCGGAGAACTACCTTAAAGATAGCTGAACTTTGTTTACGCTGAGTTATAATGCCAAATGTTTATTACAACGTGTTTCTAACCAATTTCGTTTATTTATAGTAAGTTTAACGGTCTCGCTCCGCGTGTACTTGGCGCGAGACACTACCGTGTCTCTTGATGTTACAGCAAAATTTTCGAAGGTATAATAAGATTTTTGTCAGGTAATTTGAACTGTGTCGGGCGAGGGGGACTACTTCATTAATCTTGCAAAAAAAAATAATTTTTATTGTGTTTTAAGGCATTAATAATAAAATAGTCTATAATTATTATTAAATTGTACATTTATTTTATTGTAATGTATTACACAAACTAATTTTTATAACATTGTTATATAAAAATACATGTTTAAAACTTTTTTATTAATGTAATAATATCTTATAATAATATAAATTTTTTACTCATAAATTTTACTTATAAAATAAAACGCATTTAAGAAAAAGAACTATCTCGACTTGTCTGTAATCACTATTTTTACCTTTTTATGGTATAAAATAGAAATGTACAAATAGAATATAGGTGCATTCCGTTTGTTGTTCGCCGAATGTTAAACAAGGCTAAATGATGCAACATGCGCATCATGCGTGAAACGGAATGCACCCATAGAAATGCATTTCATTTGCATTTGCATTTTATTTATGAAATATCGAACGTGCCGTAATTTCATACGCACCTATAATTTTTCTGCTATCGCGACACGATTAAAGGATAGAGTTATTCGACACCGAAGGATAGAGTTATCCGACGGTGAAGAAATTGGCCATTAGAGTGGTTTAAAATGCCTGAACTTCCTCATTTATACCTTTTATTACGATTATTATTTATTATTTTACTATATGCTTACATCTTTTATTACAATTATTATTTATTATTTTACGTTTTAACGAATAAACGTATTAAATATTCTAGCCATCGACATATAGTATGGACTGCGCGATCCCTATATGAAAGCCTTCAAAAAGTGTCCGGTAGAGTTGACCTCTACCTCGTTCCCTCTTTGTCTGTACACACTTGATAGAAAAAGACAGCTTGACCCCTACCAGTCGCTATCTCTTTTCTTCCACCGGTGTGAGTCGCCGGTCATATTTTTCTATACCTGTGCGCAGTCCATACTATATGTCGATGATTCTAGCTATAGATACTCGGCGCGGTACTCACAGCATTTAAAAATATTATATTTTTACAATTGTTTGCGTGATACATCTTCAGCCGAACAAGTTTTACAAAAAAAAAACAACATATTTTAACAGATAATGAAGATACGATTAGTGTTTAAATAAGCTTTAAATAAAAAAAAGCGCAACATGTACGACCACCGAATCAAGAGATACATATAATAGTGTCTCGCGCTAAGTACATTGTTAGAAAATTTGTGTTAAATATAACATAAATCACATGTCCCAAACAGTCCACTCAAATTTTTGTGTTAATTTAAATTAATATGGATGTGTTAAATGGGTAACACCGATACTATGTTAAAATATTTCAACAGAAAGGAAATGTAAATGTGTACAATTAACATAACTTTTATGTTGAAGTTAAAATTATAAGATAAAATCAACACTCCTTTTCTGTAAATTTTAACACATTTACAGAAAATAATAAATACGTTCAAATTGTGTTACTTTAACATATTTTTTAAATTATTTTAATAATTTTACATTTTTAATTTGTAAAGTTCAATTAACATAGCAGGCATGTGTTAAATCTACACATGTATGTGTTCATTATTTTACACAAAAATTTTAACAAGGACCCTTTTTAACAAAACTACAAAAATTTTCCAACAGTGATATACGCGCAGCGCAAGACCGCCTCGTGTATTCTTACGCGATAGTTAAATTTGTAATAAATGATAAATGTGAAGTTAATATAGGTTGTACATACCCCCCCCCCCCCCCAATTAAATTAGTCGCGACACCATCTGTTCCGGAGTTGATCCGTCCAATGTCCACAATGCTTTGCAAATAAGACGTATTATTAAAACCCGTGATATATACACATAAGACACAATATATCTAGCATTTGCCTTTATGTAAAAAGTGGAAAATTCCTACTGGGATTATTGGGAACTGAGAATAGAGGCGCACGTTACGTGCGGCACGTATACGGCGACGGAGTGGCGTGCACGTGGGAATGGCGCGATACTGAGTGTCCGCCTGGGGGGTTAGTTAGGGGACCCAAGTCGGTAAATTCTTTTGTGCCCCTCCGTTTCCTTTTGTTCGCGTGCAAACGAGAAAGGACAAAGAAGCACCTTTTTTCTACCTGCGCCTCTACCCTTCCCCAACACTCGGTCTACGATTCTAAGAGCATTGCGAGCGCTAAATGAAACGTACCCTATATGACTATGGGTACACGATGCGTTTTTGCCTGCTGAATTGCTATATAGCTAGATTTGCGTTGAGAGCAGCTGGAAATGCTGCTGGCCGTATTGCTAGCTTGGCTTCAGAATTTCAAATAATGCGACAATTTTCGTGCTAGTTGAACAGCTGACAGTAGCGCGCATATATTCTTTAATTTCAAACATATTTATTAATGTAATTTGGCGTGCGTACAAGCATAATTTCTCTTTATAGACCTCTATCAGAATTAAAATAGCTTCCTTTGTCCATTTTTCTTTCCATTACTTTTGCAACACGTGGTGGACCGGTGGACGTTACATGTTTCTCCCCATCAGTTAAACCCTTAAGCAGCTAGACGACGCGACGTGTGAAAAGAAATTTTGCTCACGCGATCTAAGGCTGCGTCTTAATTGGCTCTCACAATGAGCAAACACAAAATCATGCAAGAAAAATAGCATTTTCTAATTTATCACTGAAATCTAGCCAAGCAGCATGACTAGCGGATACTACACAATTTCCAGCTTATTGTTAGCAATCAGGAAGATCGTCAGCACAGGCGCGCGCAAGCATTCCAACAGACAAAATCGTACCGCGTGTCGTAGGTTGAAGATGGTGAAGATGTGAAAAACGTTCTTCTACCACGTGGTTAATTTTACACGCTAAAAATGGCGCGCGGCCTCACATGTCCTCTTAACATTTCGCGTTTATGCGTTTTTTACATTTTAACAATAAATATGCTGTACGCTTGTTTTAAAGGTCGTTATTATGCGTTATAATGCAAGTTAAATATGCAAGATAAAATTGTAATAAATAGATATGCACGATATTTGCAATATCTGAAAATTTAATCGTCTTTTTATCGATTTTTCACGGGATATACTTGAGGCCGATTGCATCTTGTGAAATATGCATATTCTAATAGATCGTCAATGTGCGAACGCAAAATCTATATTTACACGATAATTAAAAATCGGAATATTATAAGGAATAAATGCAGGGTTAACATAGATTTTACTTACCAATTAAACGAATTGCAACGCCACTTGTCCCAGAATTGATCCATCTTGTGTCCACCAAAATTTGTTTATTTATTACTTTACTTACAATAATACTTTTTTAAGTTATATCGATGCAACACTAGTAATCGACTATGAGTCGTAAGTATAGCGTACTAAAATCTTTGAACTTGACCCGTCGAAGGACTGCTGAGAAGTGCCGCCGTATGCCGAGAGTCCTTTTGTAGGGTCCAAAAAGGTTATATAGATTTTTCTGGAAAATTCTGGTTGGTTCTACAGATAACTCGTCCTAAGGGTACCTATACATTCCTCAGGTAGGTACATAGACGATGGTCACAACATTTTATGTTCCCAACTATAATATTAACTTTTTACAAATTATATAAACTTTTAGACGAAAACTAAGACAAGAAATAATTGTTTATTCCGCCAATGATTATAAACCACGAAACGTTTATTGTTATCGACTGACGATTGGCAATATATACAAAACGCTGCGACGTTTCGACCTTTGGATTAGGTCCTCCTCAAGCTTCTAACTGACAAACAATTCAGAAAAATCAATTCGGTCGGAGGGATAACAGTTTCAATGTTGAATTAATAAATTAATGAAAAGCAATACCTTGTTGATCATGTCAAAACCTACACGTCCGTATCTTAGTTAGTTAGAAAACGATCAGTATGTTTCTGAACACCGACATGTGATCACGCTTGCTGTCGGCGCTCCTTCGATAATGGTTTACTCAGCTTATCTGAGCGACATTGTTGCATCGATGCGGGCGAAGTCATCCTATTGCACTCATTCTTGTGTGTCACAAACTACACGTAAAGTATATTTTCACAGAACACATAATGTTTTAAATATTTGACACTTTTCCTGCATTGACTTTTGACCATTGTTCTTATAGTGACTGTCTTTATGACTATTTCTGGTAAAATTTTCTAAGATACGGACGTGTAGGTTTTGACATGATTAACAAGGTATTGCTTTTCATTAATTTATTAATTCAACATTGAAACTGTTATCCCTCCGACCGAATTGATTTTTCTGAATTGTTTGTCAGTTAGAAGCTTGAGGAGGACCTAATCCAAAGGTCGAAACGTCGCAGCGTTTTGTATATATTGCCAATCGTCAGTCGATAACAATAAACGTTTCGTGAAAACTAAGACATTTCAAAGTTTTTTCAAAGTTTTTATTTTTATTGCTTTGAGCATTAGTTGCCTAAATTGTTTTAGAAACGCAGCAGAAATATGAGAATTTTTCTAATTAAAACAGAAAAAACATGAATTAATTACTTGCCAATTAACATTGACATTATAAACTTACCAAATTATAATGTTTTTAGTAATTTAATTTATAATTAAAATATCGTGAGTAATGCGCTGCAATCACAAGACTCTTTTCTAAATGCGAAGCTGAAAATTATAAGTTATTTAATTGCCAAATTTAGTGATATAAGATTTATTTAAATCATAGTATTATGGAATTAATAATCGTTAAATTTTGCCATTAAATATATAAATTATTTAATGGCAAAATTTAGAGATTATTAATTCCATAATACTATTTAAATAAATCATATATCGCGCTTTAAATGTATAATTTACCCGAACATAATCTAATCTAAAACAATCACATTTCAAATGGTGTGCAGAATAAGAGTGTAAAAAGAACAGAAAATAATCGATGTAAAATTATTTTATATAGTGTTAAAAGTTTCTTGAATGTAAAAGTTTAATGCTAGCCTTGACATATGTTTTTTCGTTGAATAAATAGTTTGATAAAAAGTACAATACACTCAGTCGAAAAACATGAGAAGAATTAATAGCTTGGCTAGTTTACTTAATTAATTAATTAACTATTCGCCATATTATAAAGTAGAATGTCTTAGTTTTCGTCTAAAAGTTTATAATTTGTAAAAAATTATATGATCTATTTCGCGAATCGATTTTTCACTTGACATTATTTTATTCAGCCAGATAGATATATTAAACTATTTAAATGTAAAGTTTCCGTACAATTATTAATTCTTCGAGAATATTTGAATTATAGAATAAATCTTATATCGCGTTATCATTTTTTTCAACTGTCCGACTTCAACTTGCGAATTAATTTAAAATTCGACTTTGAAAGTAAGAAACACCGTCAAATCGAATTCACGGAATGCAGTGCATATTGCAAGTATAATTTTTAATTATAAAGTAGATAATATGTTTAGATTTAAAACGACGGTAGATTAAAATTATTTTATAAAACGTTAAATATTTTTATTATTATTATTAGTGATCATGAGAATACGAGGTCGGCCTGGCGTTCATTTCTTCGTCGAATTGTTTATTAAAGAATGCATTGCTCTTGGAGTACTCGAGTCAACAGCAATATATTATATACTTTTCTGTTTATAGTTCACTGGAACATAATCAGTTGAAGTGGACAATTAGCGATTTGGCTAGTCCACGCAATTAATTATTCATAACCATTGAGATGATAACTTTTTAGCAAAACGATTTTTTTATGTTATTTCTTTAACCCGGGAACAAGAGCCTATATAATTGTGTTTTTTTTCTTTTTTTTTAAATAAATTATCACCTGGAGTGATTTTTACACCTCAATTAAAAGCTATTGTTATTAATTACTGAAACATAATCAGTTTAAATGGACAATTAGCGATTTGACTAGTCCACGCAATTAATTATTTATAACGATATTGAGATAGCTTTTTAGCGACACGATTTTTTTATGTTATTTCTTTAACCCGCGAACAAGAGCCTAATTGTTTTTTTTTTTTTTTATATAAATGATCACTTAGAGTGATTTTTACACCTCACTTAAAAGTTATTGTTATTAATTACATATTGCATATTTTTGATTGTTCTACAATTTATTAGTATTTGAGGACAATATGTGTATTATAGATTTATTCAATATTTTCTGAAAAAAGCAAGGAAACCAAAAAAATAATTAAAAGACAAAAAAAGCAATTATGACAGTATTTCTAAAAAAATTAAGATATCAATTAATAAAACGTTTTTATATTGCAGATTTTTTATGGGATTGCATATTTAAAGATTCGTAAAAAAATGGTTTTTAGAAAAAAGAAAATATAATATTTATTTTATAGCAATTTAAAATGAGGCTAATCATTATCATATAAAGTCGTTTATATTGTGTTTGCTCGTCCAGAATAATTAAAAATGATTTATTTTAAATTTATTTTCACAATTGATATTTGTTTATTATATCTATTATATAAATATAAGTTAAATAATTTTTTAATAAAAATAAATATTTATTAAAACTTGATTTTTTCTAAATTCTTTTTTATGTATTAATTGGGTTAAAATATAATAAATATATACAAAAATATTATATTTGTTATTAATAAAACATGTTTTTGTTACGCCCAGGCCGACGTTGAGTTCGTGACTCCTCGGATGACTCTCTCGCACTCACACACACTCGCGCACTCACGGAAATAACGACACGTAATTAGACGATCGAATCTCTTTATTTTAACGGAATACCAGAGAACACGTCAGAACAGTTTAAATGCCGAGATAATTCTGAAAAGCTCCGTTGTTAAACAGCCTCTTGTTGTCAAGGGGATGCTTCGCAACTTGACGGAAAGACTGCTCGCTGCATGCTTCAGCTCGGAGTTCGAAAAGCATAGGTACCGGGCGGCACGCTCGCAACATTTTACATTAGATAAAAAACGGTGCTGAAATAAAGCCAAAATTTGCCTATTAGGGAAATATATGAAATTGATCTATCTTTATATTTTTGAGCTTACTGAATTCGAATATGGAGCTTAAAATAGTCTAAACTATAGGAAAATTTGTGAAAATGCAGTTTTCACAACACCTCCACGGAAAGTTCGACTTTCCAAGCCTGTAGAGAGGGGCGAAAGCAGTCAATTTCACGCCAAGGCGGCATAGCGGGCGGAAAGTAACCACTTTCCTCCCTAGGGCGGAAAGTGACCACTTTCCACTCGCTAAACAGGGAGGTTACTTTCCGCCCGCTATGCTGCCTTGGCGTGAAATTGACCACTCTCGCCTCTCTCTAGGCATGGAAGTCGAACTTTCCGTAAAGATATTGTGAAAAATATCGTGTGCACCTCGGGGCGAAAGCTTTTTCAGACTCGTGTGATTTGCCGCCCGAGCCGAAGGCGAGGGCGGCAAACTTCACACTCGTCTGAAAACCGCTACTTTCACTCCTTGGTGCACAATATACTATTTTCTTACAGTAAAGGTTTGTTTTGCAGTTAATAATTTTTAATGAACAAATGACAATTGAACGAAAAAAGTTTTTTTATTGATGTTCTTGAGAGAGAGAGAGAGAGAGAGAGAGAGAGAGAGAGAGAGAGAGAGAGAGAGAGAGAGAGAGAGAGAGAGAACGGGGAGGGGCTGCGATCGCTCATTTTCATCGAAATTCTACATTTTTATAGTTCTATATGCTCTACAAACTCACGCTGCGTTTTCTATTTTTTTCGATATTTACTTTAATATATTGCATATACACATTTTTCTTCTCTTACTGTGGAAATATAGTAAGGCGATAAAGTATGTATATACGCATAAAAGTAAGCAATGTTTGGAACTGTCTTTCACCGATTTTGATGGACTTTGGATATATTGTAAAGTAGCAAAAAATAACTAACACATATTTTTTTTATTGGCTTCAAAGCATGTTTAGGAATTGAAATAACCTTTCGAAAAAAATTCCAATATATTTGATTATGAATGAATATCTCTGAAACTGTGAAGTATATGAAAAAACGTTGCAAACAACAAGGTTACGGTATTAAATAATCTCTGTAATTATGTATTTAGATTTTTAAAAATATTATATGTTTTAACATACTCCCCGGTAAAAAAATGTTCATATAAAAACATATATAAATATATATAATTATATATAAAATATGTCAATATATATTTTTTTTCTCTTGTATAATCTGTGTTTGTATATACAGGAAAAATAATAAAAAAATATAGATTAGAATAGGCTATAAGGGTCACACGCGGATCAAGGTGCGTTTAAATATTATAGTGATTTATTAATCAAATTCCAACAATCCAAACGTTTCGGCTCCTGTCCGAGCCATCCTCAGTGGTATAATGTTAACAATAATAATATGTTCTCCTTCAACATGGTGAGATTACTGTTTCAATTTTACAGAAACCTAGTGAGATTACGGAACACCGTAATCATATCCGTAGAAACACCGGTACTCAGTCCGTCATTACGGAACATAGATTAAATTTTAACCACGAATTTGATTGGGAAAATGTGGAAATATTGGACAAGGAAAAGTTTTTATCGAAGCGACTTGTATCGGAAATGTTACATATTAAATTACAAAAGAACAGTTTGAACTTTCAGTCTGATACAGAGTTTTTGCACCACGCATACGTTTCTACCTTAGAGAAATTGTAAAAACCACGTCCATGACACCTTTGTTCGTCCGCAAGATCATATGTTTTTTTACCGTTGTTTTATGTGTGGAATTTTCGTATTTTTTTAAGTTGTAATCTATAGGGGAGACCGGGGCTAAACAGTCTGGTTTTTTTCGGTGCCGATTTTTATCAACAAAATAAATAATTTTAGTTAAATGTGGTATACCACTGTAAAGAGTGAACCTTTAGCTACAAAATTTATTAAGGAAATTTTTATCTATGTCGCTTTGTTTAACCGGTATAGAGCAAAAACGACAACGGTGGAAAAATTGAAATCTCAAAAATGCCGGGGTTAATCGGTCCCCCCCCCCCGGGGCTAATCGGTCACACTGCATTTTCAATACATATACGTACATCTAATTCTGAAAAATGATAGGATACATTTTAATAATTGTTTTTTAAGAGAAAAATATAAAAATTTATTTGAAATTTTTATGCGAAACATTATTAAAAAATAATTGTTTTACCTATTCCATAAAACAATTTAGGCACGTGAATACAGAGGTTAACCAAATCGTAAACTCCCCAACGGCACGTCACATTGTCAACGCGGGCAACCACGGGGAACACGCGTGACGGCGTTCCGGTGCCATAGGATCAGCGCGGACCCTCGAGCAACCTAACCAAGCCGCGTTTTTCGCGGGGGAGCGATAAATAGCGACAGGGGGGTTAGAAAAGCTCGCGGTGGAGCGCGACCATTTTACCGACTCGACGGCGTCCTCGCGCCGATTCCTCGACGCGCCGACGACGGCCACGACCACCACGACGACGACGGCCACGACCACGACGACGACGACGACGACGACGACGACGACGACGACGACGACGACGATGACCACCACCGACACCACCACCACTACAACGGCGGCGACAATGACGCCGAGACGATGCGGCGAACGCTGGACGATGCGGTCGCACGCGCGACTGTCACTGACACAACGACCAACAACGACAATTTACCGCGGTCGGGAGTCGGGACGATCTACCGCGCGCGCGGCATGTCAACTCTCGCACGGAAATCGCGGGATCTCAGAGCCGTGCCGTGCCTCGCCGTACCTCGCCGACGTACCGTGAGCGCGAGCGATCTCGAAAACAACGGTCCGCCATCTTTTCGGTCGGCCAAAACACCCGTTTTGCGACGATACGTGCGTACCATTTCCCTCTTACACAAACTGACGCACGTGCAAGGGAAGACAGAATCACGCTCGAGGGAAACCTAACCTAAAATCGCCGTGAGCTGAAGTCGTGCGCCCGACGCGCCACAATGAGATTAGCCCGATTAGCCCCGGGTGCTTGTAGACTGATTAGCCCCAAACACAAGTTTCAGGTTTGATCGCCCATGAAATATTAGACATCAACGATAATGAAAAAACTACACTGGATTCGTGTTCAGCATGCATTACTCTTTATAATCACGTACCTCGAGATTTGGAGAGCAAATATTATTGCAGATATTACAAAATTTCCACGCGCAGAAAATTTCACTTTTACCTTCCGAAAACACGTTTGCCCTCGTAAAAATCATAACACGGCAGGTAACCTGCCGAAACTCCGTTGGTCACATGGGTACCATAAGCAGCGTTTACAATGTTAATAGCGAGTTCGCACAATATACAGGTTTCGAGATATTTGATTAGACGTATTTACCCCGTAGACTTTTTAGCCCCGGTCTCCCCTACGTTTAAATTTATTTTTACCAATGTTTGACTAAGACATTCCCGACCAGCGAAAAATTTTTGTATTTATCATCGTTCACTTCATATTATTTATTATTTGCTACGTTTGACCTACACGTTTTTCAATTTATATCTGCCAAAGTTTGTCATAAGACGTGTCCCTGCCTGTGTTACCGAATCATTATTGTGTTGTGCGTCGTGTCGACGGGATCTCCTCGTACAGATCTCTTTGTACTGATCATTGCTTTTGCCATATGTTCACATCTTTTTATTTGACTCTGCGATGTATTCGTTTCTCCAGACTACACTGAAAAAAAAAATTGCTAGATTCAAGAAAATTTAATTTGAATTAAGAAAACCATTGTTTTGACTATTTGCAAGAAAATTATTTTCATAATTTGAAACATTTGTATTTTTAGAAAGAAAAAAAACATTTATTAATGTAGAAAAATTATTTCTTTAAAGTAAGTAAATGTTATTTATTAAACAAAAAGTATATACTTCAATTGAATAACTAATATTTTAAACTATAAAACGCATTACAAAATAAAAGAAATTTTGTTTTTCAAATAAATATGCAAATTTTTAAAATAAGTAAATCTTTTTTTTAATGAATCAAAAGGTTTGATTTCTGCAGTAGTAATAAGAAAATATATTTTTAAACCAAAAAACTGCTATTTTGAACAAAAAAAATCATTTTTTGTTTTAAGTAAATTGTTAGTTGAATTAAATAAGCAATACATTTTATAAACCTTCAATAACAAAATATATTTTCAAATAAAAAAACTCATTTTTCAAAAAAAGAAATATATTTTAAAAATAAAAAAATTCATTTTTAAATGGAAACCATAATTACTAAATTTGAAAAACGATATCATTTTTTAAGTAAATTATTTTTTTCTGTATAATAAGAAAGTTAATTTATAAATCTACAGTAACAAAATATATTTTTAAATAAAGAAACTCATTTTTCAAAGTAACAAAATATATTTTCAAAATAAAAAAATATTTTTTTAAATAAAAACCATGTTTATTAAATTTGAAAAACAATATCATCGACACAGAGTACTAGTACGGGGACAACACTGATTGCCATATCATACTCGCGACGTGTTGCTTTCGTGCCGCGGTCGTTACCTCCGGCGCCGCTCGAGCGAGAATTTCTCCAAGTCCAATTCGGTCTTTCGACACCGACTCGTGGCAGTGTTGTGTTCGTATAAGTTACACGACGGTGGCGATCGACTACGAGCGCGAGCGAACGGGAAACGATGCTCCCCGCATCGACTTCGTCGTACGTGCCCCTTTCGTGTACGTATTCCACAAACGTTTTACACATTCGTACAGACCAAGCGAAACGCGTTTGCACATCCGTACGTATCGCTCGTGTCGCTCGGCTCGCCGAGCGCACCGCACCTCTTATAGTACCCAACCAGCCGGCCGAGCGATCGGCGACGCACGGTCTTACGCACGGTCGCTTACGGGCGCCGGAGGCGAAATATCGAGACCATCGGGGCTTGACCGCTGAGAGCGACGACGACGCGAATTCGATTATCGTACGGGATATCCGGCAGCTGGTCTCGGGGGTCGACGATACGCCACGTTGACGTAAAGCGAGACGAATGACACCATAATTCGGGGTACTTGTAACCGAGAGGCACAAACGCGGTTGTTACCCTCCGGCGTGGGCTCTAGCGAAAAGTCTCTCGCGGCGTGTTGCTTCCGCGCCGCGGTCGTTACCTCCGGCGCCGCTCGAGCAAAAAGCTTTCTAAGTCCCCTCGCGACGTATTGCTTTTGTGCCGCGGTCGTTACCTCCGGCGCCGCTTGAGCAAAAAGCTTTCTAAGTCCCCTCGCGGCGTGTTGCTTTCGCGCGGTTGTTACCTCCGGCGCCGCTCGAGCGAAAATTTTCTAAGTCGACCCAATACATGCCCAGTACTGAGCCGACTCTCGGCCGTAGATTACTAAATCATAATATTTTTATTTCTTTCATTGAAGAAAATATATTTTTATATTTTTTATTATTACAGATTTTTATAATTATTTGTCTACATTAAAAATATATTTATTTTATATCCAAGTAATTAATTTACTTACTTGAAAAAATAATTTAATATATTCAGATAAGTCATTATTTTATTTGAAATAACTTATTCTTTCCATTAAGCTTTCATTTATTTATTTTAATATAATTGCATGTTTAGTAAAGCAAAGTATCTAATTTTTTTAAATTAAGAAATTTAGTTCGTAAATTTAATAAAATATTTATTTAACTTGTTTTATTAATATTAAAAAAGGCAATGCTTTTCATGTTAAAAAATAAATTGCTGTTTTTAAGAAAATAATATTTAAATAAAAAATTTGTGTACTTAAAAACAAAAAAATAAAATGTTAAACAAATATTTCCAATATTTAAATAAATATTTGCAAGTATAAAATAAATTCTTTATAAAGTTACAAAATATTTCTTTAAATCAAGGAAATAATACTAAAATAAATATATTTACTTAATATAAACAAATTTTTTTTTCAGTGTACCTGGTGAGTTATTCTAGAATTCTAATTTAAGACAAGGATGTAACTCCTTAATTACTTTACAGATTTGGACCTTGTAGTCTCACTAGGTTTCTGTAAAATTGAAACAGTAATCTCACCATGTTGAAGGAGAACATATTATTATTGTTAACATTATACCACTGAGGATGGCTCGGACAGGAGCCGAAACGTTTGGATTGTTGGAATTTGATTAATAAATCACTATAATATTTAAACGCACCTTGATCCGCGTGTGACCCTTATAGCCTATTCTAATCTATATTTGAATTTCGAGGGTCTTTCACACTTTATAATAAAAAAAGAACCTAAAAATAATTAAAAAGATTATCTTTGCATTGCATTTTTTATAAAAAG
The DNA here is from genome assembly GCF_030848795.1 of Temnothorax nylanderi. NCBI lineage: Eukaryota > Metazoa > Arthropoda > Insecta > Hymenoptera > Formicidae > Temnothorax > Temnothorax nylanderi. The sequence goes on from NW_027249124.1 coordinate 61,917, forward strand.
TAAAGTTTGAGGAAATGAGAAAAATTTGTCTATATATAATCTATACTATTATATAAAATCCTTACGGGTGGTATGTGTTTGAACGTTATTAACTTAAAAACTATTGGACCGAATTTTTACCACAAGTATATAAAATAGGGGTAGAATTTTCCGGAAAGTGCTATAGAGTGTGTAGTTTTTCGTTATCTATTTTCTGGAAACCGATTTTTTTAATTCTTACGGGTGGTGAAATTAAAAAAATCAGTTTCCAGAAAATAGATAACGAAAAACTATACACTCTATAGCACTCCCCGGAAAATTCTACCCCTATTTTATGTACTTGTGGTAAAAATTCGGTCCAATAGAGTTTTTAAGTTAAAAACGCACAAACATACACCACCCGAGAGAATTTTCCGGAAAGTGCTATAGAGTGTGTAGTTTTTCGTTACCGATTTTCTGGAAACTGATTTTTTTTATTTTTTTAATTCTTACGGGTGGTGTATGTTTGTGCGTTTTTAATTTAAAAACTCTATTGGACCGAATTTGTATTAAAACCATATAAAATAGGGGTAGAATTTTCTGGGGATGCTATAGAGTGTGTAGTTTTTCGTTACCGATTTTTTGGAAACCGATTTTTTTAATTTTTCTAATTTTTTGGGAAATAATTGACCAAATCTCAAAGAATTATAGATCAAACAGGGGTAGAATTTTCTGGGGAGTGCTATAAAGTGTATAATTTTTCGTTACCGATCTTTTTGGAAGCCGGTACCGAAATTTTTTCAATTTTTCGGGAATTAATTGACCGAATCTTAAAAAATTGTATATGAAGTAGGGATATAATTTTACGGGAGGGAGAGAGGGAGAGAGGGAGAGAGAGAGGGGGGAGAGAGGGGGGAGAGAGGGAGGGAGGGAGAGGGGGAGAGAGAGAGAGAGGGGGGAGAGAGGGAGGGAGGGAGAGGGGGAGAGAGAGAGAGATAGAGGGGGGGAGAGAGGGAGGGAGGAGAGGGGAGGAGAGGAGAGAGAGAGAGAGAGAGGAGAGAGAGAGAGAGAGAGAGAGAGAGAGAGAGAGAGAGAGAGAGAGAGAGAGAGAGAGAGAGAGAGAGAGAGAGAGAGAGAGAGAGAGAGAGAGAGAGAGAGAGAGAGAGAGAGAGAGAGAGAGAGAGAGAGAGAGAGAGAGAGAGAGAGAGACTATTTGCGTGTCTTATTACATATGTCCTCCGGGCCGAAGCCCGGGTAACCGGCTAGTCATATATAAATGTAACAGCTGTTATATTAACTACTGTTACATATATCCCCACAGTAAAGGTGCTTTTCACGTTGACGCTCATTTTCAGCGAGCGAAAATGTTCAGAAGTAATATTTTTTATTTATATGGGTATCTCTAAAGTCTGACCCAGCACCCTTCTTCGGATTTCGGAACCGGCTTTAGATATGAAAAAATGTTTCAGATAAAAGTTGTAGTACAAAAAGGGAGACAGATGATGAAAATATGGACTTGACTTTGAATGACCTTTTCAAGGCCAGGTCAATATAATCAGAGTTTTCTTAAATAAAACCCCCCCATTTTTTATTGCATATTCTTATAGCCTTTTTAATAGCATAAATAATATTCTACACAATATGAAAGTTTCAAAAAATAATTGTCTTAAAAAAATGGCGATTCTTACTAATGAATTAAAATTATGTCGAACATTAAAAAAGTTGGATGACTTACAATTATGTCGGGACATAATAAAAATTCGGAATTATTTTGATGTCCCGACATAATTTTAATTTATCCAATTTTTATTATGTTTGACATAATTTTAATTCATTTCAGTAAGAATCTCCATTTTTCTTAAGACAATTATTTTTTGAAACTTTTATATCGTGTAGACCTAAGTCGTCTACAGACGATTCCGAGTCTCGACATCGAACTCGCGAAACTCATGTTCGACCGTTAGACGCCGTGCCGTCGTAAGCGGTGAGATCCCGACGACGCGCGACGGACAGAGGCGCCGTACGGCCGGGCTCGTGCGACGACCGGCCCGCGTAGCGAGGACCGGCCGCCTAGTAGTGTGTCACATTGTTTTGAGCCTTTCGACTCACGAGACTCCTAGAGATATCATTGCCACCTTTGACTAGAGAGGATACGGCCTTAAGCCGTGATCAGACTACGGATTGGGATTGAGATTGGATTGAAATTTAATCAATTAGAGCAAAGTTTACTAAACTTGAGATCAGTTTTCTCTGTTCTGATTGATTAAATTTCAATCCAATCTCAATCCCAATCCGTAGTCTGATACGGGCTTTAGAGGCGTTCGGCATAATCCCACGGATGGTAGCTTCGCACCACCGACCGCTCGACCGAGTGCGTAAACCAAATGTCCGAACCTGCGGTTCCTCTCGTACTGAGCAGGATTACTATCGCAATGACTGATCTTCAGTAATATTAATTAATTTTAAGTAATATCTTCAAGTAGTAATATTTTACAGATATATATAAATATAAAATATTATTTCTGAAGATTTTTGCTCGCTGAAAATGAGCATCAAGCGTCAACATAAAGAGGCACCATTAGAGAAGAAAAATGCGTATGCGAGATATTATAACAAACAATGAAAAAAATAGGAAACGCAGCGTGAGCCTGTAAAGCATAGAACTATAAAAATGTAGAATTTCGATGAAAATGAGCGGTCCCAGCTCCCCCCCCCCTTTCTCTCTCTCAAAAATACTAATAAAAAAAGACTTCTTTTATTCACAATTTGTTCATTAAAAATTATTTGCTGCAAAACGAGTCTTTTCACAAATTTCCCTATAGTTTAGACAATTTTAAACTTTATATTCGAATTCAACAGGCCTAAAAATATAAAGATAGATAGATAGATAGATAGATTAATTTTATATATTTCCCTGATAGGCAAATTTTGATCCCATTTCAGCATCGTTCTTTATAACAATTATTTTATTACTTGTTATTTTTTTCTAAGCATACACTTATATTTTCATTGAATTGTTATTTTTTTTATTTTACTATTAACTATACTATTAACTGTTATAACTATAATTTATAAACATTATTATTTATTTATAAATATATTACATATACTTATAACCTCATTCAAGCTCATATTATTATTTCAAATTTATATAGTATAAACGCTTACTATACTTCTAGGTCTGTAAAAATTTACAGCCTGTATGAATATAGGTACATGTCATACATTTTTTTTATTGCGGGTTGGGTTTTTTGGTCTCAGAACCTTCGAATGAAAGTATAAAGATAGGTATGGATTCTCGATTTTATACAGTCGATAAAAGAAATTACTGTGGTTAATAACATATTATAGAAATATTAGATATTTTATTGTAAAATTTGCTGTGTTTTTGGCAAATATTTACCTTTAAGCGGGGAGCACACACTTCTGCACAACGCATAATGCGTAAGCATAAGAAAATTGATTGGGCCATACACATGTGCATAAGGAAATAAATAGACCAATCAATTTTCTTATCCTTACACATTATGCGTTGTGCAGAAGTGTGTGCTCCCCGCTTTAAGCGGGAAACGCAGACTTTTGCATAACGCATAATGCATATAAGCATAAGAAAATTGATTGGTCTTTCCTTATGCATATGTATATGGACCAATCAATTTTCTTATGCTCACGCATTATGCGTTGTGCAGAAGTGTGTGCTCCCCGCTTTACACAGTCCCCGCCAATGACCTTGACCTTGACATATGTTGCCGCCACCGATCGAATAAACAATAAACGAACTCCCGGCGGTTTATTACGTCACGTCGTATCGCGTTCAGAAATCCCGTTCAGGTAATCAGACTAAGGGGGTCTATCTACGTACGAGTTTGGCTCGCAAGTCCGGCTCGGCTCGGTTTCTACTTGTTCGTGGGTGGGATGTCACGAGTCGCGCGGGCTCGACGTCAGACGAGCCAAATTCACACATTTTCCTTTCGTATGTGGTGAAAAAACGTTCGAATCCGGCTCGTGAATCAAGCTCGCCGAGCCAAACTTGCAGCTGGGCTGCGTTCGGATTCCCCACCCGAGTGCTAAAAATCCTATAGTATATGTTACGTGCACTATAGATTTTCAGCACCCATGCAGGTGGGAAATCGGAACGCACCCCAGGATGGGCCGACCTTTAGCGTAGTAACTGTACAGTAAATAATTTATTATTCATATATCATTATAATTTATATCAATTGTCTATTTAATTAGTACTTAACTTGTTTATTTTAAGATTTAAGCAAGAATTAGAAAAGTTTTGTATTAAAAAATTTAAAAAGCTTTTACTTAAAAAGTATATAGTATCTTTTCGAAAATTATATGATTATTTTATTAAATATTTATTCAAAGATCGAATATAAAATATTCGATCCTTATAATATAATTATTTCTTAAAATATTGATTGCTTTTTGAACGTTTAATTAAATAAATTTGTGTTACAGTCGTAGCTGATAACTTCGCTGTTCTGCATGGATCGGTGAATGCAAATTCTTTTTTTTTTATTTTTTATTGAAAGAATGGATCTGTAACAATTATGTGAAATATAGCAGATTTATAATATACATACGTGTTGAATTATAATAATAAATTAATTGCACATGATAATTATATCTCACTAATCCGTTACCTTAAAATGGATAGGCTAGAATATATTACGACAAATATTTAATCTTGCTGGAGTCTACTATTTGTTGATTTATTCTGTTACATACGTATTTAAAAAAAAAGTACATTATACATAATTTAATCCATAATCTTTTGTAGCCTACCCTACCAGCACACGCACGCCGGTAAAACGTTTAGGTAACGTTCGAACCTGATCCGTTCGGAAATAGTTCGGAAGTGCCACCACAAAAACGTTCGTCTGACGTTTGCATGGAACGTTTGTTCCTAACGTTCAGAGAACGTGCTAAGAAACGTTCAGAGAACGTGCGAATAAACGTTCACGAAACATTAGAAAGAAAAAGAAAAGCTAGTATTTCAAAGAAAAGCTATTTATTTCACAAAATTTATTTCACAAAATTTATTTTTTTCTAAAACATCTTTCTTTTAACCACTCCTTTATCCCATCTTCTGCTTTTCCTGTGTCTAGCTTGTCTCCTCTCAATTTTTTAACTGCCGCTGAAATAACACAAAATAAAAGAAATGTCAAAATCCCAACAAAAAATATCAGTGAAAAAAATAATGTAAGTAATGTAATGCCAATAAATCCACCAAAGATATGTTGCGAGTAATATAACACATGTGAATAAAGTACGAGTAATATCACGCAAATGAATCAGTGCAAGGCTGTTAGCTCGAATAATGTTATATAGTAATCGGGAATCGAATACGGATAAGCGTAACGGTAGTTCACAATACAACAATTGACGCGACGAGGGGGTAAGTCAAATCAAAGGCAAGACTGCCGACGAGAATGTAAACAACTGTAAAGATCTCGAATCCCGTCGAGGCGGCGAGATGTATCGGTCACGACAGAACATACGAAATCATTCAATCAAACGGAATAATTGCACTAACGCAATATTACTCATCAGTCATGGCCATCGCGGGCCCGATAGAATGCATACCGAATAGGATCGCACCTATCGCGAAACCGACTCAACCGAATGATGTCGAAAGAGATACAAGAGCTTGTCCGATATTGCATAGAAAATAACACGTACAGAGTACTTAGCGTTCGATCGTAGTCTTATCGTCAAGGACGATGTCGGCAAAGCATGGAACGTCCTTTCTCCTGGATATCTCGTACGGAGAGGAAACCCGCGCACCCTCTCTTCCTCTATAGCGGGCGCGAGAATTACACTTCGCTCTATCGCAGGTGTAATGAGGCAACGCCGAGGCCTCGCCGGCTTGCGCGCCCCAAGATCGCTCGATAAATGCCGCGCACCGTGAACATTAACGTTAATGAGCAGCAAAAGTCACTATTCGTGTGAATTATAAGACGTTTCTGATAATACTGCCAAATAAACTTTACAACGAGAGGTTACTGAATATCGCAAGTCCGAACAAAGAAGAGAATATATCTCGCGTGTTGTCGCTTCCGCGTGCTTCGACTGACTACGCAATTTAACGCGTTGCTACAAGAATCGTGTCGCGAGCGCGGACCGGTAATAGTCCAAGAGCTCGGAGCCAAAAAAGTCTCTGAAATGACAAAAGCTAGTTTTTTGATAGTCGATTACAGTACTGGTGTACATGAATATGCTCTGGTCAGTCAAGCAATCATTAGGACAGGTGTCATAGGTGAGCTGTCAAACATGTCGCGATTAACGAGTGCATAAAATGAATTGACAAAGACTGAAAGTTTTTCTGCAGGTTACACATTGCATATAAAGAAGAATTATCTTAGTCAGTCAGATGTGTGTTAGGACGGGGGTGGTCGGTCAGGCCCGGAGCATGTATGAAAAAATAATAATGTGCAACTCATTTACAAAGTCTAAAAAAATTCTTATAGGTACTTTATACGATATCAAACATAAAAAAAGTAGTCAGTCAACCATTCGATAGGACAACGCCCGTCAGTCAGCGTAAAAAAGTGTGAACATTGTGCGCGCGCGATCGGTGCGGCGGGCGGCGGCTCGCTCTTGTCTTCGTTATTGATTGACGTCATTCCTACTAATTTTAGTTTAAAATATAATTGAATTATTAATAATAATATTCATAGTATTAATTTCCTATGAAAATCTGATTTTTAATAAAAAAAAATGTAATTACAATCATTAGAAAATAAATATTGAGCAATTTAAGTAGGGGAGACCGGGGCTAAAAGGTCAACGGGGTTGAAGCGTCAAATCAAATATCTCGGAACCTGTATATTGTGTGAACTCGCTATTAACATTGTAAACGCTGCTTATGGTACCCATGTGACCAACGGAGTTTCGGCAGGTTACCTGCCGTATTATGATTTTTACGAGGGCAAACGTGTTTTCGGAAGGTGAAAGTTACATTTTCTGCGCGTGGAAATTTTGTAATATCTGCAATAATATTTGCTCTCCAAATCTCGAGGTACGTGATTATAAAGAGTAATGCATGCTGAACACGAATCCAGTGTAGTTTTTTCATTATCGTTGATGTCTGATATTTCGTGGGCGATCAGACCTGAAATTTGTGTTTGGGGCTAATCGGTCAGTAAGCAGTCCAGATGCTTTTCCAAGGCATTTCCGGGCATTTCCAGGCTCACTGCATATGGAATATGGATGAGACGGGAATTACAACCGTTCAGACACCGAATAGAGTCATCGGACGTCGAGGAGTGAAACAAGTCGGGCGAGTGACTTCTGCGGAAAGAGGAACCCTCGTAACTATTTTTTAATAATGTTTCGCATAAAAATTTTAAATAAATTTTTATATTTTTCTCTTAAAAAACAATTATTAAAATGTATTCTATCATTTTTCAGGATTAGATGTACGTATATGTATTGAAAATGCAGTGTGACGTTTAAACCCCGGCATTTTTGAGATTTTAATTTTTCCACCGTTGTCGTTTTTGCTCTATACCGGTTAAACAAAGCGACGTAGACAAAAATTTCCTATATAAATTTTGTAGCTAAAGGTTCACTCTTTACAGTGGTATAACACATTTAACTAAAATTATTTATTTTGTTGTTAAAAATCGGCACCGAAAAAAAACTGACCTTTTAGCCCCGGTCTCCCCTACGTAAAAATTATTATAGTATTATATATACAAAATTTTATTTGCAATAATGAAATTCATCAACTTCATTACCAAATTGAAATTCGCGCGTACAAAATTTGTGGTATAGTGACAGGTGAGAGGTAACAGATGACAGGTAAGAAACGAAACTTTTAAATGCTATTACTAAATGTCGCTATTTCTTCTATGCGAAAATAGAAAGAGAGAGAAAATTCATTAATGACGTCGTAATTCAACCACCGTTGGAAGATACAGGTATACAATTTATATTTATAAAAGTCTATTATCTTTGATAATATATTGAATTTAAATTTATTTTTTAGATTGCTTGACTGACCAGAGCATATTCATGTACACCAGTACTGTAATCGACTATCAAAAAACTAGCTTTTGTCATTTCAGAGACTTTTTTGGCTCCGAGCTCTCCGTCTATCATGTTTACAGTGCATTTCTGGATCCAACTCTTCAAAATGTTAGAGGTGTTGCAGAGTATCTCACAGACAAACAACAATCTCCTGAGGAATTTTTAATATATATGTCGTAGGCAATGGTTATTTTAGAAAAATAACTTTTGACTAGGTAAATGCTGTCTGGTCAAATAGCTTTCGCCCATTTATTTTTGCTATTTTCCTAGTCGAATGCTATTTTCCTAGGCAAATGGCATTCAGCGAAACATGCATTGATGTATTTCAAGCAAGTACACATGTATAGGCGGGGAAAACCCTTCCTCCGCATAAAAAACTAATCTAACTCCAAATCTATTTTTAAAAACGGTGAATATTTATTATTATAGGGAGCCACCCCTAATTTCTATAATTTTAAAATATGTTGTTAAGGTCATCACTTTGAGTAATGTTGTGAAGGTTTTAGTTGAGGATCGTTATTAAAAAGTTAGGTAATTCTTTAAGGGGGGATTCTACTGTAGCCGGGCGAAAAATAATGATTTTTTGGGAATTTTTTTTAAGAAAACTATAAGTGATATTGGATTAATTTTTTTGCAATATAAAGAGGCATTCTTAAAGAAGAAAAAAAATATTTTTTTTTTCAATTTCATTAATTTTTATTGTGTTGACGTACAATTTTGTGGCACAATGTCGGTAGCGCAACGGTTATCTGCGTACAATGTAGCAACGAGCTGAGTTATCTGAAAGCAAAAAACAAAAATTTTCTTTAAAGCTTAATAAATTACGCGGGGATTGAACCTATTTGCAAATAAAAATATGAAAAATTGAAGAAGTTACAGCAATCGTAAGAAAAGTGACATTTTTTCGATCAAAAAATCAATCTTCTATTGTTGATAAAAATTTTATAAATAAACAATAAAATGTAACGGTAGGTTCAATCCCTGGAGAAAATTGTAAGGAATCGAATCATGCGTGGCAAAAGTTATTTGATTGATTACTTTTTGAGTTATCCTGTACGCAAAGTTGGAAAAAGTGGTTTTGAGAAAAACGCGTTTAAAGTTTATTTTTTGCTGTCAGCCAAAAAAGCACGTAGAAATGCATGAAGATTTCAATATAAAGGTTTTTGAGGTCGCTGAATCCGAATCTGATATCAGATTTTTAAAATTCAAAATGGCGGATTTAATATGGCGGGTCAAAAGAGTCGCAGTTGAATAAAGAAATAAAGTTTTTGATATTTCCACGATACTTACAGTTAAATAACGCTCAATCCGCTATTCCGGGCCCATATAAAATGCCTTCCTCTTCCTCGTAGAACTCCTGTTCGGCAGTTTTTGTCATTCTTTTGGCTGTTCGAACTTCTTTACACACACACACATACACATACACACAAAAATACTAACACATAAATATAAACACATGTAGGGTCAAACAAAATAGTCGAGGGTCTAGGCAGGTACAAAGGATCTTTTTGTTCCCACAACGATAGAATGCCGAGAACGCTGCGAAGTCAGTACAGCGTACTTCTGCTGTATCGATCCTCCGCGCGCCTCACTAAAAGGAGCTGTAGTTTCGTCAATTTTACGAATTCGATGATAACGCTTTGGGAATATGTTCTTGAAACCTTATACTATTTATTTATGCAAAAAAAATTCGATTTTTTTGACCCATTACAGTAGAATCCCCCCTTAAAAAAACTTACATAGATCCTCACCTCCAATGTTGATAAAACGATGCTCATTCGACACGTTTTTGTACGAAACAAAAGAATGTTGTGTGGGTGAAAACGTGTATGCGTGGATCCAGTTGGTTCCGCCCCCCTGCGGGGAGCTGCACTACCGTTAAACTAGACACATAGTGTACCTTGCAAAGTACATGCGTTGACTTTCCACGCGTGGAAAGTTGTAAACCCATGTGACACCTCGTCTCGCGTGGAAAGTGTATGCGTGGAGACTGTAAGTTTTGCCCCCTTGCAGGGAGGGGATAATTTCCCGAAGTTGGGACCACGCGCACTTTATTGCTCACATTGAAAACTTATGTGTAAAACTTTAGGTCGATCGGGAGCAGGGGTCATTCGGAAATACATCCAAAAAGCTAATCAAATCCAACCCAATTGTTGGGAAAGATTTTTACAAAGATTTTTACCAAGAGAGCCGCAAAAAATATCAAAATTCGGAAAAGGCCTTATTTTGAATAATTAACTACAATTTATTTCCATTTTCCTAAAAAGCGTTCAGGCAAATGCTATTTGCCTAGGAAAATAGCATTTTAACACAAATAAACGGGCGAAAGCCATTTGACCAGACAGATAGCATTTACCTAATCAAAAGCTATTTTCCTAAAATAACTATTTGCCTACTACATATGGAGGGGTATATTTTACAGATATTTAAAAAATCTTTCAAACATGAAACACAATTATTACTGATTGTTAAGTGTATAAAAAAAGTATCAAAACTCATAGAACATACGTATTACACACTACGTGTAAAAAACGCATTAGATATACGTGTATAATCGGTGGACATGTCCGCAACCTATCCCATTTAATATATGTATTTATGAACGTATTTATATACGTATATGAATATACGCATATAAATACGTTTACAAATACGTTTGTAAAACGTTCATAAATACGTATATTAAATGGGATAGGTTGCGGACATGTCCACCGATTATACACGTTTATCTAATACGTTTTTTATACCGTACGGTACGTATGGTTCTATGAGTTTTTATACGTTTTTTACACCAATCCGTGTTTCACGGGATAATAATCCTTTCTTTTTTAGCATATGCTAAAATGCATTATAATATCATATATATTTATAATTATAGCGTTAAGATTATATGTATAATCTAACAATAAATTTATCTTGCTTCCATTTGCATTCCCGTGAAACACGGATTGGTGTAGAAAACGTATAAAAACTCATAGAACCATACGTACCGTACGGTATAAAAAACGTATTAGATAAACGTGTATAATCGGTGGACATGTCCGCAACCTATCCCATTTAATATACGTATTTATGAACGTTTTACAAACGTATTTGTAAACGTATTTATATGCGTATATTCATATACGTATATAAATACGTTCATAAATACATATATTAAATGGGATAGATTGCGGACATGTCCACCGATTATACACCTATATCTAATGCGTTTTTTACACGTAGTGTGTAATACGTATGTTCTATGAGTTTTGATACGTTTTTTATACACTTAACAATTAGTAATAATTGTGTTTCATGTTTGAAAGATTTTTTAAATATCTGTAAAATATAGGTACATCTCGATATTTGAAAAATATACATATCTTGCGAATGTCATGATTTTGCTTCGCCAGAGACCTGCTTATATTAGCACTCAACTGAAATTTACTTACGAGTTAGTCTTACCATTATGCGCTGCCTAGCGGCGTCGTTCCAAACTAGCACGGAAAGATGCGCTACCATCCGTGAAACACTCATTGATATAAATATGGTATGATATACGTATCAATGGTTTAGAATTGATATAGGTATAAGTAATAGACGATTATTATACCATATAGCAGTATACGTTAAGAAATTGTAATAAATATACATTTTTTAAACGTTTCTAATAAACCTAATTAATACTTACTGGTATAAATATGGTGTAATATACGTATCAATAATTTAGGATTGGCAAATAATTATATAATAAACGATTCTTATATTATATAGCAGTATACGTTAAGAAATTGTAATAAATATACATTTTTTAAACGTTTCTAATAAACCTAATTAATACTTACTGGTATAAAGTAAAGTAAAGTAAAGTAAAGTAAAGTAAAGTACATTCGGTAATATTTTTCGCAATAAATTTAATAATTTAATTTAATTTAAATTATTTTAAATATGAGATGCTTATATATAAGTATCAAAGATTATTAACGTATTTATTTGTTTATTATATTGGCAATTTACAAATGTACTTTACTTTACTTTATACCAGTAAGTATTAATTAGGTTTATAGATAGATAGAAATGATACTTTATTACCCCAAGGGGTCTGAAAGGGCGTTTTGTAGGGACGTACCCAACCCATTAATTACGTTTATTATAAACGTTTAAAAAATGTATATTTATTACAATTTCTTAACGTATACTGCTATACGGTATAATAATCGTCTATTACTTTACTTTATACCAGTAAGTATTAATTAGGTTTATTAAAAACGTTTAAAAAATGTATATTTATTACAATTTCTTAACGTATATTGCTATACGGTATAATAATCGTCTATTACTTTACTTTATACCAGTAAGTATTACTTAGGTTTATTAAAAACGTTTAAAAAATGTATATTTATTACAATTTCTTAACGTATATTGCTATACGGTATAATAATCGTCTATTACTTTACTTTATACCAGTAAGTATTAATTAGGTTTATTAAAAACGTTTAAAAAATGTATATTTATTACAATTTCTTAACGTATACTGCTATACGGTATAATAATCGTTTATTATATAATTATTTGCCAATCCTAAATTATTAATACGTATATCACCGTAGTAGAAACGTTTAAAAAATGTATATTTATTACAATTTCTTAACGTATACTGCTATACGGTATAATAATCGTCTATTACTTATACCTATAGGTACCAATTCTAAACCATTGATACGTATATTATACCATATTTATATCAATGAGTGTTTCACGGGTTGCTAAGTACTGACATTATTACATAGTCTGCATGTGTGTGTTGAATATCATTATTAAATAATTAATTATTTTAAAGAAAATAACAGTTATTTTTTAATTTTGTTAATGTAGAAAAATGTTCTTTTATAAATCTGAAATATCGGGAGCTCTGTGTTCTTCTACTACCACGTGGCACACACGTTGACGAGCACAAAAGAAAGAACATAAAAATTACACAATTTAGATTGCTCACATTCGCCAGACTTACGCTTATAGTTTCTAAATGACTATAAAGTTCCATTTTACAATAGTCGTAAGAGTAGATGTAAGACGCGTAAGCAGTAAGCCATTGACTAATAAGATTTTTACAATCCAAGAATAATCGATTGTAGTTGGTCAACTTTTACTGCTTACGTCTTACCGCATACTCTTACAGTTATTGTACAATGGGTTTAAGATTTTCCAAAATGTATTTTTTATCTTACTCAAAGTATCTTTTATTTTATTTTCCGATACAAGTTATAACGTTCTACCACGTGGTACTGTGTTTCACACGGTAGAAGAACATACGGCATACACACGTTCACGTGCACCAAAGAAAAAAATTGCAAAATTTAAATTGCTTACGTTCGCTACACTTACGCTTACGCTTTTAAATGACTATAAAATTTTTCAAAATGTATTTTTTTATTTATTTAATGTATCTTTTATCTCATTGTTTGATATAGATTATAGCGATCTAACAATAAGTTATACAAAAGATCACACAGTGAATAAAAAAAATTAATTATCTACCGGAAATTTAACTCGGAACTGAATCAAAAAATTAATCAGTAAAACTAATTTCTATCGATTTTCATACTACTTATTGTTTATCAGCAAGGCAGTTTTGATTTTTTCCGTATAGAATAAAAAAATCATGAAAGAAAAAAAATGTTGGAACACGTGGTGAGCACATACTATTGCATACTATTTCTGTAGGTCCACACAGTACTGTTATTTCGTGGACGTTGGGACCCTCCACCATCTGGCACGGACGCGCGCACACAGCAGCGAACAGCCATGCACGTGGGCGGCGGCTGTGTGCTCGGCGTTCGGCTGTGACCGGACATGGGTCTGTGCGTTGAATAATTTTCTTAAAATGTACTCACTCGTACGTATAAACGGTCGCCACTTCGTTTTAACTGCGATTACGAAGAACGCTGATAAACTGCGGTTGACTTCCGATTGCCGTGGAATACTTCCTCTCGATCCTCAGCTTCGTCGCACTTCCGCTGCAATAATGCGTTTTTGTCGACTACGCCCTTTACGAAGTCGCGAACTAGTATTTCGGATTCGGAAAGCTTTTGCTGGGATTCGGATTAATGAGGGCGGATTAATTGACTTGCAATTGCTTTTCTGATAACAAATAACAAGAATATATATTTTGTACTCGAAGTACAGGATTACAATGGGTAACGCCCCGATTGCATTATCTCGCTTCACTCGCGATTTTCGTATGAAAAACGATATATTTCCGAAAAATATTCACTTCCGGATGTTAATAAGCTTGTAATTAAGCCTGCGGATAACGGTCGCGGCCGGATACTTACCCTACTCGTCGGATGTCGAACGATTTATTCACGGATCACTCGGATAGGCGAGTAGACCCGACGACGGTTCGGCAGGAAAAGACCATCTAACGATGTGCACGTGCACACGAGGTGCAATGGTTCACGAGGAAAAGACCTCGCTTCCCCTCAAAACATCTCCCACTTCGGGCTCGCGCTTAGCATCCTTTTTTATATAATAGTTTATATAATGTGTACAAACGATAACTAAATACGAAATACGATGTAAATGGCTATTGCAAAAACATGAATACTGCATTTCACGTTATGTATATTGCTTATAATCATATTTTTATGTATTTTTTAGTGGTACCGACAATTAACAAATTATATAAGGAAACTAAATTTTGATATATCTTTGTATTTTGATTATACATATGGAAAATACTTCCGAAATACAAGTTAGAATGTCGATGTATATCAACGTATACGTATGTACACATCGCTTATGGTTGGCCCCAACTTATGCCAAACCATAAAGATATATATATCTATATCTATATATATATATATATATATATATATATTATGTGTCGTAGGCAAAGTTATTTTAAGAAAATAGCTTTTGACTAGGCAAATGCTATCTGCCTGGTCCAATGGCTTTCGCCCGTTTATTTGTGTTCAAATGCTATTTGCCTATGAAATTGATTTGTACGCTTTCTAGGAACATGGAAATAAATTGTAGGTAATTATTCAGAATAGGGCCTTTTCCGAATTTTGATATT
Organism: Temnothorax nylanderi; assembly: GCF_030848795.1. NCBI lineage: Eukaryota > Metazoa > Arthropoda > Insecta > Hymenoptera > Formicidae > Temnothorax > Temnothorax nylanderi. The sequence goes on from NW_027249124.1 coordinate 76,978, forward strand.
TTTTGCGGCTCTCTTGGTAAAAATCTTTGTAAAAATTTTTCCAACAACTGGACACATAGTGCGCCTTGCAAAGTACATGCGTGAACTTTCCACGCGTGGAAAGTTGTAAACCCATGTGACATCTCATCTCGCGTGAAAGCAGAAATATGATAGAGTGGGAAGGTTCGAATACTTCGAGCAATATTTTATTCTAAAAGTGTCCTTTTTTTATTTTATGGAGAAACGATAAATTTTAAAATTAAATATATAAAGATTATAGTGTAATTTTCAAGAGAAAACAGCGGACAAATTCTGCCAATATTTATAGTAGCTTTCATGAGTATTTTCAGAACAGTATAAAAATAAATTTTTACAACGAACTTTACGGAAAGCTGTTTTAGAAACTGCAACTAGAAAAAGTATCACAGAAGATCTATTTCTAAACGAAAGAAACATAAAAAAATATCAAAAATTTACTAACGATGTTATTAATGTATTGTAGTTTTTCTAGTATTTCGCTGAACAATTATTTCAAACAAAGAAATGACACCATCGCCCAAAAAATTCAAATTATGAAAAAGAAAAGAAAGATAAAACGGTTCGAAAATAACAAAACTATAAATAAATGTGAATATTTAGTTTTTATTAAATATTAACTTATTTTAAACCTAATTTAGCACATAATTTTTATAAAGTAAATTTGTAAGTATAAAAATATAAAAAGTAAACATATAAAAAGTAAATTGATTTGTCCTAACCTATTAAACAAAAACTATTTCAATTGTCAGCAGAATGTATAGACGGACACGTGCGGATATCTTTCCTTCCATTGATTAATCAATTCATTAACCAATTGATTTATATTACAGTACATGAAATAAAACTCCTGCAGTTTAGGACATTGTTTCAAAATAACGGAACATTTATCAGGTATATCAAGTACAACGTCAACAAGATATAACTTTTTTAAGTTTTTGCACTGCGCTAGTAATTCCAACCGGTGATCAGTGAGGATAGCACGGGACAAATGAACTTCTTGCAAGTTTTGATAAGAGGAAAGTAATTTAAATAAGCTTTCATCATGAGCTGGGTATCTGTGTCTGTAACAAAAATGATGTAATTAGTACAGTACTTTAATTGCAAAAAGAAAATTCATGTGACTTCTTCAAGATGCTCGCAAAAGAAGCAAACAAATTTCAATAAAGAATACAATAATGTGTGTTTTAAAAGAAAATGTAGCACACACACTTACAGATGAAGGTTCACTTTTTGTAAATTCTTACAGTTAGCGACCCTGGTAAAAATTACCGTTAAAAACGGATAGAACGTGCATTCTATCCGTTTCTGACTGCTTTACTATGCGTTTCTTTCCCTGCAATTACGGATAGAAACAGATGAAAAGTGTTGCAGATTCTATAAGACTGTGTACGCAAAGACGGTGGGGAAAGGCTAACTGCATCTAACTGATTCCTAACGGAACGGAACTTATCCGAATCTATGCGCAAACGTAATTACGAATCCTATCCGTTTCTATACGTAACCAGTTTTGAATGTCTATCCGCATCTGATTGCAAAACCAGGCAGGATATCTATCTGCATTTGCATGCAATTATGATTTGCCCGCTCTATCCGTTTCTAACTGCAAATGCATTTTATTCATTTCTTATTACTGCAAATACATGTACATTGTGGGAGGTTTGTAGTTATCAGGTAGATTCTACCTTTAAACGCCAGGAGAAGGGATTCCTTTAGTTACGACACTGTAATTTTTCTGGTTGTCGCCTGACAGAACGCCTGCTTATATATTATGGCTGGTTGTATTTTAAATGTGAGAAACGCTTTCCATCATGCGCCGCCTAGCGGCGTCGTCGCGAAGATGCAGATGGATGCGGTATCCGCAATTACGGATAGATACCGTCAGCATTTGATGCGTACAGAATACGGACAGAAACATACAGGATTCGTATCTGTAGTTGCAGACAAATTCCTATAGGTCGACATTGCGTACAGATGCAGATGAATGCGGTATCCGCAATTACGGATAGATACCGTCAGCATCTGATGCGTACAGACTGCGGATAGAAACATACAGGATTCGTATCCGTAGTTGCAGACAAATTCCTGTAGGTCGACATTGCGTACAGATGCAGATGGATGCGGTATCCGCAATCACGGATAGATACCGTCAGCATCTGATGCGTACAGAATGCGGACAGAAACATACAGGATTCGTATCCGTAGTTGCAGACAAATTCCTATAGGTCGACATTGCGTACAGATGCAGATGGATGCGGTATCCGCAATTACGGATAGATACCGTCAGCATCTGATGCGTACAGAATGCGGACAGAAACAGACAGGATTCGTATTCGTAGTTGCAGACAAATTCCTGTAGGTCGACATTGCGTACAGATGCAGATGGATGCGGCATCCGCAATTACGGATAGATACCGTCAGCATCTGATGCGTACAGAATGCGGACAAAAACAGACAGGATTCGCATCCGTAGTTGCAGACAAATTCCTGTAGGTCGACATTGCGTACAGATGCAGATGGATGCGGTATCCGCAATTACGGATAGATACCGTCAGCATCTGATGCGTACAGACTGCGGATAGAAACATACAGGATTCGTATCCGTAGTTGCAGACAAATTCCTGTAGGTCGACATTGCGTACAGATGCAGATGGATGCGGTATCCGCAATCACGGATAGATACCGTCAGCATCTGATGCGTACAGAATGCGGACAGAAACATACAGGATTCGTATCCGTAGTTGCAGACAAATTCCTATAGGTCGACATTGCGTACAGATGCAGATGGATGCGGTATCCGCAATTACGGATAGATACCGTCAGCATCTAATGCGTACAGAATGCGGACAGAAACAGACAGGATTCGCATCCGTAGTTGCAGACAAATTCCTGTAGGTCGACATTGCGTACAGATGCAGATGGATGCGGTATCCGCAATTACGGATAGATACCGTCAGCATCTGATGCGTACAGAATGCGGACAAAAACAGACAGGATTCGCATCCGTAGTTGCAGACAAATTCCTGTAGGTCGACATTGCGTACAGATGCAGATGGATGCGGTATCCGCAATTACGGATAGATACCGTCAGCATCTGATGCGTACAGAATGCGGACAGAAACAGACAGGATTCGTATTCGTAGCTGCAGACAAATTCTTGTAGGTCGACATTGCGTACAGATGCAGATGGATGCGGTATCCGCAATTACGGATAGATACCGTCAGCATCTGATGCGTACAGAATGCGGACAGAAACAGACAAGTTTTTCTATTGCAAAAGCTTATAGATGCTGTATGCCGATAGATTTCCATTAGATACAGTTATACGTCGTTACATTTTCTGTCTGTATTTGCAGATACAATAGTGCTGCTTACAGAAACGGATAGAGCTAGACAAGCTTGCAGTTACAGCGGATAGGATTCCGTTACATACCGTCAGAAATTCTATCTGTTTCTAACTGTTTCTAACGGTAATTTTTACCAGGGGAGATCATTAATACCCTGAGATGTAAGATTACATGTGTTCAGTGAATATATTATTTCCAAGTCACGACACGAATTTCCCAACTCTATTAGAACTGCATCGTCTATTAAGACGCTATCTACCGATAACTGACGCATCCGTTGATTATTTTGCAGTATTTTGCAAAAACGTTCGGTTCTTATACCAGTATCAAAAAAGTATAATCCATCAGTATCAAAAAGGTATAAATGTTCCAAATTATTTAGCCCCTCGAGATACGAAAATCCTTCGTCATCTACCCTGGTAGAAATGTCATGCATTTTTTTAGCTGTTACTGGACAGTTATATTAACTTCTGTCTAATAACTGAGAAGTAAAACTACTTGGGATTTCAATCAAGATGTAACGCTTTTCCTTCAGTTACTGCGCACAAAAGATGCGCAAAATCTGAACTCATTTACTGAACAATAACTGGACAATAAATGAACGATTGAATTGATTAATAAGCAAATCTACTGATAAAGAAATGGACAGTTTTGCCCTAGTAATATTTTATTGCTAAATGTAAAATTTTGAGGTTAATGAGAGTCATAGTGCAGGAAATCTTTCGTGCGTATTATACTAAAAGTAGCGGTATATAATATATTTTATATACCAAAGATGTTTTGCAGTATGACTGTACGATTTGTATTATCGACAGGACGATCTATGTTGTATTTAGTCCCAGTATCTTCACCGTCTCGCGCTACCCCCATCCACGAATTTAGTGTTTGCCAGGCTCTCGTACCGACTAGACGTTCCGTTGACTGCTCGAAGAAATAAAGTGACGAATAAGTTACTTGGAGAGTTATTCTTCCTATCAGCATTCCATTTCCTCACGATAAACAAGGAAATAACATATGGTCCTTCGAGCCGGATGTACAAGTTACGTACTCCGGTAAATCTGGAGCACGAAATTACTCCATTTTTCCATCGGCAGTTTCCGAGGAGCAAGTCATAAGAGCACGGTAACGTCGAGAGCCTAACTAATCGTATATTAGTTGCAAACATCTACACATTGAGAATTATCTCAACTCATCCCATCACACGAACGAGCAATCAGCATAATTATTGGATGAGAAGCGAGGACTGGACTCAGCTATAATACACGTCGCAGCCCTCGCGCACGGAATTTCGTGAACGTTACGGCCAAGGACGAACGCACGAACAACAAACGGTATATAAGAACTCTAAATAAGAAATCGCTCAGGTGAGTGGCTACATCCTCGAATTCCAAATTCCTAAATTTGATTCGGGTCAATATATTATACATTATTTATTCTTATTTATTCTTTCATTAATTTATACATGACAAATCATGGCTACGGCTAGTACGGCTATTGATACACGCGAGCTTGTGACTCGTAGAGCGCAATTAAAAGCAAAAACCACTCGATTGGAATCATATCTTAGCAAATTGTCCGATCAACCAGACATAAAAGAGCTGGAAACACGTTTAGAAAAATACGAATCAGTGTTCAGTGAATTTGACACTGTGCAATCGAAAATTGAAATCTTGCAACCATCTAACGATCATGAAGATGAACGCGAAGCATTCGAAACTCAATATTTCCGGGTGATCTCCAAAATTAAACATTTAATTGAGCGTGATGTAATTACTTCTGTAAATTCAGGTAATTCATCGCCCGTTAACTTCCCCGCAAATATGACTGTGTCTCAAGTTAAGTTACCAGTCATTGATATACCAAAATTTTCTGGAGATTACTCTGAGTGGTTACCTTTCCACGATGCTTTCTCTTCCTTGGTTCATAACAATCATGCTTTAAATAATATACAGAAATTTCAATATCTGCGTTCCGCATTAATGGGAAGTGCATTAAAATCTATTGAATTTATTACGGTCGCGTCGGATAACTATGATCTCGCGTGGTCAACGATTGAAGAGCGTTTTAAAAATCCTCGAATGCTAATTCAGAGCCAAGTAAATACTTTGTTAAATCTTCCTACTGTAGCAAATAACTCTTATGAATCGCTCAGATTATTACTCGACAATTTTAACAGCAGTTTCGAATCATTGAGAAGGCTGAAGGTTCCGGTGGATTCCTGGAATGCTATCGTAATACCTATTATTTTATCTAGAGTTGATTATGCTACTAGACGCGAATGGGAAAATTCATTGTATTCCAATGAAATGCCCGAAATCCAGGATCTACGGGAATTCTTGAAGCATCGCTGCCGATCGTTGGAAAATCTACAAACGCATAAAGTAAGCGAAAAAACGCAAATTAATAATAAATTCAAACCGCAAGTATGCAGGTCGAATATAAAATCAGTAAATATTGCCATAAATGCGCAATGTTCCGTATGCAAAGAAGCGCATTCCATTTACGTATGTCCTACATTATTAACTTTGCAAGGAAAAGAACGTTGCGACAAAGTCAAGGAACTTAAATTATGTACTAACTGTCTTCGAGAAAATCATAAGACAAGTCAATGTCGTAGCGGTCCTTGTAAACATTGTAAGAAACGACATCATAGCATTCTTCATTATTCGAATATAGAAGATCACGATAAACACACATCTAACGTGAATGGAATGTGCTCAGCAGTCACCTTTAGTACGAATTGCTGTTACCAACAACAACGTGTTGGTGCTCAGGTTCTATTGTCTACATTTATAGTTTATATCTATGATCGAAATAACATAACACATGAATGTCGGGGCCTTCTTGATGTGGGTTCTCAGTCTAACTTTATTTCAAAACGAATGTTTGAAAAACTTGGTCTAAAATCAGACTCTACAAATATCGCTATATCAGGCATTAATCAGGCGGTGAATGCAGTTACTCGATCAGTAGATATCCGCATTAAGTCGAGATTTAACTCATTTTCTGCCAGAATTAATTGCTTGATTTTGCCAAAAATCACGCAAAATTTGCCTGTCGCGGCCTTCTCGATGTCTAGCATAGCAGTGCCTGATAATTTAAATCTAGCAGATCCATCCTTTTGCTTGTCGGGGCCGATTGATTTATTACTCGGTGCAGAACTTTTCTGGAAATTATTGTGTGTGGGTCAAATCCAAACAGGACCTAACAACCTTATTTTTCAGAAAACCTTGTTGGGATGGGTAGCCGGAGGAGCTGTAAATAATATAGTTCGTTCTGTGGCAGGCGCTTATTGTACCATTTCTCTTGAGGAACAATTGTCAAGGTTCTGGGAGATTGAAGAACCGAATATAGTTAGTCAAGTATCACAAGATGTCGAGTGTGAACAATTTTTCCAGAATACTACTACTCGAGATGCTAGTGGTAGGTTTTGTGTGCAATTACCGTTTAAACCGGGTATCGAATTAGGATCTTCAAAACAGATCGCAATTAAGCGTTTTTATGCATTAGAAAGAAGGCTTGATCGGGATCCTTCTATTAAAAAGAGATACATTGAATTCATGCGGGAATATGAAGCATTGGGGCATATGGAGCCTATTCCTGATGAAGATTTATCTGATACTGGCGATGAGTTTTACCTTCCTCATCATGCGGTTTTACGCGAGGATAGTTTAACAACAAAGTTACGCGTAGTATTTAACGGGTCAATGAAAAGTAGTAATCAAGTTAGTCTTAACGACGCTCTGATGGCGGGTCCTCCTTTGCAACAAGATCTAGTTATCGTATTAAAAAGATTCAGATGTCATCCATACGTTATTTGTGCAGACATTAAACAAATGTATCGGCAAATTAAATTAGCTCCTCAACATCGTAAGTTTCACAAAATAGTATGGAGAGAGGCTTCTGAATTAAAACTTAAATTTAAAAGACTAACTACAGTAACTTACGGTATTACCTCCGCACCATTTCTTGCGATTAATTGTGTACAAGAGACAGCAAAGAAAGATGGGAAAAAATATCCAAAGGCTCAAGCCGCGATATTAGAAGATTTCTATGTGGATGACCTGCTTACGGGTGCTGATACGGTTGAGAAAACTATTGAATTAGCAAGGCAGATTAAAGAAATTCTGGCGGGGGGAGGCTTCCATTTGCATAAATGGGCTTCAAATAACCCAGATATAATATCAGAGATCAATACAAACGACACGTCAGCTTCTGAAATAAATTTAGATAAACAAGAAACAAAGGTATTAGGCATTTGGTGGAATCACGAGTCAAACACTATTAAATTTATTATCAATTTTAATTGCAAAAATGCTAAAGTTACTAAAAGAACAATATTGTCTACTATAGCTCAATTTTTTGATCCTTTGGGATTAGTTGCTCCTGTATCAGTTTTAGTAAAAATTATATTGCAAAAATTGTGGTCTTTAAAATTAACGTGGGACGAAACGGTACCACAAACTATACATAAACAATGGTTTATGTAAACTTACTGAACAAATCTTTCTACTTAACAATTTAGAGGTACCTAGGAAAGTTATTGGCTATAGGCAAGAAATAGAAATACATGCATTCTGTGATGCTTCGCAATCTGCTTACGGCGCGTGTATATATATAAAGAGCATTGATAATTCGGGTAAATCAAACGTAGAATTGCTTTGTGCTAAATCTCGAGTAGCTCCACTAAAATCTATATCTCTACCGCGTTTAGAATTGTGTGGCGCTTTATTAGCAGCTGAAGAATTAGACAAGACAAGTCAACTTAACATCAATGTCACAAGAAAATTTTGTTGGACTGATTCAGAGATAGTTTTAGCATGGATTTCTAAAGAGGCTAACACGTGGAAAACATTTGTAAGCAACAGAGTCGCGCAAATTCAATCTTTAACGGAAATTAAAGACTGGCATCATGTTTCCAGTCATGATAACCCTGCTGATGTAGTTTCGCGTGGTCTCCTGCCTGAAAAATTAATTGAGTCGAAAATTTGGTGGAAGGGTCCAGATTGGCTTTCGTCTAATGCTTACCCGAGTAGAAAGGCTGAAACCTTTGTTGATGATCAAGCTCTAGAACCGCGGAGGATATTCGTTGCCGTTAATACCAATGAAAAGGTTGAATTATTATATAAATTCTCGAGTTATAATAAGCTCCAGCGAGTCATAGCATTTTGTTTGCGTTTTATACATAATCTTAAGAGCCCGACAGTTAAAGATACTGGAAAATTAACAACTGCAGAGCTGCAGAAAGCAACTATTAAAATTATAAAATTAATTCAACGCGAAGAATTCCTTCCTGAAATGAGGGATCTGTCTAGGCAGCAATCGGTGGATAAGGCTAGCAAATTGTTGTCATTAAATCCATTTGTCGATGCAGATGGTGTTGTTCGTGTTGGGGGAAGGTTGCGAGAGGCAAGTCTCGCGTTTGACACTAAGCACCCAATAGTATTGCCACCCCGACATCATGTAACAAAACTGATAATAGAGCATGAACATATTCGGCAGTTGCATGCAGGTGTGCAATTAACGTTAGCTTAAATTCACTACGGTTGCGATTTTGGCCTTTGAATGGGAAAAGTTCCGTTAGAGGCGTTATTCGAAAATGCGTTAAATGTTTTAGAGCGAATCCGACTCCCGTAGAGCAATTTATGGGTAACTTGCCATTGAGTCGAACTGAGCCTGCACGCCCATTCTTGCGATGTGGTGTCGATTATGGCGGACCGATTTTGATAAAGGAGGGTCCTGGTCGTGGAAAGCGTACGATAAAATCATATATTGCGTTGTTCGTTTGTTTCGTTACTAAAGCGCTTCATATAGAATTAGTTTACGATTGCACCGCGGAAACGTTTCTCCATGCTCTAAAGCGATTTATATCAAGGCGAGGAAAGCCGAGTGACATATACTCGGATAATGGCACAAACTTTGTTGGTGCAAATAAAGAATTGAAAGAATTAAGAAATTTACTGCGTTTACAACAATTTGAGAATAAAGTTGTGTCTGAATTGTCTGTTGATCGGATAGACTGGCATTTTATTCCTCCGAGTGCGCCTCATTTTGGAGGTATTTGGGAGGCTGGTATAAAATCGACTAAATACCACTTAAAGCGAATAGTAGGAAATGCGTTATTAACGTATGAAGAGATGTATACTGTATTGACCCAAATTGAATCATGTCTTAATTCTCGTCCTATTACCGCAATCTCCAGTGATCCAAATGATCCTTGTGCCTTAACACCAGGTCATTTCCTTATTGGCAGTCCTCTCCAAGCTTTGCCTGAGCCAAATCTCACAGAAATTAATGAGCATAGACTTTCTCGATGGCAAAGAGTTCAAACAATGGTCCAACATTTTTGGAAGAGATGGTCGACTGAATATTTGACGCAGCTGCACCAAAGGACAAAGTGGAGGACGATAAAATCTTCCTCCTCTCTTACTGGGCGAATCGTGGTATTGAGGGAGGACAACACTCCACCCTTGTGTTGGAAGCTGGCAAGAATCATTGATGTTCACCCTGGAAAGGATCAACTGGTTCGAGTTCTTACATTGAAGACAAAGAACGGGATCATCAAGAGGCCCATCAGCAAAATCAGCCTGCTACCGCAGGACTGAACCTCATGTACCATTGAAGAAGAATGTATTTTCCCTTCTGCATTTGTAAAATTGACTCATGATTGACTATAGTCAAAGATCTGTAAATTCTATAATTTATCTTTATATCCAATTTATATATTCACGTTAAATCTAATTTATTGTATCAGTCAACGGAGAAGCATTCTTTAGAATTTTAGTTTGTTCGTATTATTTGAATTGTATAAAGTCACCCCATATTATTATATTTGTAATTTGATTCTAATTGAAATTAAGATTTCAATGGCGGGCGGTATGTACGATTTGTATTATCGACAGGACGATCTATGTTGTATTTAGTCCCAGTATCTTCACCGTCTCGCGCTACCCCCATCCACGAATTTAGTGTTTGCCAGGCTCTCGTACCGACTAGACGTTCCGTTGACTGCTCGAAGAAATAAAGTGACGAATAAGTTACTTGGAGAGTTATTCTTCCTATCAGCATTCCATTTCCTCACGATAAACAAGGAAATAACAATGACACTCTCATTGACCTTATTTTTATATTCGGATTGCATATATATCATAAACACTTTTACATTTTTCTTCAAAAATTTCATTTTTAAGGATTAGTTTTAGTTTTACTTTTTATATCATTAATATTATTATTATCAGAATAGTCTGATGTGTTCTCATCGCAATTCAAATCTGTATTATTAATATACATTTCTGTTGTCTTTTGCTCACTTACAATCATAGCCTTATTAGTTGTCATTTCTGCAACAAAATTTTGTCCTGTCATATTCCTTATTTTCTCCAATTTCTTTTTCCTTGCTCTATGTTTTTCTACACGTTCACTCATTCTTCACGCAGTTTTAAGATCTTTTAACACTTTACGCAATCTTTTAAATTAATTTTATACAGACTGTATAATACGCGCACGTTATAAAACTGAATCAATATTACAATATGTCTTGGAAACAATAGAAACTCAATGAAACTTTGTTCAGTTCTTATCCAGTTCCTGCGCAGTATTTTAACTAATAATCATCTATTAATACTAGACAATAACTGGGCAGGTGTCCACGCAAACTGCATATATTTTTACCAGGAAAACTGCTTCAGATACTGAATAAAATTCTATCAAGTTCTTGTCCATTTCCTACGCAGTCTTGTTACACAAATGAGAATGCAGTAATACTAGACAGTAACTGGAAGGGTGTCTAGGAAAACTGCATACATTTCTACCAGGGTATGTCAGAATAACTTAGATCCAATTCTAAAAAAAATTTGTATTACAAATTGTTATACAATTTACCAATAATCTTGACAATTATATACATATACTATATGCATATACCTTTCAAATTTTTGCATGTCTCTGAAGTTTTAAGTAGGACAGGATTTAAGTCGATGATACTTAATGAGAACTCACTTAATTTTAAATGCGTTAAACGCCTGCCGCAATTGTCAAGAAAGTTTACGAAATCATTAACATCAAAGATGCAATCTGTAAGATCTAATTGTTGCAAATATTTACATCTAGGTGTAAAATAATAAAATATATCGCACATTTTTTTCTCAGAGCTAATATATCGCATGTTCAAACATGTATAGAGTAGAGGATCCCGTGTTAAAATATCAAAGCGCCTATTATTTACTTTTATTTAAGTATTTAAATATTTTTAGTAGTATTTTTCATTCTGTGTAAAGATAATATATAATTAATATAATACAAAATAAATACTTTAATACTCAAAGTACGAAATGTCATTATTGTAATAAATATTGTGATGAGAAATAGATTTCTTAGAATACTTTACAGGAAGCGCAGATAAACTGCAACGTGATAGCTCCTTGGAGAGGGTCTGATGCACCTGGGAAAAAGCTAACGATAGCTCCTTGGATTCATCCAATGAGAGTTTCACTCTCTTAGCACAATTCGAATTACTTTTTAAGAAAATACGACGCGGATATCTCTGATCAAGAGGTTGCTCATAACCAGGGGTTACCTCCTGAGATACCTTTTTGTGCTTCAAATTATTCTTATAATTTGAATATATAGGATATGTAGAAACCCTTCTTATGTCGCTGCAAATATTATCGGAACAAATTAATTTTTAAATTAATTTTTATTATTAACAGAAAAAATAGATTCAAATATTATTTAATGTCGATGATAATAATACCTTTTACAAATAACACAGTATTTGGAAAAATTCTGTTGCAGATAAACTATATCTAAGTGTGCACTTTCTGAATCTGTTGTTAAATTATGAACATCGTCATGGTATGGAGAGTACATGCAGTTAATTTCTTTGAACAGATTAGTTAAACTCTCGTTAGGATTTCTAGATAGGATCAATTCTGATGTACCGATGAGCATCACAGCATCTAGCTTTGTGTAAGAGACATGTGAACTCTCCTTAAATACTAGTTTGAGCATTTTGGTTTTAAAGTTACACGGATGCGACAACGGTGGAGAAAATAATCTTGATTTCGGGGGTACAATCTGAGACGATTCATCCCACAACTGAATCCAGTGATTATTGGAATCTTGAGCCGAAATTTGAATTACGCTTCCAGGATTACATATTTCGTAAATACAGACTCTGATTGGATATACAGCTTCATGAAACTCGATATCTTTAAATAGGAAATATTATTATATTTACTCTCTTCTCAGCAAAAGCGTATCTTCCTTAACAAAGTCTTATTTATCGATTTAAATATTACATACCAATATATCTTTTTTCGCCTGTCGCATAACAATTGGTTTGTCTGATCGACCTATCAATGGGTCTCATGAAATCTTTGTTTTGCCACGGAGATATTGAAATACTTTTACCATCCATTATCCTCTACATTAGAAAATCAAAATTGTCAAATAGTAGAAAATCTTGTAACATATAATATATAGCGATTACTTTGTACAGGACTATAACAGAGATAGGTAGTACCAGAAAATACACGTACCTCCATATCACAAAAAGAGATTGGTAAATGAAATGGTTGTCCGTAATTTTGAAATTTGGGTGGCCCAATTATGTCAGGGGCATATCTCATTTTCCGATACACGTTATAACATGTTCTACCACGTGGTACTGTGTTTCACACGGTAGAAGAACATACGGCTTACACACGTTCACGTGCACCAAAGAAAAAAATTGCAAAATTTAAATTGCTTACGTTCGCTACACTTACGCTTACGCTTTTAAATGACTAAACTTTTTCAAAATGTATTTTTTTATTTATTTAATGTATCTTTTATCTCATTGTTTGATATAGGTTATAGCGATCTAACAATAAGTTACACAAAAGATCACACAGTGAATAAAAATAATTAATTATCTACCGGAAATTTAACTCGAAACTGAATCAAAAAATTAATCAGTAAAACTAATTTCTATCGATTTTCATACTACTTACTGTTTATCAGCAAGGCAGTTTTGATTTTTTCCGTGTAGAATGAAAAAATCATGAAAGAAAAGAAATGTTGGAACACGTGGTGAGCACATACTATTGCATCTATTTCTGTAGGTCCACACAGTACTGTTAGTTCGTGGACGTTGGGACCTCCCACCATCTGGCACGGACGCGCGCATACAGCAGCGAATACAGCCGTGTACGTGTGCGGCGGCTGTGTGCTCGGCGTTCGGCTGTGACCGGACATGGGTCTGTGCGTTGAGAATAATTTTCTTAAAATATACTCGGGGATGGCGCCTCGACTTAAGGTAGTCGCCTCGTCAGGGCATGTATTAGATAAAGTTTTCGATTTTGGATTTTATATCAAATTATATGATCCCCTAAGAGCACAGTTGACGGAAAGTCGACGGCAAGTCGACTTTTATAAGTCGACTTCTAGTCGACTTCTAAAAATGGCGAAAAGTCGACTAAAAGTCGACTTCTAAATAGTCGACTTCTAAAAATGGCGGAAAGTCGACTAAAAGTCGACTTTTAAATAGTCGACTTATAAAAAGACGGAAAACAGTCAAGCGGCGCGTCATGCATCATCAATATGGCGGCGAATCTCGAGGAGGCTGGAGGACCAGATGAGTGGACCAGAGTTTACGCGAGTGCGAGGAATACGTGCCGCGAGACAGGACACGATAAGACGCCAGATAGTTCTTGCAGGTATGGCGGATCAAGTCGCGAGAAAGGTTTTGCCCGACGAGGTAAAAGAGGATCAGGATAAGGCCAAGTGGAAACATGCTTACAGGTTAGGTATGGTGTGTTATTAATTATCATCGATAATTAAGACCTATTGAATGCGACCTCTCCATTCTGTATCATCTTTCAGAACACCAGAAATGAAGGAACCTGTGTTCATGCATTCTTCGTGCGTTCTACGGAAAATCAGTCCGGAATAGGTGGTTTATAAAGAGGTGTACGAAACGAATAAGATGTACATGCGAGGTGTCACGATGATAGAACCCGAATGATTGCCGAAATTCGCTCATGCTATGCCATCTTAGTGAACCATTGGTTGATCCACCGCCAAGGTATTTTTATCACAATTGTTGCTTTATAATGTTTTTCCTACTTATTTATAAAGATATTTATAGATATAATCAATGAACCGGAAAGATCATTTGCCGCGTGTCTGGTACATTCGGAAAGGCCGAATGGGCACTACCATCGATGGATATAGAGCATCCGTGGACGGTGTCAAGTGGTTAGCGTATTTCTTCTTGGAGGGTCAAGTGTGCCCTAAGCTGAAACGATTTGTCCCGTCGCTGCTGACAACACCTGGGAGCATCACCAAGTCATGGGCTAGGTAAATCGTTATTCTATCTCCTTTTGATTTCACGTTGATTTATCGAATAGATTACATCAATTCAATACGATTTTTTCAGGTTGATACCACGCACTCAAGCAATAGTACAAACGCTGCAGTCGCAGGGAGTCGTGTCCAAACACAAACTGCTAGAAATCTGGGGTTCGGATAAAAAATGTGAGATTTTAATTTATAAAATAATATTTAGATATTATCATAGACTTCTATACAATACTAGACCGCTGACAGACATCTCGCCCGTGATGCTTGCCGCCATGTTGATTTTAGTCAAGATATGCTATACTACTATTCTATACAAGTGGTTTTATACAAGATTTCTATACAATAGTCTGGCATATACAGAATGTCCAAAAGAAAGGGTTTAATACTACAGGAGTAGTGGTTCGATTTCGGCATCCAAGTACGCTACACGTCGAAGGCATGACTTACAAACTTATTGATAACATGTACCAATATTTAACACAAAAACATTCGCCTGCTTCGTTATGTACTGTAATAACGAATGCAGATAAACGCACATCATGAGCAACTGAACACCCGATAGTGACTTATTGTTAATTCAATATGGCCGCACCCTTCACTAACACTTGCACCTTGCACTCGCATCAGCTTTTCGGCAGTGCGTCCATAGATGTTAGTGGTCTAGTATAAAAGTCTGTGGATATTATATATTTATAATAATATATACATATATATATATATATATATATATATATATAATATTATTATATATTTACAACATTATGATAATAATATGATATATATTTATATAGCTAATTTTGCATATTGTTTCGCGATTAACGCTGGAATGTTTTAATTTTAGTTCTGTTATTGTCAGCTTACCAGAAGTGGCTGCCGGAATCCGCGCACGCAGAAGTGGCACAGATATGGCCGCCTTTGTAATTAAGAATAAAACATTAGGATTGTAATTATACAGTTTTTTAGATAATTAAATTATTTTATATATGAAAAAAAATCGAAATGCATCAGTTTTAGCCCTCCAGCAAGGGGTCGATTGTGTATCTTGAAATAATGAGGTAAAAATTACAAAAGTGAGAAAATTCATTAGCGTATCTACGATTTTATTTATCAAAATCTAATAAAATCTGTTAACTTTTGTTATTTTTACCTCGTTTCAAGATACACAATCGACCTCCAGACGTACGCGGCGGTTTATTTTATCGACTTTAAAAGTTGGCGGGAAGTCGACTTTTCGTCATGACGGGAAGTCGACTTTTCATCATGACGGGAAGTCGACTTTAAGTCGGTGGTTTTTGCGACATTCGCCGACTTCAAGTCGACTTTCGTCCTTAAAAATGTCGACTTCTCTGCCAAGTCAGTTTCGGTAGAAGTCGACTTCAAGTCGACTTAAAGTCGACTTTTTGCTCTTAGGGTCAGCTTTGCAGTCGATTTTTTCTGTGGCTTCTTACCGACTATTTACTCTAGAAAATCGATCTCGAAAATCACAAATTTTGCATTACTTCATACCAGACGGCCAGAAAAAGAAGGCTCTATCACGGTTTCAATCACATATTTTCGCATTTTTCGATTAGATGAAGTGAGAAAAAACATTGCTTTTTGTACATTAGATTTCGAAGAATCCGATGCAACCATAAAATATATAGTTTACCGGAGATTTCGCTGCTAATTTTTTAGTTTATTTTAGTGGAAATGCGGTAATCGAGCAGACATTTTTTGGTCGAGGTTAGGTTGGGAAGACTTGGCAACGCCGCTGGCTAATCACTGTAGTTGCAGGTTATGGGGCTCGTCTTTCTTAGCCGAATTGGATAGTGATTGACACCCCTGTCATACGTTTTGAAACCCTTTCTCAGTAATTGACGTAAAATGCGACGTTGCCAAGTATTTTTCTCACTTGTAACCTTTCTCGACGACTCGCATGATCAGCTGATCAAAACGGAGTCAAATGAGAAAAATCACAGAATTTGGAAAAAGTAACATACTTTGTCACGTATGAAATTTTACACCATAATTCATAAAATTATTTTTCCCTTAGCAAAAATTGCCTGAAATATATTTCTGAACGTGAAAACCTACAAACAGTCACATGACTAGCACGTAGCGAGTCGACTACCTTAAGGGGCTCCTATAGTGGCAGTAGTTACCGACATTTTTTTATTTTAAGAAATCTTTAAATTGGCTTTACAGAATTGCAAGTTCTTGTACTTGAATTAAAGTACGCACAAAAATCTACGGCGCTACACACGATTTCATATCGGGAACGAAAAAAAATTAAAAATTTTACTAATTTGGGCACATACAGCTGTCATTTGACGACAATAACAAAAATACTGCAGTTTATATATATATAATGACACCTCAGCGCCCTAGAGCAAACGTGTAGGAACAATATTGTGTAAATAGAACTAAGATTCAACGCCTAGAAAAAAAGATTTTCTTTAATGAAGGTTTATTAAGCAAAAGCACATTCAGGTTGATAGGATAAGCAGTATTGCGTGTAGCGAGAGATGGCGCAGCAATCGAACAAAGACAGATGCCTCTTGTTAAACAAGGACAGGTATAGATATATAACATAGAAAACAGGATTAGAAAATTCTCTTTGGTTGACATTACCGACGTCGAGGAAGTTCGGCCTCCACTATAGGATCCCCTTAAGGGGATCCCCTTAATGGAGGAGACTCGTGTCTTTGACCCTTTTTTTGATAATTTTTTATAAAGAACTGAGAATATTTATTGAATCCTAATAAAATACATGATAATGTTGACGATCAAATGTACAAGAAAACATTTTTTTATAGTAGAAAAAATACAAAATGGCGGCGCTGCAGCTGCTCGAAGTTGTCGTCTAGATTTTGCGCGGGAGAATGCCCAGGTCCTTGTAATGAACTGAAATCAACGAACCAAAATTTTTTCGTTAAATTATGATCCTCCGATGCGCATGAACCTAAATTTAGCAAAAAAGAAATTGAAAAATAGAGGACGTTTTAAAAAAATTTCACGATTTTTTTTATAAACACAAATGGCCAAAAATAATATTTATTATAAAAATTTTAATGTATATTTAGGTTCATGCGCATCGGAGGATCATAATTTAACGAAAAAATGTTGGTTCGTTGATTTCAGTTCATTACAAGGACCTGGGCATTCTCCCGCGCAAAATCTAGACGACAACTTCGAGCGCCGCTATTTTGTATTTTTTCTACTATAAAAAATTTTTTTCTTGTACATTTAATCGTCAACATTATCATGCCCAGGTAGCAAGCACTCGTCATTTTGACGTCAAATGACGTCAAAAGACGTCAAAATGACAGACTTTTGACGTCAATTGACGTCAAAATGACGAGTCTTGCTACCTGGGTGTATTTTATTAGGATTCAATAAATACTCTCAGTTCTTTATAAAAAATTATCAAAAAAAAAGGGTCAAAGACACGAGTCTCCCCCCTTAAGGGGATCCTAAAGCGAAGGCCGAACTTCCTCGACGTCGGTTATAATGTTAACATTTCTAATCCTGTTTTCTCTATATCTGTCCTTGTTTAACTATAGTAATCTGTCTTTGTTCGATCGCTGCGCCATCTCTCGCTACACGCAATACTGCTTATTCTATTAACCTGCATGTGTTTTGGCACAAAATAGTAGCGAAGGCTCAAACTTTTTTGTTACAATAAACAAATGTTTCGCTC
Source organism: Temnothorax nylanderi (assembly GCF_030848795.1). Classification (NCBI taxonomy): domain Eukaryota; kingdom Metazoa; phylum Arthropoda; class Insecta; order Hymenoptera; family Formicidae; genus Temnothorax; species Temnothorax nylanderi. The sequence continues at coordinate 95,362 of NW_027249124.1, forward strand.
GACAAAGTAACAACTAAATAAATTCAAACGGCCAATTTCGAGCAATTATCAGGTGTTAAAGAAAATTATTTAATACATTCAATAATAGTCTCATCTGTCAACACGGCACTATATAATTTAGCAGCTTTTTTGCAAAAAATTTTAGCTGATAGTTTACCAAAACCAAAGAGCCACGTCGATAACAGTTTTGAATTATGTACTGACCTATCGAAAATAAATGTGCAGAAATCGGAGATTTTAATCTCACTGGACGCGGTTTCGTTATTTACGAACGTACCTTCTGAGTTGGTCGTGGAAGGTTTAAAAAAGAGATGGAAGTTTATAAAAGAAAAAACAAGGTTATCTCGCGCTGAGTTTATTACTGCAGTCCAATTTGTTTTGGCTTCCACTTTTTTCACGTTTAATGGTGTCACATATAAGCAGACTTTTGGATCTCCAATGGGCTCCCCTTTGTCCCCGACATTGGCCGACATTGTCATGGAGGATTTGGAGGAGAGTGTTCTGAGTGCATTGGACATCCATTTATCGTTTTATAAACGTTATGTGGATGATATTATTATGAAGATTCCGAGGGATAGCGTTCAAGATGTTCTGGATCACTTTAATGGTTATCATGATAGACTTAATTTTACAATCGAATACGAGAATAATGGCCGTCTTAGCTTTTTGGATTTGATGTTGATTGTAAAGGGAAACACAATTATAACAGATTGGTTCCATAAAGAAACGTTTTCTGGTAGGCTACTGTCCTTCTTTTCTAATCATCCGATTCAACATAAAATAGGAACAATTTATAGTTTAGTGGACAGAGGAATTATGCTATCACATCCTAGCTTTTATAAGAAAAATTTAAATTTTGTCATCAAAGTATTGCTTGGTAATGGGTATCCCATTGATTTGATTTTTTTACATATTAATAAGAGACTGAGGAAACTTCAGTCGATTAAGCATAACAATACGAGTGATGATTCCGAAAATGCAGGGAAAAAAAGTTTTATTGTTATTCCGTATTTGGGGCACACTTCCGAAATCATCGCTTCAGCAATCGATAAATCTGAAAATTCGGTGGGATATCGCATTCTTAACAATCTTAGTAGCATCATTAAGGTCCATAAGGATAAGAACGCCCATTTTTCTAATAATGACGTAGTTTATAAAAAATATGTTGTAAAAATTGTGATGCCTCTTATGTCGGTCAAACAAAAAAGCAGTTGCAAACTAGACTAAAGGAACATAAAAACAATATAAGATTAGATGATTCAAAGCATTCTGTTGTTTCGGAACATTCTACTAAATTTAATCATTCGTTTGACTGGGATAATACGCGCATTCTGGAAGTTGAGCATAATTACAAAAAGAGATTAACCGCAGAAATGATACATATTAAAGAGCAGATTAATGGTATAAATTTAAATAAAGACACGGAACTGCTAAACGATGCTTATTTTGACATCTTGAATCGATTATCTTGAACGTTGGGTTAATAACAAAGATTTATGTTTTCGTGTCCTTGTAATGCGGGTATCGTCTCAGTCGTCCGCTATCTCTCACGATGAACACACGTTTTGCGAGACGTTGTAATGAATTCACCCCGGCTCTTTGTTTCATCGACTACTTATGTGAGTCATTTGTGGCTAAGCTCGTTTTAAATCAAAAGTTCTTTTCGGTCTTATGTGAATTCTATTTTTAACATAGTTGTCACTAAGATGGTTGTGAGACAAGGAATTTACATCCATATGAGTTTTGATGGACGAATAAGGGACATACAGCGGGAGAAGCGACCGACTCAGTGCGTGGATTGACGAATAATTGACACTTCTGACTTCAATATGACTAACTGTCCGATTGCTTTGGTGAGACCGGATTAATGCAAATTGTGGCGTCGTAATGAGTTGATTCGTTGTACTCTTAGAATAATGCGAGATATATATGCGTTTTTGTAATTTTTATTGTTCTGAGGAAGGCCAAGTAAGGCGCGAAACGTTAACGAATTTGTATACTATATTGAATGTATTAAATAATTTTCTTTAACACCTGATAATTGCTCGAAATTGGCCGTTTGAATTTATTTACTTTTTTGTTACGTTATTAATTTTAGTTTTTCATGTACGGTATTCTTTGTTCACATTATACGAATGGCGCGTGTATCTTATTTTGTACATACAAACTGTACAACTCCTGTATTAAGCAAACGTTTACGGTAGGTGACAGCTCAAAAATGTGATTTTTTAATTTTTTTCGATTTTTGTCTTGAAATCAACACTCGCGCGATGTGTTTTCGTGCGTATTTCAATTGCGACGATTTCAATTTTTTAACTATTTTTCCCGGGTTTCTCGCCAAAAATGCCTCCAAAAACCACTAACATTTTGAGGGGCCAAAGTTATTGTAATCGTGCTTATTTCTGCAACGTTTTTGCAATTTTTCGATGCTGTATAAACTATCATCGATATATACATTTGAATAGGGGAGACCAGGGCTATCTGTCTATAAATTTATGCTTTTTTTAAGCTTTTTTAAAGACTGTATGTCGTTGCGTTCGACGAGTTCGAGCTTATTGCCGTAATAACGTCGCGTCCCGTATTCTGAAAAATCAGCCTGACGACCTTTTACGCCAAACTCGCGTTTTCGGAAGTGTGGGTAGTTTGGACATGAACCATAGTGCGGACACGAACCATGTACCATTACCGAGCGAAACGACGTAGTTGTGAAAATGATTCTATTTCTACGAGATAACTTCAAATACGTTTTGTGCGCACATGATCCGTTCGCTTGTTCGAATATCCAGATCGCTGCACAGTGTTCCGAGAAATTCACCGAGAATGGGCGGAAATCCGATCGAGAACGCCAAGAAAATTGCGGCTTACAAAGCTGTGGATGAATACGTCCAGGTAAGTCGACTTGCTTGAGAGAAATCGCACGACCGATCGGTATAGTTTTCTGTTGGAGGTTATACTAACACGTTGTCTTCTAGAATAACACTGCCATCGGGATTGGCAGCGGATCCACTGTGGTTTACGTTGTTCAGAGACTTGGTAATAGTGATATTTAATATTTGCAATTATGTTTCATAATTGAAAATAATTTCATTTAAAGACTCGCACTTCAAATATTGCAATTCAGTCAATTATCTTAGCATTAGCTCCACACACATTCTCATATTTTTAAAAATAAAATCATAAAGGCCTTCCGTTGTTTTTATATATGCATGTGTGTCCATAAAGAAGAACACGTATAGAGGAAAATCTTGAGACGTCTTCTTGTAATATGTAAATTATTGTTGCACAGTGCAACGCATTGACATATTGCTGATAGAAAATTATTTTCTTGATCTATATATATATATATATATATAATTAAAAGTTTTAAACATTTTAAGAGATGTTTTATATCTTGTGCATTCTTTGAATTATTTTAATAAGACACATGTAGCTCTGTTTTAAGATTTGATCTCTGTATTACTTATATAGCATACTTTTGCCCTCATTATAATCATTTTTACTTGTTGAGATATAATACGTAATAATATTTTATTCTCTGGACTTTTTTCATGAAATGCTTCTTTGTCATGTTGAAGTATACATACCAAATATTATCTTCAAAAATTAACTCCTTGCAATTTACAACAGTACAGTTTCTTGTACTTTATTTCCAGCCGAACGCGTTAAAGAAGAAGGACTTAGTGTTATCTGTGTTCCTACGTCGTTTCAAGCTCGTCAACTTGTACTGGATAGTCATCTGACCTTAGGTGATTTAGAAACTCATTCACAGGTAATTTATAAACTTTTATTCTTTATGTTGTATTTCTTATTATATATTTTTATGAACATTATTTAATATCGGCACAGCTGGATTGCGCAATTGATGGAGCAGATGAAGTTGACGAGAACTTGAATCTCATTAAGGGTGGAGGAGGATGTATGTTACAAGAAAAAATTGTTGCTTGCTGTGCCAAGCGGCTTATTATCATAGCAGACTATACGTAAGTATTATTGTGTCTATTGATATATTAATCTTGTTGTAATTGATTTTAGTATTGATTTTACATATTGACAACGGACTTTATGATACAGAGTTTAAATGATTCGCTCTTACGTTTTTCCTCAACTTACAGAAAAATTTCACAAAGGCTTGGTGAGCATTATAAGAAGGGAATTCCTATTGAAGTAGTTCCTATGGCGTATGTACCAATTCAACGTAGAATTGAAAACAGATATGGAGGAATTGTGAAAATTAGAATGGCTGTCGCTAAAGCTGTAAATATATTTTTATTATCTACAGTATTATCTCTAGATTATTATAAAATCAATAAATAATATGAATAACAAACTTGATTATAATTTGTTACTTTTGCAGGGTCCAGTAATAACGGATAATGGTAATTTTATTTTGGATTGGAAGTTTCCTCAAGATGTAACATGTTTGAACAAAACTAACAACGAAATATCCTTGATACCTGGAGTCATAGAGACTGGTCTATTCTTGAATATGGCTGAAAAAGCTTTCTTTGGCATGCCGGATGGCAGTGTAATGGAACTAAAGTCATCCAATGTCTAACGTTTTTCATCCAATTTCACGGAATTGGATGGAAAACGTTAACGCGCGAATTACATTGTTGAGCAACAACTGTCCGATAACCTACAGTTAATGCTGTCAAGATTCTCGATAATCTTTTTTTGCGACCTTGGCTTTTATTTTGTGTTATTCCAGTTGCGTTATCATTGCTATTTTTTTAATACATTTTTTTATATTCCTGTTTACTATATATGCAATTTGTACGTATCATACTTTATTATGTTCTTTGTTACTATCATATGAACTTATTTTTAGTCAAAACGTATATCTTATGTAAGATCGAGTCACACAATCCTCTTATAAGTACATTTTGTAAGTGTAAATAAGAGAATTTTTACATGTGAAATGTATAATACAAAATGTTTATTTTGTATTATACATTTATCTCGAGGTACAAAAGTTATACAGCTATAAAAAGCTCGAAATATATAGATTTTTACACAATATTTTTTGTATATATATTTTAGTACATTTATAGATAAAAATAAGAATAACTATATATAAATAATCACACAAACAAAAGATCTTATTTAAATTTTATATTATTTTAAACAATATTTTTTATATTTATGCGCATATAATTTTACAATTTCAAGTAGTTCAGTTTCATAAGCATAGTCTAGAGTATGCTGAGTCTAGAATCAACTAACTATATACGTTTATCATTTACACAACAAAAGAAAAATTTATAAATTAAAAAATAACCAGTGCAATTATAATTATTGTTAATACTGACCGTGTTCTGATTAAAAAAGTTATTCGTATTATAAGGAATAAAAAAAATCGCCCGAACAGGGACTCGAACCCTGGACCCTCAGATTAAAAGTCTGATGCTCTACCGACTGAGCTATCCGGGCGACTAAGAGATGTGGAGGTTAATATTATACTGTATCTCACCCAGTTGAAAACGTGTATATGTATATATATATATTATACTTTGAAATATAACAACCAATATTGTATTAAATAAAATCTATAATGACGTTTATCAATAAAACATACAATTTAAAGAATTTAAAAGTATAGATAATACGAGTTGTTCTTCTTCCTTTATAAGCTTTTTAAAAAACTAGAATTTTTTCCATAAAAGATAAATTTTTTATTTTCGAAACCAGAAATTGCTGCTAAAATTCTAGAAATTTTATTTATATTATTATTTTTTAAATATAACAGCCAAGAAAGGAATTAAATGCCTACTTAAATTAAAAAAAATTAGTTTGTATTCTGACCTTTTCTTTCTGACTCATTTAAGCCATTGATTTATCAACGAACGTTTTTGAGAATCAACGTGTTGAATGTTTTCGCATAAAATCTGGACTGCTATAAACGATAATATATGTATCTATTTTCATTTATGCAACAGACGGCTATATATTTTACATAAGGCACATATTTATAAATGAAATCCTCATCTCCTATTTATAAGTGAACTATCATCCAGTAGCTATAAACAGTGATTTACTATCCCGCGTCGTTAATTCAGCACCAGCGTTTATATCTGTCGTAAAATTAAAGGTCGTCTTTATTTAAATAGCTAGTCTGCTGATTTTATTACGTTGTTTATTATTCGGCGTTCATGATAATTATGAAGCTATATGTATCTTATGCTGAAAGAAGCATCCTTTGATAATTTTGAATTAAGTATTAAGAAATATATTTATTGATATATCTTTTTATTAGTGATATATCTTTTATTAGTGATATCTAGATTAGTCTTTTATTAGTTGATATATCTTTTTATATATCTTTTATCGTCTTAATCATTTGGTTATAATCATGAAAATTTGGAAAAGTCTCTCTCTCGCAAGATAATTACTTTAACAATAGTAAAAGAGACTTTTAATATATTTGCAATTAATATTAACGCAAATATTAATTTATGGTAAATTTACGGGGAGCGGAGAAAAATGTAAAATATTCAATTGTGCATCTTCTTTTATTTTTTAGTCGCCAAAATCACAATTTTCAATTTTTTGCTCCAAAAATATCTAAAAAATATTTTTAAATCTAATAAATGAGAAAATCCTTTCAAAAAATTACTTCATTAAGCCTTGTGTACACGATACTAGAAATCGGTCCGAGTTTCGGTTTAAGCCAATCAACTTGCAGCTCTTACAGAAAAGCAGCAGTTTCATTGGCTTAAACCGAAACTCGGACCGATTTCTAGTATCGTGTACACAAGGCTTTAGAATCAGAAAATGGTTATTTCAAAGATCTCATCTTTCTTTAAATTTCGCTATTTTATCGGCTTCTGTATATTATCGCGCCTTCGTTTGGCCGCTGAAGAAGGTGTTGGTTTTTTAATATTACTAAAATACTAATTGAGTATTTTTTTTATCTATTAGCGACTTTTCAAGCGATCTTACCGAAAATTTTGTCGATGGTGATGTGTGAAAGCTAAAGAAAAAGAGAAAAGGAAAATGTGAATAGCCACTAGCCGACAAGGTTGAACGACCTAATCGTAACTCAGCAGGTTCTGATGTGAGAATGGTGTAAGTACTTAAGTCCCCTCTCCCCCCCCCCCCCGACTGTTTTTTCTACGATTTTTACACGGACACTCTTATCGGCCAACCTGCCATACTTCGCTTCCTGGCATCGATTTAATCAGCACTAATCCTCAGTTCCGATACCGTCGCTTTCGATTTCCCTTTGCGTAGTCCAAGCTCTCGTTTGTTGTGCGTAAGTACGCGATAAATCGTACCCACGTGGAGCGCTATAAGGAGGTATTCACATTGCCTCATCTTACATCCGTAAAACTGAAAAGCAAAGCATTTATTGTTGATGATAACTGTTTAAATTTATGCACATCTAAGATTTGCTACCCGGCCTACCCGCATAGCCAAATATGTTGAAAACAGATTTTAAAAATGTCTGCTGCAAATTTTGTCGATGGAATGCCAGCCGAAATATAACAGACTTTGCTAATCGAATATAATGAAAAATTGATTGCGGAAACTGAGTAATAAAATCTGCATTTAATGATATATTCGCATTTAAATGTTTGCGAAATGACAGATTCTGCTCGGTTTCTGCCGACAATCTGCTGTCAGATTATCGGCAGGCTTCCGGCCGCACACGAGTTTAAATGCGGACGCAGCCGAATCTGTTGCGAGGTATCTGAGCAAATCTGCTGCCAATCTATTAATTGTCATACTGCGGACAGTTTGCTTATTGGATAGTTACTAATTGTATATTCTTTCTAAATTTCTGCTCAGAAAGTCTATAATATATGTTATCTTCTCAAATATTATCAAAACAAATTATTATACATCTTATCAAATACTTGCGCTATTAAAAATTTGCCGTGTAAAAGCATGGAGATCGAGTTGAGATTTTAACTTTAGTCAAATCAAAGACAAACAAATCTGGAAAGAACAATATATATTTCGTGTAGCACTTTGAAGTAACGATCGAAATTTTACTGATCTCAACGATGGATACCTGTGTGTATGTCAATTTTTATTTCGTACATGCTTCCGAAGCGCAAAAAAATTTTCTACAAACTGCACTACTATTTTTACGTAAAAAAATAACAATTAAATCGTCATTGTATTGCAATAGATTTGAATACCGCGCACATCGAATTGTTTTGAAATCTGTAACCAATTAGTACAATATCGTAACGAAGTGCGAGAACGAGAATTCTCTCTCGCGGGCGGGCTGATACGCAATAAAATAGTTGGGATGCATTGCTGCGTCAGTATGCCGTTGAGACTTTGCCGTTAAACCCCGTGACCTATGACAACTTATGATCCGTGAATCTTAAGGGGCAACATGAATTATTAGATCTGCATAAGATGTATATCCCGCGAGCAGTCACGGCATCGGAGCTCTCGACTATAATCTATAGTGAACAGTTATGCAAAAGTTTGAGTGTTATGCAAACGCATCTCTTGAAGAAAATATTTAATATCTTCCAAAAATAGATTCCGCTATCTTGTATAATTTCGCTTACACACGTTTACACAGAAAATATTTAAAAAATATTCTAGATAAGAATATGATGTCTTATATGGCTGATTATTTATACAATTAAACTTGAATGTATTAAAGTTAAAATAAAAATTTAATTTGTTTTTTAATTAAGTTTAAGTAAAATGTTAACAGATAAAATGAGAGAAAGAGAGAGAGAGAGAGAGAGAGAGAGAGAGAGAGGGAGGGAAATGGGAGGAGAAAGAGTTACATTCTGATAATTATAGAATAATTATTATTGACATAATTATTTTTGACGGTTATTAATAAATTATCTACTATCACTCATCTTTTTATTAAAAGTAATACAAAATAAAAATCTCTGATCGCGCAGAGTATTTCCTGTTTGCATTCCCACCTAGCAAGATTTAATAATGAACAAAAAAAGATTGTCTTGCAAGAGTTAAATATCAGATGTATAAGTCGCCCACGAAATCATAGGTCTGGAACACGTGTACTCGATGAAGAAGGATTTTTTGAAGTGTGAAATACGACAGTCGCCCGCGCCCTTGTGGTCATGCGTTCTCCGGTCGCTTGCATCCCCCCGTGGTACTTACCACGCGGAGGGGGTTTGCGGGGATTGTATTTGAAGAGCGACCGCGCGATTTCACCCCTCAAACGAGAGGGAGAAGCCACGGCTTCAACCGCGCGCGACCTGTCCTTTGGCATACGAACGCGTATCCTGTATTGATAGTTGATCGAGTACGTAACTTCTTCTGAAGAGAGAGAAGAGAGAGAGAGAGAGAGAGAGGTGTCGCGCTTCAGAGGTGCGTCTTGAAGAATCTCCGAAGGTCCTATAAACTGCTCGAAAAAATCGCGATATGAAGGTTGGTTGTACTTTCGATTTTTTCATCTAACATCTTTATGAACATCTTAATTATGAAGTATAGAAACTAAAACTGATTTTAAATGTGTATGTAGTGATCAATTTTATCGAGTACACATTACAGTTACTTCTGAAACTTTAATATTATACTTTAATACTTTATATACTTTTGAGACATGTATATATGTTTTAAAAATATTTTAAGTTAAACATTATAATATCTGGCGCATATTTAATATTTATATCGATTTATAAAGACATTGCGAAATATTTTATTATATATATTTGTAGAAAGTAAAATCTTCTTTTTATATTACCATTTTTAAGATTGGACATAAAATAAGTAATTTAAAAAGAATTCTTACGATGAAAAATTCATCAACTATGGAAACGTTTTATTAGATACTGTGTGCATACGGTTTAGATCACGCATTTATGAAATAAGGCTCTTGGATGGAACATGCTTCCACATACTGCAATTCTTTTGATTGCTATTATTATGATTGCATATATATAAATTTAAATATTTATAACATTAAGTATTAATAATAAACATAATTGCTAATAATATTAAATTTAAATATTAATAAGAAGTTGATTATACCTTTTCATAACAATCAAGTATTATAAATCTATGCAGACCACTTAATTACCAATTAATAATTTTTAGTAAACGCGAATATGTCATAACATCATATAAAATTCCAAGTGTAAATTAAATTTTAAATTTGTATATAGATAACAGAACATTATTTTTCATGTAAATACAAAAAAAGTTCTATTTTAATGAAAATTTAATTTGTGATTTATCTGCTAATACATTTAACATTTAAATTTGAAAAACAGTAATATGTAAACTTTCTGTAATAAACTCATTGGTAAAAAGTCACTCTTGATTTAAGAAAATATGCAAATATTGGATTTAAATGCATATTACGAACATATTACAATAATAAAAAAAAAACATTTAACATATGGACGCCGACGCTCTCAGTATAAAATAACGAACCGATCGTTTTTACAAGAACAACTGCATATTAAGTAATGAATGTTGACGTACATCTTGTTTTTTTTACTCTTATATATGCAAACCAATTGTAATTTTCTGCGAAACGTATTATATAATTATATTTAAAAAAATGTTAATACATGCGGAATTGTTATCGATTATCTCCGTTAAGTTAATTAAATCAAATCGAATTCATTTCGTATGGCGTTCCAAATAACGTAACCACTTCATTAATTGTTAATTAACCATAATATAATATTGATTTCGGATGTTTAAGCAGCTTAAACATTGATTCTATAACGCTTCTATACGCTTATGTAACGCGAACATTTATGTTGTGAATCATCATCCGTACAGGATATAGTGCGGCGTTTACTTGTCAAATGTTATTTTTATTACATTATTCACGGCGTTGCACGAAAAAAAAATGTTTAAACAGCTTTGCGTGTCTGTTAATTCCTTGTTTCATTACACAGATTATCAAATATCTTTGCTGTACTCTGGCTTGCATGTGCCTGTTGAAGGTGGCAAATACTGAGGTTTTAAAAGACAAGGTAAACATATACATTTTAATGAATAATTTACTCAATTCGCATCAGAGCGTTTCATAAATTCTAAATTGCTTATAATTTGTAAACTATTATAATACCTATTTTTTAAAAATGCTTGCTCTTTTAAATCAATTATTATCGAACGAAAAAAATGTGGAAAAATCTCTGATGTACGACTTGGTTTTAAATGTACACAATAGATTAATAATAAGAGGATTATTCTCTGTACAAATTCAATACTAAATATCAACCGAGTTTTACACATTTTGGAAGGATAAAAATAGTTCTAATGGAAGTGGGCGCGGGCAGAATTCACTTTTACAGTTCGAACGGCAGCTTCTAAATGCTTTAAAAGCGGAGAAAACAATCAAGTCGAAGAGACCATTTTGCAATGCTTTCACGGGTAAGAAATAATTTTTACTTTTATTAGCGATTAACAATATTTTCCATAAATAATTTTAATTCTAGTTTGCCACATTCCTGTTTAGTGAACCGCGGAACTTTTTCGGTTTTCTAGTTTACCATATTATATGTGTTTAAAGAAATTATAAGTTTTTAAAATAATTTTTTAACAAATCCAAATACTTATAACAATCTATGTTTGATGTGAAGTCATGCTAAAAGTAAAAAGTTTGTATTTTTTCCATTTATACATCTTATTATTTTATACTATCTGTATTTGCACCCATTAAATTATTTCTTTGCGAAAATTGCTACAATTTAAATGACTAAATTAATATACTTTTTGGAACAAATCGTGATTTTTTTTTTAAGTATCAGGTATCCGTTACAACAAACAAACATTACTTTTTCCTAAATCGTATTTGCAAAACTATTTGAGAATTTTTTTCCGAAAACATTCTTTTTCTCTATTTTCTTGCAATCTTTTTCTTACAATATAGTTTATTAACTTCAGCTACATAGCTAAAAAGTGAACTTGATTTAAAAATTTCCTTAATTATTCACTCCATCCATACATTGCTAACTTATTTTATCATTATCACAACGCATCGGCCTATCCATCTATTCTACTCTCCAACCTACTCTTCCTCTCTTCTTTTCCTTTCGCTAACCTTTTCCTATATATCTATATTTTCTTCAACTACCTTCCCTTTGGTGGTGTCTAACCACCTAATTCCAGAGTCTCTTCAACCTTTCCTTATTATTCTTACCTAACTCAATAAACCAATTCTTTGTCCAACTACACTCTTCTATACATAATGGTTCATGTTATCCCTACCTTAAAAATATCAATTAGACTGAAAATGGCAATGCGACAAAAATCGAGCGGTCTCACGGATTAGAGGGTGGCGAATTAAGAACTCGAAAATAAGTGTGGCTAGCTAGGATTGAATACTTTTTAAAAACTAAAAATGTTTTGTTTTTGTAAAAACACTTGTATGAAATAGAATCGTAAGACGGCAGCGTGATTTAAAGCTTTTTAGGAATCGATTAAGTATTTTTGATATCTCATAGGATGCGGTAGATTTACGGATAAAAGGAGAGTGAAGAAGAAAGGACCTTCCACGCTGCGGGATTTACAGGACCTTGAAGTAACGAGCGACAACATTCAGCTTCCGGTTTCTCTGTACAGGGCACTGCTGAATGCCGCCAAACAAAACGTTTGGAAAGCGATAGATCGTGAGGAGTACGATTATCGATTACAACAAATGCCGCGAATTTATCTCTCGGGTCAAATGCCCCTACGTGACACGATGGAAAGCTAATTTTGACGGACGTAACTTGATGCATGGGCACCGCCAGAATTTGTAACAGATGGAGTTATACTTTGTCTTCTTGTTTTTAAATGTGTATTAGAAATTTATCTATAATACTAATTAAATATTTCATGAGAATTAAGTTATGAGATTATACCGTTTTAACTGAAGCGGTGCCTATGCCTTGATACATTTATTTCCGTTTTTCTGTCTCGTCATAATTGAAGAAATCTAAATTGAAAGAAGAAAATTGTACAATTATAATTACACATTTTATTTTATGTGCAACTTCCGCGAGAATTTTACCGCTACGAATGTATAATTCGCAAAAGAAGCATATAAAAATGTAATCAGTATAATATTGATGTTAGCTAGAATTAAATTAGAAATATTCATTTATTTGCTGGAGCATTTTGACAATTATGCATTTATTTGTACGTACCTCATCCTCCCGACAAACTCAAATAATTTGCTAACAGTAAATTTAAAAAAATTACATATTTTTTAAACAACTGTTAAATTGGATCTGGAGTGTATTCAATAAATTCTATAAAATTTGTTATCTAATTAATTAATACGCAAGATAAAATGACTTTATTGATTTTGCTCTTTCTTGTTTATTTTCAAAATAAATCACAATGCATATTCTGCTTAATAATAGTAGCAAAAGTATTAATAATATTGTTTGTAGCAATATGGTAAAAACACAATAAATATTGCTTTTTTATAACTATACATTTGCCTTAAACAGTTTACAAATAAACGATGAGTTTTATTAGTACACTTCCATTCCACATATACCTGGTGTTTCCTGAATATCGTTGAACCGATATTGATAATGATTTTGATAAAATTATACGCCTGGGAATACTGAGTCCGACGCACTCCGGATTATCCGCCACTCCTGCGGGTCTACCCCAGAAATCTTCTGTACAAAGCGTGGCCGGATCCCAAATTCGAGACCGTCGATCCTCACGTACGCCTTTTAAAGAATGATCTAATACCTGCGAAGACGCATCAATAACAATTATTTATACATAAATAAATATTTAATGTTGCATTTTATTAATAATATAATATAAAGCTAGTTAGATAAAACAGATTTATCAAGAAATAATTTCATGGAAAATAACTCTATTATATCTGCTTGTTTCTTTGCATAAAGAAACATAATTATATTGTTAAGGCAGTATATTTTTTTATTATTATAAATGAAATAATAAGTGAATATAAAAAAGTGTGTAATTAATTTAGTAAGTTTAATATTTATTTATTAATAACTTATCAACTTTAACATTTTTTTACTTCATTAATTCTGAATAATAAACTTCTCGTGTAAAAGTGTAACAGAAAATATTCGAAAATTTAAATCACTGATAACACATAAAACTCGAGATAGAAGAAATAAATCTATTTGTTAAAGGATTTAAATTATCTGATATTTCTTAACCAATTATGCGTATATAAAATTTATCTAAGAATAGTAAAGTAAAATTGAAAAAAATAAGATAACTCCATTGATTTTATCCATCCTTTTTATATAATGGAATGCAAGCAACAAGGGATCGTGTTCGCAAGGTCGCAACTTTCTAACTTTGTTTGAAATCATTTGATCGCGTTAGGAAAGTTCTTCTGTTCTGAAAACGTCTCAAAAAATTTTCGTAAGTAGCCGCGACGAGGGTTCGATACGACGTCCTCCTTTCCACCCCTTTAAAGGGCCGCCTGCTCGCCCGCGAGCCCTCCTTTATACTTCGCAACTGTATTACCCATCATGATTCCAGGATCTCCTGTAAAATTTTCTTTTATTCAGGGGGGTTACCGACTTATCCCGCGGGATCGTCCGACTTGGTTTCGATCATAGTGTCCCTGTGCGTACCTCGAGGCGGATTCTGTAAGGAAACGGCCACTCGAGAACGGAATCGTAACGGCCGCGGGTCAATCCAACACCTACGAAGACTGTGCCATCGGGAAAGTATTTCGGAGCAATTCTTAGATACATGGCGTAGCCGCTGCGACCCGCGTAGAAGGTAGGGCTGCGCATCGAACGGCCGGTCTGCCAGCTCGCCAGCATCACGTTGAAGTTCCTTACCTGCCAGTAATAGACGAACGCATTCGTCGAACCTGGAATAAGGATGATTGTTAATTTAGAATTTTAATTCTCAATTCATATTTACTTTCCTTCTGTCGACGTATTATTTTTATGTGATCTTTTATGTAAAAGAACATAGAGATTTTCGTGAATTAAGTTATCAGATATTGGATCTAGAATTTTATTCTCGATATCACACGAGGCGAGCACTCTAATTAACAAACTAATTAAAGGATCGGAAATTATTAAATTAGGACAAAGTATGCTTCAAACGATAAAATCTCGTATTTTAATTAATTTGGAGTAAATCTTGCGTCAACAGTTAAATTTATAAGATATTACATAATGTTAAATTAAAAATTTAACTATCTATAATATTAAATATTCGCTCAAATAAGCCTGTCATCAAATTTTTACCAAAAAGGATTAATGTATACTAGAAGATTATTAAATCAATGATGCAAAATATTTTAAATAAATAATTATTATTTACATAAAAATTGATTGATTTATAGCCATACTTATTATAATATTTGATAATTTATTGCATATATACCTTAATAATTAAAGTTTAATAATAAAACTATAAATTTAACAGCGGTCGTATTATAAGTTTTACCGGTTTCTCAGCGGATTACACGAAGCTTTTACTATTCAAACGCAACGGAGTTAATCATGTACTGCAACTCGAAATAAATCTCGGTACTTCGTTCCACTATTCATTTTGTTTGAATCGTGTTTATCCCGACTTAAGCTTCAGCTTTGTCATCCCATGGACAAGGCGAACTCTCACCTTCCCTCCCTTCTCAACGTAGAATCCATTTACATAAAACCATGGATCTCTTACATACAAATGCTTAGCTTAGGCTATGAATAAGTATAACAATGCATATTATGCAAGAAATGTAAGACTTCTACACGCGTCATCCACGTTATATTTTGGATCTCATTATTCCAGAATAGAATCTCGCACACATGCGATAACACATACGAAGTTAAAATGTCACATCTTGCGTAGCCTTTGCTTCTAGAAAATGGATTATAACATTATAATTCGAATTGTATGCGACTAAAAAGAAAATTATTTAATTTTTTGTATTAAAAGCTTTGAAGCGCGAACGAATTGCGCAAAAATTATTTGTTTGTTCAGAGCTCAAATTAAAATTTTGATAACTATATATTTTATGGCAATTATTAAAATTTGCAACACAAATTATTATTTATTACAGATGTATTTATTATTTATTTGAAATTCATTTAAAATTAAAATTTTAAAGGAAGTATGCGTTCTGCGATACATTGTTTCTTAGAACCAATATACGTGGTCTGTTTAAAAAGTAATGAGACTGAATTTTTTTTCTCAACAACTAGTAACACTGTCAAAACGAGACTGCAGTGGATCGAAAGCTACATTCATACTCTACTTTCAGTTAAAATTTCAAATCGATAACATTAACATTTGTGATTATACAATCATTTGTATAACAGTATGTTTGGGTGACGCGTCACAAAATTGGAACATAAGAAAATCGAGCAGCGTTATGCGAAGTTTGACACGGTAAATTCTTAGGCCAGTCATATTAGACATCGAACCTTCCAATTAATCTTCCCAGGTTGCAACCATCATAAATCGCTTTGATTTGAGGTGCTATGAGTGGGATTTATTTTGCTTCGCAAAATTAATTGCGCAATAAAAAGTTATTAACAATATTATCAACAAAAAACGCGATTTTTTTATTTTTTCTCAAATATCTCGAAAACTAAGCAAGATAGGGTAACTAACTATACGTACCTTTTTTGTAGAGCGTAAAATTTTCTACAATAATGATCTGAACAACATTTATCGTCAAGTCAGTCGTTTAGCTT
Source organism: Temnothorax nylanderi (assembly GCF_030848795.1). Lineage (NCBI taxonomy): Eukaryota > Metazoa > Arthropoda > Insecta > Hymenoptera > Formicidae > Temnothorax > Temnothorax nylanderi. The sequence goes on from NW_027249124.1 coordinate 111,966, forward strand.
GCACGCTCCGTCAAAGTTCGAGACTCGGATCTCGAAAACCCTCGATTTCATCGTTTTTTTGATGTTGCGCCAGTGATTTTTTTCCGTCATTTAAAATGAAATTAAAAATCCCTAAAAAATCACACTTATCTGAGAACTACAAAGAATACTTCTCATAATGCAACCGATTTTTTAGACCCTTTTTCTTTCATTTGTAGCTATGTAAGCAAAAAATTTTGATTTTTTGGAATAGTCTTAGTTTTTCGCTGTTTTCAGTCCTTAGAATTTATTTGAGACGAATTTTATCATATGCATCTTGTTGTGGACAAAATTTGCAACAAAAAAGGACCTCTGTATTTTTTTCGTACGACAAACGCTGATTTTTTTATTGACGCGCAAAGTTATCCAATATTGCGCACAGGTCGGATAACGCATGTTTTGCACAAAAATAATTATTTTTTATTAAAATTTACGTGATTTTTCGCATTATTATTGAACCATATTGCAAAGCCGTTTTTGTCTCCTTTAAAATTTCTTGAAAATGATGACATGTATGACACGACTTACATTGAAATCATATGTCCTCCTTCAAACCAAACAACTTTCGTCTAAAGCATTTTTTTCTAGAATCACAAATAAAAAAGTTTTTGGGGGTTGATTAAAATGGGACACTCTATATGTATTATATGTGTGTATATATATATCAGTACAAAATTACCTTTTTCAAAAAAGGTAAAAAAAGGCGCCAAGTACACGCGCAATGTATATTGTAAATCCAAAAATCTTAAATGGTATAATAGTAGCTTTATTTCTCCCTAACAAAATAATTCACAAAATTGCGTTACCTAACTCAACCCAAGTGATATGTATTTCAAAAAAAGATGTGAAATCTTTAAATTGCACCAATTGCAAAGAGAATATATATCCTAACAAAATAATTCACAAAATTGCGTTACCTAACTCAACCCAAGTGATATGTATTTCAAAAAAGATGTAAAATCTTTAAATTGCGCCAATTGCAAAGAGAATATATATACTTTAAAAAATAATTGTTGCGCAACTACTTTTAAAAAATAAAACTTAAGTGGTACGTATCTTTATATTCCCATTCAAGGGTCTTCTCGTTTTAACCCAAGCTTTAATTCTTTTTAACAAAATTATAATATTACAAAGAATCATTTTAATCACAAAGAATTAAAGAGATAACAGTACAAAATAAAAATATTTAATCGGGCCAAAATCAATGGTCGAATCGTCACGACGATAAAATTATTGCCAGTCAGGCCGATTCATACGTCTTATAGTTAAAAATATTTAATTAAAATAAAATTAATAAATTTTTCTTGTAAAAAGAACTTGGCGCTACTAGACCTTGAAAGGGTACCCCACGGTAAGATAGGCAAAATGCCACTGTCAATGAAACGGAAAAATTACTTTGGATTTGCATAAGTACACTAAAAGAAGAATTTTCTACGATTTTTCCGACCATCCATTCCCCCTCCTTTTTCTAGTGGCACCAAAAAACCGCTTTTTTCAAAAATTATTTTTTTTCTCCGGTTCCTTCATGTTAAAAATTTTGAAAAAATTTGAGAATATAGCTTATAAAAAGTACTTAACACACAATATTTTTGAGCTTTAGGCGCGTTGAATATCTAACCTAAAAAAATAAAATAAGTATTTGAATCAATTTTTTTCTAATTTCTTTGATAGTTGCAGGTCTAATTACTCTAGAAAATTGTATATTTTAGTGTTCTACATGTATTAGAATTTTTTCAGATTTTTTGGAATGGTGGGCCGTACTCAAAAATGCGAAAAACCCTATTTTTAGCCACTTTTGGGCTTTTTATGGTCCTCAAATGATTGATAGTGCCTTAACTGACTCTAAAATAAACATAATATATTACTTTTGGATATATGTTGTCAATATTTGATACATTCCGATACGTCTCATATGTTCTTGAGCATGAAATCAGTCATAACTCAACGAGAAAACCCTACTTTTTGTATAAAAGTGCCTATTTTTCGTCGATTTCTGGATTTTTGGTTATTTTATCTAAGTTTTTTTGCATATGATTGGTAAATGTGAATATAAATATAATAAAAAAAATTGTACCTCTTATACATATATTTCAAAGAAATCGTTCATTTATTCAAATATATACATTTTCATGAAAAAAAATTAATTTTTATGATTCCATGATCGTCTCTTTAATCCTCCTCGTCACTATCTTCCTCAATTACTGGTGTTACTTCTTCGAAGTCAAACAATGTTGTAAGTATCTCAGCTGGTCGAATAATCCTTGACAAGTATCTTGCATGAGACAGGTAAAAAACTATGGCGATATCAGGTTAATATTACAAATCTTATTTACAATATCAACCTGATAGTGTGGGACTCAACGTTGTCAGACGTTATTGCTGTAACGGCGTTAATGGTAACAGAACTATAGGGTGTTGCTCGCATATAGCCGCCATAGTTTTTTACCTGTCTCATGCAAGATACTTGTCAAGGATTATTCGACCAGCTGAGATACTTACAACATTGTTTGACTTCGAAGAAGTAACACCAGTAATTGAGGAAGATAGTGACGAGGAGGATTAAAGAGACGATCATGAAATAATAAAAATTAATTTTTTTTTCATGAAAATGTATATATTTGAATAAATAAACGATTTCTTTGAAATATATATGTATAAGAGGTACAATTTTTTATTATATTTATATTCACATTTACCAATCATATGCAAAAAAAACTTAGATAAAATAACCAAAAATCCAGAAATCGACGAAAAATAGGCACTTTTATACAAAAAGTAGGGTTTTCTCGTTGAGTTATGACCGATTTCATGCTCAAAAACATATGAGACGTATCGGAATGTATCAAATATTGACAACATATATCCAAAAGTAATATGTTATGTTTATTTTAGAGTCAGTTAAGGCACTATCAATCATTTGAGGACCATAAAAGGCCCAAAAGTGGCTAAAAATAGGGTTTTTCGCATTTTTGAGTACGGCCCACCATTCCGAAAAATCTGAAAAAAATTCTAATACATGTAGAACACTAAAATATACAATTTTCTAGAGTAATTAGACCTGCAACTATCAAAGAAATTAGAAAAAAATTGATTCAAATATTTATTTTATTTTTTTAGGTTAGGTATTCAACGCGCCTAAAGTTCAAAAAAATTGTGTGCTAAGTACTTTTTATAAGCTATATTCTCAAATTTTTTCAAAATTTTTAACATGGAGGAACCGGAGAAAAAAACTAATTTTCAAAAAAAGCGGTTTTTTGGTGCCACTAGGAAAAGGAGGGGGGATGGATGGTCGAAAAAATCGTAGAAAATTCTTTTTTTAGTGTACTTATGCAAATCCAAAGTCAATTTTCCGTTTCATTGACAGTGGCATTTTGCCTATCTTAACGTGGGGTACCCTTTAATAAAGTATTAAAATTTTGATTAAATTTAATAAAGCACAGAATTTTTGATTGAATAAAAAAACAGCGCCAAGTTTTTTTACAAGAAAAATTTATTTATTTTATTGATGAAGCCTGATAAACGATAATAGATATCAGCGACGGGCATAAATAGGCTGTAGGCTGATAAAAACTTTCAAGGTGCACACCCACATACTTAAAGAGATTATCATTCTATATTTCTATGCACCAATGATTCTGTATATAAGCTGAGCGATCACCGAACTGATTCACTTTGAATTTCACTGAGCTGACTACAGGTGAGGATACGAAAGCTTCATCTCTATATAGTTTAAAAGTATTGTTCTACTTTCTCAATAGTTCTACATATACTTTATAAAACAGGAAATCTCTCAAGCAATTAATCGAAAATGGGAAAATTCATCATGCTGCTTTGCTTTACGCTTCTCGCAATGACTTCGGTCATGGCCTGCTCAAAACCCGGATGGATCGTAAGTACCATTGCATGATATTATGTTTTAAACTGTAATATATATGTGTATCTCCACATTTTATTAATTCATATATTTGTTTCGTGAAAACCATTAAATTAATTAATATAACTTAATAGTATACTTTTTAAAAATATGATGGATTCTATATGTAATTTATAGAGATGACATAAATTGAAAATTTAACAAATGTAGTGAGATTTTTATACTTGATTGTTATTTATATATTATATATTTATGTATATGTATATACATATATATACATATACATATATATAAAGGAAGATGTCCTGACTCACTCACTCACTCACTCACTCACTCACTCATCAACGCCCAGCCCAAACCCCTGAACCGAATTTTTACCAAAAGTATATGAAATAGGGGTAGAATTTTCCGGGGAGTGCCACTAAGAAGGGATTTTTAGAAATTCGAGCCCTAACGGGGTGAAAAGGAGTAAAACGTGTTTTCACGGATTCTTTAATATCGCTCAGCCTAAACCTCTGAACCGAATTTTTACCAAATGTATATGAAATAAGGGTAGAATTTTCCGGGGAGTGCCACTATGTGTATAGTTTTTTGTTATCGATTTTCTGGAAACCGGTTTTTCAAATTTTTTCAATTTTTCGGAAATAATCGAGAGAGAGAGAGAGAGAGAGAGAGAGAGAGAGAGAGAGAGAGAGAGAGAGAGAGAGAGGGAGGGAGGGAGAGAGAGGGAGAGAGAGGGAGAGAGAGGGAGGGAGAGAGGGAGGGAGAGAGGGAGGGAGAGGGAGAGGGAGAGGGAGAGGGAGAGGGAGAGGGAGGGAGGGAGGGAGGGAGAGGGAGAGGAGAGGGAGAGGGAGAGGGAGAGGGAGAGGGGGAGAGAGGAAGAGAGAGAGGGAGAGGAGAGGGAGAGGGAGAGGGAGAGGGAGAGGGAGAGGGAGAGGGAGAGGAGAGGGAGAGGAGAGGGAGAGAGAGAGAGAGAGGAGAGAGAGAGAGAGAGAGAGGAGAGAGAGAGAGAGAGAGAGAGAGAGGAGAGAGAGAGGAGAGAGAGAGAGAGAGAGGAAGAGAGAGGGAGAGGGAGAGAGAGAGAGGAGAGAGAGAGAGAGAGAGAGAGAGAGAGAGAGACTATTTGTGTGTCTTATTACATATGTCCTCCGGGGCGAAGCCCGGGTAACCAGCTAGTATATATATATATATATATATACATATACATATACATAATATTTTAATCCGGTGTATTAAACATGTTTTCTGTATGTAAGGAACACGTTTCATCTCTTTCCTCCAAGTTATACACAAATAAGCAGAATAAAGAAAGAGTAAAATATATTGTTGTATAAAGTGTCACATTTTGAATATTTTAAGTAATGAGTAATGACAAGATTTGAGTGTTGATTACAGGGAACAATTTTATAAATGTGTGGATAATACGGATTAAGTCAGAAGTGACGAAAGTGCATTGAGTTTAGGTTTAAATAATTAAGTTATGTAATACGAAAGACATCGTGCAAGATAATAATCTCGCGTAATCTTTTTCAGTGCTTTGATGGCGGGCCTAAGTGTTGCACGGGATATGTGTGTAATTATATAACTTTTACTTGCACCAAAGCATTGGGCATAAACAGCGCAGGAGGACCATGGGGACCAGGAGGACTATGGGGACCCGCAGGCCCAGCAGGCGCAGGAATAAAATGGCCACAAAATGAACCTGCCCCTGCCCAATAATCATAAATAGTAGCTCGACCTGGATTTTATTGCGTAGAACTATGATTTAATCTTGATTGATCTAAAAATATGTAAAAATTTACACAATAATTGGAAATATACACTTGCTTAATCATTACCCAGCAATATACTCTTTATGTCTCAATGACTAAGAACCCTTCTTCACATTATCAACCAAATTGAAGTCAATTTGTTGAACAGCAAAAATAATTCTTTTTATATGATAATATTTTTATAAAAATAAGAACGTACCCTGGTATTTATATTAGAAACAAGTATACATATACATGACGTAAATTATAAAATAAACAACCACGATAATCAACCCATGTAATAACTCATGTACAATGTCATTGTTGGTCCAAAACGGGATTCATGGCATCTTCATAATTTCACCATCATCTAAAAATGCCTTATGCCCAGGATAGAATTTGATCTCTGTAAGTCTGTTTTAACTTCTTAAATGTTCCCATTGCATTGTCCTGGAGTTTGACATAGAATTTGGTCGCATAACGCTGCTCGATATTCTTATGTTCCAATTTTGTGACGCGTCACCCAAACATACTGTTATACAAATGATTGTAGAGTCACAAATGTTAATGTTATCAACTTGAAATTTTAACTGAAAGTAGAGTATGAATGTAGCTTTCGATCCACTGCAGTCTCGTTTTGACAGTGTTACTAATTGTTGAGAAAAAAAATTGCTGTTCAACAAATTGACTTCAATTTGGTTGATAATGTGAAGAAGGGTTCTTAGTCATTGAGACATAAAGAGTATATTGCTGGGTAATGATTAAGCAAGTGTATATTTCCAATTATTGTATAAATTTTCACATATTTTTAAATCAATCAAGATTAAATCATAGTTCTACGCAACAAAGTCCAGGTCGAGCTACCATTTATGATTATTGGGCAGGGGCAGGTTCATTTTGTGGCCATTCTACTCCTGCGCCTGCTGGGCCTGCGGGTCCCCATGGTCCTCCGGGTCCTGCGCTGTTTATGCCCAATGCTTTGATGCAACGAAAATTTTTATCACACACAAGTCCCTTGCAACACTTAAGTACGCCGCCAAAGCACTGAAAAAGATTACGCGAGATTATTATCTTGCACGATGTCTTTCGTATTACATAACTTAATTATTTAAACTTAAACTCAATGCACTTTCGTCACTTCTGACTTAATCCGTATTATCCACACATTTATAAAATTGTTCCCTGTAATCAACACTCAAATCTTGTCATTACTCACTACTTAAAATATTCAAAATGTGACACTTTATACAACAATATATTTTACTCTTTCTTTATTCTGCTTAATTGTGTATAACTTGGAGGAAAGAGATGAAATGTGTTCCTTACATACAGAAAACATTTAATACACCGAATTAAAATATTATGTACATGTATATATGTATATATGTATATATATATATATATATATGCATATGTATATATATGTATATACATATACATAAATATATATAATATATAAATAACAATCAAGTATAAAAATCTTACTACATTTGTTAAATTTTTAATTTATGTCATCTCTATAAATTACATATAGAATCCATCATATTTTTAAAAAAGTATACTATTAAGTTATATTAATTAATTTAATGGTTTTCACGAAACAAATATATGAATTAATAAAAAATGTGGAGATACTCATATATTACAGTTCAAAACATAATATCATGCAATGGTACTTACGTTCCATCCGGGCAATAGGCAGGCCCTGACCGAAGTCATTGCGAGAAGCGTAAAGCAAAGAAGCACGATAAATTTTCCCATTTTCGATTAATTGCTTGAGAGATTTCCTGTTTTATAAAGTATATGTAGAACTATTGAGAAAGTAGAACAATACTTTTAAACTATATAGAGATGAAGCTTTCGTATCCTCACCTGTAGTCAGCTCAGTGAAATTCAAAGTGAATCAGTTCGGTGATCGCTCAGCTTATATACAGAATCATTGGTGCATAGAAATATAGAATGATAATCTCTTTAAGTATGTGGGTGTGCACCTTGAAAGTTTTTATCAGCCTACAGCCTATTTATGCCCGTCGCTGATATCTATTATCGTTTATCAGGCTTCATCAATAAAATAAATAAATTTTTCTTGTAAAAAAACTTGGCGCTGCTTTTTTATTCAATCAAAAATTCTGTGCTTTATTAAATTCAATCAAAATTTTAATATTTTATTAAATTTCAATGTCTAGTAGGGCCAAGTTTTTTTACAAAAAAAATTTATTTATTTTATTTTAATTAAATATTTTTATTTTGTACTGTTATCTCTTTAATTCTTTGTGATTAAAATGATTCTTTGTAATATTATAATTTTGTTAAAAAGAATTAAAGCTTGGGTTAAGACGAGAAGACCCTTGAATGTGAATATAAAGATACGTACCACTTGAGTTTTATTTTTTAAAAGTAGTTGCGCAACAATTATTTTTCAAAGTATATATATTCTCTTTGCAATTGGCGCAATTTAAAGATTTCACATCTTTTTTTGAAATACATATCACTTGGGTTGAGTTAGGTAACGCAATTTTGTGAATTATTTTGTTAGGGAGAAATAAAGCTACTATTATACCATTTAAGATTTTTGGATTTACAATATACATTGCGCGTGTACTTGGCGCCTTTTTTTTACCTTTTTTGAAAAAGGTAATTTTGTACTGATATATATATACACACATATAATACATATAGAGTGTCCCATTTTAATCAACCCCCAAAAACTTTTTTATTTGTGATTCTAGAAAAAAATGCTTTAGACGAAAGTTGTTTGGTTTGAAGGAGGACATATGATTTCAATGTAAGTCGTGTCATACATGTCATCATTTTCAAGAAATTTTAAAGGAGACAAAAACGGCTTTGCAATATGGTTCAATAATAATGCGAAAAATCACGTAAATTTTAATAAAAAATAATTATTTTTGTGCAAAACATGCGTTATCCGACCTGTGCGCAATATTGGATAACTTTGCGCGTCAATAAAAAAATCAGCGTTTGTCGTACGAAAAAAATACAGAGGTCCTTTTTTGTTGCAAATTTTGTCCACAACAAGATGCATATAATAAAATTTGTCTCAAATAAATTCTAAGGACTAAAAACAGCGAAAAACTAACAAGAAGATGCCACGAACTGCTAACTCTACTTTTGAATGAGCTTTAGTGCATTCGAAAGGGGAGGTCGAGAGTATAAACCGTGTCAAGGCTTTTGGGTGTATGGGCTTTAGTTTCGGAGAAAATTTATTGTAAAATTATTTACCTTAAAAAATAAAATAAAATTGTGTTACCTAACTCAACCCAAGTGGTATGTATCTTTGTATTCCTGAGGGTCTTTCTATCAACCCAAGTGGTAGTTGTTTTAATTCTCCTTGATAAAATTATAATATTACAAAGAATCACTTTAATCACAAAGAATTAAAGAGGTAACATTATAAAATGAAAATATTTAATTAAAATAAAATAAATAAATTTTTTATGTAAAAAACTTGGCGCTGCTTTTTTAAGGTCTATCCAGACAAATTTGCATCGCGCATAAACATAAGCGTAAGAAATTGATTGGTTCATATATATGTGCAAAAGGAAATAGGCCAATCCATCTCTTTATGCATATGCTTATGCACCTATGCAAGTTTGTCTGGATTGACCTTAAAAAAGCAGCGTCAAGTTTTTTACAAGAAAAATTTAATAAGTTCGAAATTAAGCGACCCAACTGGCCAGTTCCTATTTATTTTACTCACGACGTTTCGACCACAATTTGGTCCTTCTCAAGTGAGATATACAAAATTAAGCACGCAGCACTAAATCATGCGTCGCCAGATGTTGTATCCAAGCTACATCGTGCGAACGATGTTAAGTGCGTCAAAAGAATAAAATAATAAATATCTGAGAGTCAAAATGTAAAATGTGAAGAAAAATTTATTTATTTTATTTTAATTAAATATTTTTATTGTATAATGTTACTCTTTAATTCTTTGTGATTAAAATAATTCTTTGTAATATTATAATTTTATCAAGGAGAATTAAAACTACTACCACTTGGGTTGATAGAAAGACCCTCAGGAATACAAAGATACATACCACTTGGGTTGAGTTAGGTAACACAATTTTGTTTTATTTTTTAAGATAAATAATTTTACAATAAATTTTCTCCGAAACTAAAGCCCATACACCCAAAAGCCCTGACGCGGTTTATACTCTCGACCTCCCCTTTTGAATGCACTAAAGCTTATTCAAAAGTAGAGTTAGCAGTTCGTAGCATCTCCTTGTAAGACTATTCCAAAAAAATCAAAATTTTTTGCTTACATAGCTACAAACTAAAAAAAAGGGTCTAAAAAATCGGTTGCATCATGAGAAGTATTTCTTTGTAGTTCTCAGATAATGTGTGATTTTTTGGGGATTTTTAATTCCATTTTAAATGACGGAAAAAAATCACCGGCGCAACATCAAAAAAACGATGAAATCGAGAGTTTTCGAGATCCGAGTCTCGGACTTTGACGGCGCGTGCAAGCTAAACGACTGACTTGACGATAAATGTTGTTCAGATCATTATTGTAGATAATTTTACGCTCTACAAAAAAGGTACGTATAGTTAGTTACCCTATCTTGCTTAGTTTTCGAGATATTTGAAAAAAAATAAAAAAATCGCGTTTTTTGTTGATAATACTGTTAGTAACTTTTTATTGCGCGTTAATTTTGCGAAGCAAAATAAATCCCACTTATAGCACCTCAAATCAAAGCGATTCATGATGGTTGCAACCTGGGAAGATTAATTGGAAGGTTCTAATATGGATGTCTAATATGACTGACCTAAGAATTTACCGTGCCAAACTTCGCATAACGCTGCTCGATTTTTTTGTGTTCCATTTTCGACGCGTCACCCAAACGTACTGTTATACAAATGATTGTAGAATCACAAGTGTTAATGTTATCGACTTGAAATTTTAACTGAAAGTAGAGTATGAATGTAGCTTTCGATCCACTGCAGTCCCGTTTTGACTAGTTGTTGAGAAAAAAATTCAGTCTCGTTACTTTTTAAACAGACCACGTATATGTTAATAATTATAATATAAAAATATTAAGATAGAAGTTTCCTTTCAGTTATTGTACAGATGTATAGTTAATTGAAACTTAACAACACTTGTAGTTGTTACAAGATCGTTCTTTCGTTAGCAAGTTCACTAATCTCATTCATACATGCAAAATAGATAGGCCGTTGTATAGTAGCGGAGGCACTTGCGAAGTTTTGAGCACTTCAAGTCCACCAGTTGCACGAAGAACTACTCCATATTTAGTTGAGAGCGTAAAGTTAACTTTAGAGTCTACTGCTATTATAAACTGTGTTAATAAATTATTTTCCTATACGCGCTAAAAATTACTTTAAAAAATTTTATATCTCACAAAGAGTATTATAACGTATTTTGATCCATAAAGCACAGCTAGATTATTTCGTAATGATTGCACTAACCGTTCAATACTGACAAATTTTGCATGGTATTGTTGAATTTATCGATTTCATCTTGCCTCGGGGATAAATAACCGTTGAACGTTCCGTGAAGATTAGCGTTTCTTACACTTTTCAAATAATTCGGTTGCTGCTCCAGAATGCTGTAAAGTAACCACTTAATATCCGTAAATTCCTTGCTCAACTTTTCCTCCAGACTCGCGAATTTTTCGTCCATCGTCTCTGAAAGCATGCGTAATCATCGATTAACTTTTTGTACGTTTACGAAAGCGGAATTATCTTCGTCCCAATAAAAAAATCCAATCGACTTTTAATGCTCAACGGCATCGGATGGATTGGCGATCGTCTTTATTTATAGTTACTTAATTGTAAGAGCTTTTATTCGACGCGCCAGAAGTTTGAAATTTTCCGCATGCAGTATTATTGCTCATAACTCTTTTGCGTTATTATTTTGATATAATAATATAAGTTAAGACTGCAGCTTGGAAAATCATAAGAATTGATACTTGGATGCGTAAGAAGTTCTCTTCTAATAAAATTTAAATGATCAGAATTACTTATTTTTTTGAAGAAAGATACCTAAGTTATTGTCTAACGATTTCATTTTTATTCTCTTCTAACTGATTGCAGATATTATTGTAAATATTATGTACATTGAAAGATAATTGCTATAGCGTTCTTTAATATGTGTCAAGATAATATTAATATTAATATTTATAGTTAATTCAATAGTAATATTTATATTATAATTTTAATTTTATCAATATATTGTATTTTATCAATTTTGATTTTTACTCACTCGATTTACATACTCCAGTGAGTACTGTTGTAACAGTGGCACGTGCATACGCGACCACATCTTCCGTTGCGATCTTGCAAGTGGTATGCTGCGTTTCCGTGACATCGTCGCTGCTGACATTGGCCTCAATCGTCGCTAAAAATTGCAATGTGTCTGTAGATAAATCTGTACTTTTTAGCGAACGCGCCAAAGAAAGTGCGTGCAACTTTGTCAAACATATATAGATTATAAAACGATTTTTATACATGTTATTTTATAACAAAACTATATTCTCTCTTCGAGATTACAAACTTTTCCATATTTTGAAATCAGAAATTTATTGTAAAATATTATATCGAATATAATATAGACGTTTAATCTGTTTTCTATATTTTTATTTCTATCATTTTATTTTCAGATTTCATTAAATTTAACAAACAGATTTATTATTTAATAATTTTATACTGTATATATATATTATTAATTATGCACAAATCTTATATTTCTTATCTATATAATAAATATAAAGGAAAAAGAATCAGACAAACAAGACTTAATTCAATTAATGATATTACCTAATGTATGTTTCCAATTTTTAAAATTGATTTATCGAAATTCTAGTTCTGTTTTGAGTTTTACTAGTTACAGCACATATTAAGATAGGATTTTTAATTGTGTTGTTATTTATTAATTTTATCGGGCACTAGAAGCTATTAGCACGTGATAAACAACTGTTTCACACCTACGTGTTTTTCGCAAAGATTCACTCGCACCACTGCATGCCAAATAGAGTGAAAACAGTGATATGGAGTAGCGTATGATCTTCGACATCTCGCCGCACGTGAACGACACGTTGTGAATTCATTACAACGTGTGGCCGAAATTATAAACAGCGAGTAGCTTCCACTCGCTCTTAAAAATAGATTTTATCGTCTTCTTACCGATGAGAAGGCGTTGAAGAAAAATTACGTAGATAATATAGCGAGATACTTCATAAAAAATTATTTCTCATTACGCGGCGTGCATATTATTCTATGTGTAGAATTTTCAATATTACTTCAAGTAATATGTTCCGTTTTTATCAATTGTATCTGTATTCGGATTTTAATTTAATAAATAAATATTCAAATTAAATTATTAACTATATAAAAATTTTATTTTGAGAGATTAATTCAATTGGCAAGTGCCGATTGAATTAATCGCCGATTAAGCTAATCTGAGTATGGTCAAAGTTGTTTTAAGCTGAAAATTATCGTCGAGTTTAAACATGAATATCGGTTATCATCAGGACAGATAAAAAGACTCACTTAATACAACTTAAGGAAATTGACATGGAATAAAAAAAAATAACTTGAAAAATCGACTTTCGAAAGTCGTTTCTGGAGAAAAAAAATATACGCTTGTTTGCGGAATATTACAAATAAAAAGCAAATTTAAAAAATCAATTTTTTTATCAGCTCTATGAAACTTCCCGGGAAAAAAATTTTCATATAAAATTGTAATACAGAGTGAGTCTGATAGGAAGTCCACCACGTTTTTCTCGAAAACGATTAGAGATAAGGGAAGACACCAGCTATTATCAAAATTGTAAGCGATACGCAGCCAAGCATTCTTGTTTTGGAGATTTGGATGATTATAAGAGAAGAAAATACCTATTTCTGTACACACGCGCTTATGCGCGCACGCGTGTAATATACACACACCTATATATGCTCTTCAAATAAGGAATCCAAAAATTATATTATTTTTATAAATTCGTATAATAAAGAAAATGTATTTTTTTTCCTTTTTACTAAATATTTGACGTAGACATATGTCGGAATTTACGTAACAGTGTAAAGTATAACATAAAATAAAAATGCATGATATAAACTGTGTATAAAGTATTTTAATAAAATTATCAACGACTAATATTTTCATTTAATTAATCAAATATCTACATCCGTTTCACTAATCGGAAAACGCGGAATATGTAAGTGCTAGTGATACATAACAACAATTCAAGCTACATTTATTACGAAATTGATAAATACATTTTATATCTTTAAATATTGAATTTTTCGATATGTTATATATAGATCAAGGTTTTTGTATTCCTCTCTGTGATTGCTATTAAGTTCGTAAGTTTATTTGTTGAAATATAATTAATATCATTGTCGGATAAGATAATCTCATTTCAAATCAAGCGTTAACGTTATAGAACCATAAACGATTAAAACTACGTAAACCCTAAACATGAGTAAAATTTACTCAAACGAAATTTTGTTGTTTTTCCTTGTCGAGAATGCTTATGTGATAAAGCAGCCAACATAAATCGTGTCTTCCAATATGAAGACTAATAAACTAATTTTAAACCTAATGTAGTGCTTCTGATCTCTCACATTTTAAGAGCGATAAACGTGTCAAAAGTTGGTCTGGGTAAATTTTACCCATATTTAGGGTTTTAGAGTTAAGGAACGTTACATCGTCTATTATCTAGAGTACGGACAGGTGATCACATCAAGACAAATATGTATAATGACTTGTAAGCGGAGTTGAGCTGATTATTTTTGCTCAGTGCGCAAGTCTAACATTACCAATTTGATTTGTCTGTTAGAGTTCAGTTAGAGACATTGATATTACCTTGGTTTAGTGCCATATTATTAAGCATTCTTATTTTTTACTTATTAATTACTTATTGGAACATTAAACATTTATTTTGCGGTATAATTAATTCCTTGACCGTCAATGACGGAAAAATCCACACATTTAAGAAGAGATACTTTTTACGGAGCAATTGGAATAGGACCCTATATCTTTATGTTTTTGGAGTCGCTAAATTCAAATCTGAAATCAAAATTGCGAAATTTAAAATAGTATAAGATCTAATATAACAGACCGATAATTGTAAGCTTGACGACTTTGACCAAACTCCGATTAGCTTAATCGGCGATAATTCAATCGGCACAATTGCTTAAAACAATTTGGGAATCGGTAAGCGTGGGATGATGATGGAGAGGACTGAGGAGTGTATGGTTGCAGGATGACGTATGTAAGATCTTTTTTTGTACGCATTGAATCTTACTTCTACTTACACGATATTATTCCTACATGTTTTCCCAAAGGAGGATGATAAACATTATGTATGTATAAACTGCAGAATTTTTGTTTTAAGCAAATATTGTCGTCAGGTGACAGCTGTATGTGCCCAAATAAGTAAAAAAAACTAGTAAACTATTATTTACTGTATATCCCCGTAGGGTTCACAGTCTAGTATCTTACGGCGTTTTTGAAGGGACGTACCCAACCCTATCCCACTCATCCCTTTCCTTTGGACCAACGGTTTAACGTCTCTTCCGAAAGACGGAGCCCAGTTTTTCCGCACAAGATCCTATCTTGCACGGAGGGCGCAGTTTCTTCGGAAAAAAACTTTTTCCATACTACATGGCTCTAGTGGACTCGAACCTGGTTCCTCAGATTACGAGTCTGGCGCTCTACCACTAGACCACACTGCCGCCCCATATGTGCCCAAATAAGTAATATTTTTAATTTTTTGATGTTTTTGATATAAAATCGCGTTTGTCTCCCTAGATTTTTGTGCGGACTTTAATTTTATAAAAGATTTTTGCAATTCTATAAAGCCAATTAAAAGATCCAGCTAAGAACGATAATGTCGGTAAATCATACAGCTGCAGGATCCCCTTAATTATATATTTAGTTGATGCCCGTAGGTGTATCGATGATTCAATGTATCCATTGTTTTGTTAACATGAGAAAGTCAAAACATTTTTTCAGGTCCTTTTTGTGTACGTGACACGCTCACCACAAAGTAACAAGAAAATTTCGCATTTTATCGGGTACTTACATCGTTTTCTGGTTATCGTTAAAATTACAATAATTGAAGAAAATGAAAAACAACTGCCGCGATCTTTCGAAAGTAGAGATTTTAAACTCCTTTTTTAGATTTAGATTCCCATTTTTTTTAAACAAAGTTATAGCTATTTAAATTTTTTAGACAATTTTTCTTGATAATTGGTGGAGTGCGTATTCGAGAATTTTCGTAAAAATAATTAAAACAATTTAATATAAACAATTTTTAAAAAAAAGGAAGAATACGAACGCATGAGAATTTAATTTAAGTTTTTTCGAAGTACTGAATCAAACACAATGGATAAATATATGGATGCAAGTTACTCTTGTCTCTTTTCTCGTAATCTGAATGCCGTCTGTTACTCGCGCACTTAGGCTGAAGTCATATGGCATGTATTTTCCGCGTAACGCGTAACCGCGTAACCAATTAAAAGCGTTTCGCATTTTCGGTTACGCATATTCGCGCTTTTGATTGGTTACGCGATACGCGTTACGCGGAAAATATCAGTCCATGTGACCGCACCCTTACCCTCCTTACTTCTTATCCATTATCTCTTGTTCTAATTAGTGGCAGGACAGCTTGAATCAACTTCCCACACTACTTTTATGATAAAAGATTAAGGTTTTATGACAAAGATTAAGACAATGCAAAGCTGAAAAGTAATGATTTTAAAATAAGAGAAAGTATATTTAAACTTAAGAAAATATACATTTAAAATTATCTTTATTTTAAGAAGAACATTAAAATGAACATTTATTTACATTAATAGACTAGAATATGTATATTTTTTTTCTTAATGTAATTCTTTTGAAATGTTATTTACGTAGGAAAATTCTACACATTTAGGGGAGAGTTGGCAATTACCGAGCCCCTAAGAACCGAAGCGTATATCTAAGCTCAGAAATGCTTCAAAAAAACAAACTGTGCAGTTTTAGATAGGTCATTTATTTGGCTATCCATATATCATAGCAATAATCTTGAAAGTTAAACACAAACTGAAATATTAATAATTTTCCAAAAAATGAGAAAACGCGGTATTATCAAACTGGTCTGATAATATCGTGATCAGGTCTGATAAAATCGTGCCCAGTTTAATAAAGCCATACCTATAAAAATTACTCTGGCTTCAGCCAGTGACATGAAGTAGAACACAATAACAAAATGTTTTTTTTATATTTATGCATTAATATCGTCTAGTAGGTACCTACATATAAAAATAAGTGAATGCGTTAACAAATAACAATCATTATAAATTCAAATCAAAACTTAAGCAACGATCTTTTCTGTAAGCACCTTACATTGTAAACTAAACAGTCTTGGTAACTCTTAACACACAGTTATCGTTATACCTATGAGTATTATACCTTGGGCGCGAAATTATCAAACTCAATCATTTCACTTTACAACCTTAAAATATATAGGAAAGAAACGCGTGTTTCTAAAATCACTTTGCAACCTAATTTTATAGTGTTTTAGCCTATCAAATCGGTCAAATTTATTTCTCTAATGTAAATATTATATTACTCACCTCTTATCGAAACTACCAGCAAAATTGCAACGAGCAAGCAGAGAAGCTTCCAGAGCGCACTGTGTTTACATGGACGGCCGGAACGCATTGACGGCGCATGCGGGTGGGGTATTTCGTGTTACTCTATGATATTAACATCATTGTAGGCGCGTAATACAAATAGTTATTGAGATAAACAATGGCGCGGAATTGTCAACCGCGCGGTAATTGCCAACTCTCCCCTACAGTTTTATCCTTAAAATAAGAGATAATGCGCAGATATTGTATCGAGAATTAGGAACAAAACCTCGTTTATTACCTATCCCGAAAGATAAGAGATTACCCAGGTAGCACATTAGTTTTATATACGTTTTTTGAATGTATACATAGTTCCATAACCGTAAAGAACCATTAAGAAACGTTTGAACAAAAATGTTTTTGAAACCATGATTTAAGAAACGTATTTTTTACGTTTCACAAGTTACCAAAAATACCGATTTGTTAAATTTTTCCTTTCAAAATTATAATTTGCTTTATCTATATATATAATAGCTTCAATAGCCTTTTTTGAAACATTTAAATTTATATTGCACTAATTATTATTGCACAAAATAAATCGTTTTATCCATGCACATATATCCACTTATTTACTTAAATTAATTTTGTCTTAATCTATTTGTCATCGGACAAATCTGAGCTTAGAAAACTTCCAACAGTTGCAAAATAAACGTTCTGCTGAACGTGGCCATTGAAAGAACATTTATACGTGTGTTCCGTTTTGAAGAACTTCCTGAACTGGTGTACATCAGTAATGCAATTAAGTTAGAGTAAGACAAGTATAGGGCCAGAGCACAAAGATTGTTGTAACGTTTACAACTCTGTCGTAAGTCATACGCCGGTGTCGGAAGTCAACGCACAAGGATTGACGTTAGCGTATGTCGTATCCGTCGCGTATGCGACGCGATGGATACGACATACGCTAACATCAATCCTTGTGCATTGACTTCCGACACCGGCGTATGACTTACGACAGAGTCGTAAACGGTTACGACAATCCTTGTGCGTAGGCCCATTTTTGTTTCACTTTAACTTATTGCACGAATATGCACCAGTTCAGGAATTTCTTCGAAAAAGAATAGACGTCATAGATGGTATATGCATAAAGCTTCTAGAACATTCTCACGCATGTCTCAAAGACGTCATAAACACGTTCAAAAGACGTGAAAAGTAAGAATTTTAAATGTCTTTATCTAAAATGTCTTTATCATTAAAACAAAACGTTTCTATAATAGTTTTTTAAACGTTATTTTATCGGAAAAGAAACGTTCCATCGAACGTTTTTCGAATGGACATTTTTACTCGTGAGAAACATTTCTAGAAATCGGTTATAAAACGTTTCGGAAAAACGCTTATAAAACATTTCTGAAACGTGTATGTGCTACCTGGGTATCGACTAACAGAAACATATTCACCGACTTCAGGATGTGTAGATAAATAAAATATGTATCTTAAAAAATAACCCGGTCGTGAATAATTATTTTAAGGCCAGTATTCATAGTCGGTTCTTATTTTAAGACTGTCTTAAGTAATATGTCTTAAGGGGACTAGGGAGGGTTAAAATTTTGAAAAAATTGATTTTCAGTTTTTTGCATATTCCGATACTGTGATCCTTTAGAAATATCTTCCCGTTTGTCTTTTTGAAAAATTCGCAAAATTGAGGTCAGGAGAGTGTAAAACGTAGTGTGGCGCGCGGCCGGCTGAACGCAGATATTCGCGCGGTCGGTCCCAGTATTCGCTTAGCAGGCGCGGATAAAAAGGAGCTTAGCAGTACAAAGCAGACTCGACGAGAGGAAAAAAGAAGTTTTGCGGCTGCTGCTGAAACCGAACGTAGTTTGGAGATGCACTGCATTCTACAGTGCAGGAAATTTTTTAACCGTGTAAGTACGACTGTTCTAACATAAATATTGTACCAAAACTTTGAATGCAATTTTCTCGAAACTACATTTTTTGATGATTTTACCACGATATCTCGAGAACCGCGACTTCAACTTGATCTTCAGAACTCGACTTCACCGTGATTTCAACTTGAAATTTATACAGAAGTTGTAAAACACTATGATGCATGAATTATACCTGAAATCAAATTGTAAAAAAATATTGCTACAATTTTATAATAACAAATAACTCGAATTTTCCCGAATTTTTTGTTTTCTGAACGCCATTTTGTTAATTTTATTTTTATTTTTAATTTTTCAGGTATAATCAATAGAGGGAAGCCTAAGGAGAAGAAATATTCCTGAGATTTGCTAAAACCTTTATCCGTTCGACTGGAATCGTGGTAAAACCGTGAATTTGACAGTTTTCCTCCAATTACATTGGGACGCCGATATTATTGATCTGGGAATGACTTTCAATAGATTTTCTTATTTTATAATGTAGTAATTAATACCCTTAACAATAAAAATGTTTTATGTTCATTCACGGCTTTGTTATAAACAATTAAACCCGAGCCAAAATATTTACAAAATATTTTAAATTTATTGGTTCTATAATTTTTTTCAAATATTTTTGAAATATGAAATATTCTTAATTAAGAAAGATGCATGGTAGAGCATCTTTCCGTGCTAGTTCGCAAACATTTCAGAAACATTTCCAAAACTCTACAAAAGCACTATTACGTTTACTTTGCACGAATAATATTTCTGTAACATATCAAACGCAACACCGCATCTAAAATACCTGTGAAAAATCTCCGAAAGATTGCGTCGGTAATGAAAAATTGAATTGCAGGCAGTGAATTTTCTACAATATTGCGGGAGAAATATTGCAGATGCAATGGTTTAGAAACATTTCTGATACATGATAAAACTATTATTACGTTTGCATTGTACGCGTTATATTTTTGAATGTTTCACATACAACATTGCATTTGTAATATTTCCGAAAAGTTGCTGACAAACTTTAGAACTTATAAACATTAAATTTATTATTATATAATTATTGCATTTTTTCTCTTTTATTAAGAATTTTCTGATATTCCAAATTTTGTCATATGGCATTTTTAATATAAAATATAAAATATAAAATATTTAATAATATTTAATATAAAATAATATTCGACGCTGACTGGCAAAAAAGATTTATTCGTATATCTGTATTGTTAATATTGTTATGCGATAGCTTTATGCTCACCAAAATAAGCAAGTATAAGAAAGAAAGAAGCACGTCAGAGTCAGAGGATCACCACTACCCTGTTACCAGGCAAGGATCCGACCAAACCATCTAGCTATAGACCGATTAGTCTCCTATCAAGTATTAGTAAGGTAGTAGAGAAGATAATAGCGACTAGAATAAGGAAATATGAAGAACAAAACAATATAATAATAGATGAACAATTTGGATTCAGAAAGAAACACAATACGGTGCAACAAGTAGTTAGAATAATTAATGATATAAGACTTAATTATAATAAGGGTAATGTTACAGTTATGATGCTTTTGGATATTGAGAAAGCGTTCGACAAAGTATGGAGGGATGGTCTAATATATAAAATGATAAAGAATAATTATCCTATTTATATTATCAAACTAATATATTCGTATTTAAGAAACAGAAAGCTGCAAGTAAGAATAAATAATACTTACTCCACAGAAAGAGATGTTAGAGCAGGTGTACCACAAGGCTCGGTACTTGGTCCACCTCTGTTTACGATATATTTAAATGATATAGATAGATTTGAGAAAACCAAATTAGCGATGTTTGCGGATGATACGGCGTCATACGCACACTCCTTTAGCGCGATAGTTGCGGCCAAACAGATACAGATACACATCGATATGTTACAGAAATATTATGATAAATGGAAAATAACACTAAACGCAGCGAAAACAGAAGTAATAGTCTTTACGAGAAAAATCAAAGATTCACGTATTATACAACCAATAAGAGTATACAACCAGACAATAAATTGTAAAAGTATTCCTAAATACTTAGGAGTAAATTTAGATCATAAGTTGACGTATAAAAGACATATCAGTATAGTTTTAAGAAAAACATACATGGTAATGAAACAACTTTATCCATTGTTAGTAAGAAGCTCTGCAGTTAGTAAGCATAACAATAAGGCTTTGATATATAAGATGATATTAAGGCCGATAGTCACATATGCGGCGGCAGCTTGGTGCGGAACAGCTATAACGAATTTGTTACCTATACAAAGATTCCAAAATAAGTGCTTAAGACTGATTCTAAACGAAGGTAGATATTGTAAAATAGTAGATCTACATAAACAAGCGGAAATGCCATATATAAGAGATTTTATTTATAGTATAGCGGAAAGATTCTACAACACACAATTAGAACATAATAATCTAACAAAAGATATAACTCAGCTTAGAGCTGATAACATGCCAAAACACTTTAAGTATGAATAAGTGCCTTACCAAAAATTAAATATATATAAAAAAGCAATATTTAAGTAAGTTCAAAAGTGTTGCAAATGTTTATTGCACTAAATGTTCATCTGACAAGTAGGTTTTTTCATGTTTTTCCTACAAAGTATATTCCAAAGGATAGGTATATAATGTAATGAGAATAAAGTAAAAAGTACCGGAAATGGACATAAGTTCAACTTGTATTTAATTGACAAAGTAGGTTAAGCTAAAATAGGCAAGAACTACAATGTATATAGTAAAATAATAGTGTATTTATATGAGTTAATAAATTATCCTCGTTAAAAAAAAAAAAACTACCCTGTTCGATCATCGATGTCAAGCGACAAGGGCGCCGGTATACTACTTGGATGGGTGACCGGTTGAGAGAGCGGATTTCTTCGGACAAACGCGCGACGGCTATACGCACATATACGGCTTAATATATTTTTTTTTGTTCCGGTAATAAAATATTTTATTTTTCACATATCAACAAATAGTTTTTGCGTCAGTAAGAAAATTTTGTTTGCTAATACGAAACATTTTTTTAGTGTAAAATGTATTTGAAACATCTCTGAAGTGTTTCCGCAATATTTCGTAGATATGTTTGAGAAATACTTCATAACATTGCCGAAATCTTTCAGCATAGTCGCATTTGAAATAATTGCGGACATTGAAACATTGCCGAAATGATGTAGAAACGGTCGTGAAAAATTTCTGAAATATTAATGAAAGATGTAATATTTCAAATGGAAATTTGCAGAAATGCCTCTGAAATATTACATGCCGAGTGGGGATAATGGATAAGAAGTAAGGAGGGTAAGTGCGCGAGTAACAGACGGCATTCAGATTACGAGAAAAGAGACAAGAGTAATTTGCATCTATATATTTATCCATTGTGTTTGATTACTGAAGTTTATAATTATCTGTTTTGATATCATGCAAACATCTTTCTGCATTTTAAACGGAGTGAAAAGCATACAATATAATTATTCGTATGAATAAAAAGAGAATAGCACTTTTCAACTAAAAATATAAAATATAAAACAATATAAGCTGCTTAATTAAGCAGCTCATGAGGGACAAGCTTTATTGGCTGCGGTCCACTTGACGCTACAAATGCTTCGAAGCATTCCTCTTCTCTTTTCTTTCAATGAAGAAAGAAGGAGAAGAAGAACGCTCCAAAGCATTTGTAGCGTCAAGTGGACCGCATTGTTGTATGAAATGGGCTTAAGCAACGTGCACAATGGCGGCATCGTTAACATTCGGGCGGGAGGCGGGAGAAGCGGTCAGTTGGACTACTGTGATATTCGACTTTTTTTGGCTATATCTACATCTACAGCGACTTTTATCGAAAAATGGGCGAGAATGTACAAGGGACGTTCGTATCCGAGAAAATTTCCAAGATAAGGTGGCAGCATGGAAATTTTACGGAAGCGAAAAATTTTTTAACCGGCAGTTGGGATAACCCGGTAAGGATTTCTGGCATACCTAACCTATAAATTTGTTCCAGATAATTGTACATACTTTATCAGTGTTTTTGTATATGTAATAAAACTGTGTCTTTTAATTAATAATAATTAGTTGAAACTTTGTACATTTATATATTTCAGTAATAGAAATTTAAGAATCTATAATGATGAGGAGTTCAAGTAGTCTTGGAACTTAATCTTGATCTCAAATTTCTCTTCCGCAGATAAATAAAATAACATATTGGACATTTAGAACGAATTACGATGAGGAACCATACCCTGCAGTCCTGTCGTCGTACTCATTCCTTGGGGATGTAACTGAACTGAAGGTAGTACACCATTCTTTCCTGATAAAATTAATTTTATTCTTACGCATTAAGAATTAATGGAACATGAATTTTCAGTTTATCAGCAAAGATTTCTTTGTCGCCGCCTCGTCTTTAGGCTCGATAAGACTACTGCAAATTGATGAGGATACCTGTACCGAATTTAAGGAGCACATGGCATGGGAGTTTATACATAGTTTTAAGTGAGCAAACTTGGTTAAATTGATTGTGCTAAGCTTTGAAGTCGAAATATATTAAGTATTATTACATTCTTACCAATGTATTTTTACAGAACAACGGATTATGCTTCTTGTACCGCATTGTCCACTTTTGAACAAGATATAGCTTCAGTGGGAGAGGACGGAAAGCTTAATCTTCTCACGGCTGCAGAGAAGAAACCAGTTAGGATTATCGGTAAATATTGCATTAACATGTATACTAATATATGTTTGTAATATACAGTCTGATTATTGTATTTAAATATTTGTTATCTTTTATTCTCAGAAAATGCTGATAGCTGCTCCATATATTGCGCCGATTTCTTAAAACACAATGAGGTGCTTACCGGAAATTCGAGAGGACATATGAAAGTTTGGGACTTGAGAAACAATCGCGATGTGCCTGCAACTACTTTTATGCTTTCCGATCAAGTTAAAGTAAGTGTTTTATATTATTTTTTATTATAATTCCAATATATAAACCTTTAATCTTTTTAAGTCTTATAAAATCTTGTGAGTTTTATACAAGTGACAAATGATTTCACAGACAGCGGCTACGAGTATTACGCACCATCCTACGCAAAGGCATATCGTGATCGCCGGCGGAGACGACGGCAGTTTAACCGTGTGGGATTTAAGGCAGAATACTTATCCAATGTCTCAACTTAATGCGCACACCAAAGCTGTCAGCGAGATACTATTCCATCAGGACAGACCCGACAATCTTTTCACCTGTTCCGTCAACGGAGAATTGTGGCATTGGAACAATGCACAGAGTTCAAAACTGAAACTCGGTAAGTGACTTGAAAGCAATTAGTAAGGAGCTCAACTACACACGATGCAATTGCGTCATAAAGATTGATTCTAACATTCTGTTTTTTGTGATACTAGATTCTACGGACATGCATTGGTTGAATACAATTAGTACAAATGGAAAAGTTAACGTGACTTCATTGTGCGCCGCTATGCACAAACCGATAAACAGTATCGACATCAACAGATCGACGCTGCTGTTTGGATGTGACAATGAAGCTATGTATATTGTAAGAAATGTACTTATTTAACAGTGTGTATATATTTTATTTTTTATATCTTTATTACATTTAGAATAAACTTGAAATCGCCATCTTTTCTGTACTTATTGGCATTTATTATTTTTCCGACAATATATGTCATCCATCTGTACTGCGTATGCGAAATTAACTTTACCTCAGTAAAAAAGTAGTGAAACGCCACTAATATTTAATACTAATTACTTCAGTTATCAAGCATTATATCGAAATTCTATCATCAACTACTTTACTAAAAGTGTACTTGATTAATTAAGCAATTGTCTACTTGCATTATAATTTGCAATAGACTGCCCAATAGACTGTTTTTGTAGAAAATTCTATTTTCCAATATTTTTAATTTCTCTTTTATTCTTTTATTATAAAAGACATTCTGCTCTCTCTCTTCTTTCTCCTCTCAAATTCTTCTTCCCTGATGGAAATATCTTGCTGAAAGTACTGTAATGAAATCTGTACTGGGGATGAAAAGTAAAATAAAAGTTACTGAAAAATTACTGAATATATTTAAAATAAATTTAAAATAAATAATTTTCTTTATGAAATGTAATGTGATACTGTGAAATATAAGGAAAGTTAAATTATACTATTAAAAAGTAATAACAAAATTTTTTTTATACCAGGTATGATAAAATTTACTGAATCTAACTGAAAACTGAAATTTTACTGAAATATTGATGAAATAATGAAATTAGGTCAATTGAGAGAGATTTTCAGTAAAATTTCATTATATTTTCAGTAAAATATTTCTATCAGGGTTTTTATCTTCTTTTCCTTTTTTCCTCTCTCTCTCTCTCTCTCTCTCTCTCTCTCTCTCTCTCTCTCTCTCTCTCTCTCTCTCTCTCTCTCTCTCTCTCTCTCTCACACACACATCGCGACCGCCGTCAACACCATCTGCTGTCCCTTGCCTCTACCACAAAGGCAGGAAGCTCCAAGCCGCTGCTGCTGGCGCCTGCTTGCCATCTTGACTGACGCCTCGCTTGGAATTTCGTAAACAGTTTTGGCTCCTGCTTGACCGCGTCTGGAGCGACGGGGACGCTATGTCGAAGCGCAGGATCGAGGTCATGGATCCCTATGTCAAACGGAAAGCCACGTGAGTGCACCAACGTGTTCCCCGCGTTCGCGCGGACGACGCGTGACGGCGGGTACTCGGCGGCGGTCAGTCGTTCCCCTTTGCCATGTGCAATATCGCGGGCATCAGTATCAGCACCCCGTGCCAGTGCCAGCACTTGTCACGCGCGTCCTGGCGTTCCGCGTCCTGGCACGTGCGTGCTGATTTTCCGACGTCGTGTCCACGGAGACGACGAGTCTCGGACGTGTCTCGGGCTCGTCACTTCGACAGCCCCTCACTTCCGGCAACGAGGAAAACTCTCGTCGCTGCGCTTCGTAACGGTTCTTCTGTCTGACCTGTGTTTCGCATTTGCAATAAAATAAAACTATGTTTTTAATAGTCGCTCTTTCTCTAGCGAGCACATTATATATGCTTGTTCGCACACATCGCCGTGATTTTATTAATCTCGCACGTGTGCCGATGCGTGCGTTAACAATATCTCGAGGCCCCTCTGTTCTGCATAGAGATACTTGCTTTCAACTCAGTGCGTACGCCATTAGTTTGCGTACTGCTTGTTGCATACGTATGTAGAATGGAAAATTTCATACAATGATCATTTTGCAGGGACGGCTCCGTTTCCAACAATGCAACAATCCCAGGGCCCACGGCGGCGAAGAGCCAAGTACAGTTCAATCCATATACCATGCTGCCATACACGCCGAGATACTATGAACTTTATAAGAAAAGAATAACTCTGCCTGTGTTTGAATATCGCGCGGATTTTATGAGATTGCTGTCGCAGCATCAATGCATTGTTCTTGTTGGAGAGACAGGCTCCGGCAAAACTACCCAGATACCGCAATGGTGTGTAGAATATTCAAGAAGTATTGGAACGAAAGGAGTCGCCTGTACTCAACCCAGAAGAGTGGCAGCTATGAGCGTTGCTCAAAGAGTTTCAGAAGAAATGGACGTTGCCTTAGGTACGTATTATAATTATTTGTTATGTTGGATAATTAAAGAATATTGTAATATTATCAGAACAGTGCTGTGACGGTAATAAATTAAAAAAAAATTTCTGTAACTTTGTTACAGGTCAAGAAGTAGGATACAGCATCCGTTTTGAAGATTGCAGTTCGCCAAGGACCGTGCTGAAGTACATGACTGACGGTATGTTGCTTCGGGAAGGCATGTCTGATCCCATGTTGGATGCCTATCAAGTGATACTGCTAGATGAAGCTCATGAAAGAACATTAGCTACTGACTTGCTGATGGGTGTTTTGAAAGAAGTGATCAAACAGAGACCGGACTTGAAACTTGTGATTATGAGTGCTACCTTGGACGCTGGAAAGTTTCAGCAATATTTCGACAATGCACCGCTCATGAACGTACCTGGTAGAACACATCCGGTCGAGATATTTTATACGCCAGAGCCGGAGAGGGACTACTTGGAGGCGGCAATCAGAACTGTCATTCAGATACAGATGTGCGAAGAGATTCCCGGGGACCTTCTGCTGTTTTTGACCGGTCAGGAGGAAATTGAGGAAGCTTGCAAGAGAATTAAACGAGAAATGGACAACCTGGGACCTGAAGTTGGTGAACTAAAGTGTATACCACTGTATTCGACACTGCCACCGAATCTTCAACAGAGAATATTCGAAGCTGCTCCGCCTACCAAACCTAACGGTGCTATCGGCCGGAAAGTCGTCGTTTCGACTAATATCGCGGAGACATCGTTGACTATCGATGGGGTCGTCTTTGTCATAGATCCTGGTTTTGCCAAGCAAAAAGTAAATGCGACGTTTTAATTAATTTAAATTAATAATCTTTTACTATCAATAAACCTTGTTATTAATTTCTAATGCTTTTTATAGGTATACAACCCTAGGATTCGTGTCGAATCTCTTTTAGTGTCACCTATCAGCAAGGCTTCAGCGCAACAGAGAGCCGGTCGCGCTGGCAGAACAAGACCCGGGAAATGTTTCAGATTATACACAGAAAAGGCGTACAAAAACGAGATGCAAGATAATACCTACCCCGAGATTTTGCGTTCTAATCTTGGAAGCGTCGTATTGCAATTGAAGAAGCTTGGCATTGATGATCTGGTGCGTTTATCGTAATATTATATTATTAAAATAATAACTGATCATGTGTTTTTAAGTAAACATCGTAAAACTTATTGCATATTATACGACAGGTACATTTTGACTTTATGGATCCACCTGCGCCCGAAACTCTTATGAGAGCTTTGGAACTTCTGAATTATCTAGCAGCTCTTGACGATGATGGAAACCTGACGGATCTTGGCGCGGTAATGGCAGAGTTTCCATTAGATCCACAGTTGGCGAAGATGCTTATAGCTTCTTGCAATCATAATTGCAGCAATGAGATACTCAGCATTACTGCTATGCTCTCAGGTAACGTATTGGGGTTTGCTGTACGCGATAATACCCGTGCAACTGTTTACTAATAATTTAATAATTATTTTATTTATATTATGTATTATTAACTATTAATATATAATATTACGAAAATCATACGTAAAATATATAAGAAAGAGTTCTAAAAGTAAAGTAATAGAATCAGAATTGTGGTAAGATGACATGGTAGTATATTGATGATTGACATGGTATTAGTCCCACAGTGCTTTGTGAGGCCGAATGAATCGAAAAAGGCTGCGGATGACGCAAAAATGAAATTTGCACACATTGATGGTGATCATCTAACATTACTTAACGTGTATCACTCTTTCAAACAACGTAAGTACTTGCTTCTTATTATTTCTATCAATCTGAAATATTAGGCCTGTTCGTTTTCGCTGCACTTCTGACCTAGTGTAATAACTTAGAATGAAACAAATATATTTTCTTTAATTCTAACTTATCGCACTGGTTCAGAAGTGCAGCGAAAACGAACAGGCCTGTAGTTTGATAGTTCTACGGTTCTACCTGTGATGAATTAATTACAGATATGGACGATGTTCAATGGTGTTACGACAATTACGTGAATTATCGATCGCTGAAGAGCGGAGACAACGTAAGACAACAGTTGAGCAGAATAATGGACAGATTTGTATTAAAACGCACTTCGACGGACTTCAATTCAAAAGATTATTACATTAACATCAGGAAAGCTCTTGTTAATGGTTTCTTCATGCAGGTAACATAAATATTGAGTTTCTCTTTATATACCATGCTTTTATTTTATTTTATATGCATCTTAATATTGTTATTTCAACATGCAGGTAGCGCATTTAGAGAGAACGGGACATTATCTGACCATCAAAGATAACCAGGTAGTACAACTTCATCCGAGCAGTTGTCTCGATCACAAACCAGAGTGGGTTATTTATAATGAATTTGTGCTCACCACTAAAAATTACATCAGAACAGTCACTGACATTAAACGTAAGTTTTCTCGTGTTATTTTATTATACAATCGGTGCACATTCGGGCTAGACTATACTTTTTCTTTTCGTCGATTTATTACAATTAGTAGCATCCGTTAATTTAATTGTTTTTTTATTGAGATTTTATATATCTTTTTACAGCTGATTGGTTGCTCATGATAGCACCGCAATATTACGATCTACAAAATTTCCCCCAGTGTGAAGCGAAGAGACAGCTGGAGCTCACTCAAGCGAAATTAGATTCGAAACAGTATCAGGAAGGCTTCTAACCTCTATATACTTTAGACGTGGATTTGAAAATCGCAAGAAACTGTCGAGAATGCTCAGTCAAAATCTGCTTTTTAACGTGGCGAACTTCGGCACGCGACTTTCTCACCTATCGGAGTCACATCACATACGAAACATTGTGAGACACATTATGAAGAATCACACTTTCTGTCCTTCAACTCAAAAGGCACAGAAGAAGTATATTAAAACATTTAGGTTTCTGTACAAGCTCAGTGCTGGCTTGTACGATGTAAAAATTGAACATTTGAAAAATTTAATTTAAACTTTCGATATTTAAGCCCAAAAAAAAGGGAATGGAAATGGACAATTTATTAACTTGAGACACACAAGCAAAAGCATAGTTAATCGATAAGAGGGTTATTTATGTACATTTAAGAGAATGCTTAGTCTCTAAGTATTTTAACAGTAGAGTTCATTAATCGACGTTTACATTCGAACGCATTCGGATTGTCACTAGATATAATAGATTAATTTTTGTATTAAATGTTGACCATATAATGTGAAGGTATATAAAATGGCCACTATATACAGTAAAAAAGAACATAGTCTTCTCATATTCGCCTAAAGATTGTCTTGAAAAAAAAAACATTTCTTTTTCATTCATAACATGTCGCTCTTTTTGCCGTGGACTCGGATACGATTTAACGCTTCATATTCTGTGCCCCCTTCTCAAATTTAGAATATGTCGCAGTGTGTACGGTGGCATTTTTTTTTAATGATATGGATAGCGAGAATGACCTATGCTTGTAAACGCGCATAAACTTTTTACTAAATTGTTAGAATAAAGCTGAGAAACATTTCTAGACACGTCTGAAAGAATCAAATTAATGAAGAAAAAAGTATTTATGATATATTAATATAATAAAGTTCATAAGCACACAACATGCATGATACACACATACACACACATCTACATAGACGGTGGCCAGTTTATGAAAAAGCAGCATTCAGTGTAATAAAGCATCTTTATTAGCACCTGAAAGAAAAATTGAACTTGAGTATCCTATATGTTTATTGTTCATCATTAATAATCTACACATATTAACAATAAAAATATGGATTTTTTTTAGAGGGAAGGAAAGATGAAATAATTCTGTCTCGAATATTCGAAACGATTTTTGTAACTAACTCCGGAATTGTGTTACAGCTAGCTACTGTAACAGTTTCTTTTTTTTTTTTTTTTTTTTTTTGTTATACTTTGATATAACTATATAGATACTTTTTCGATTTTGTACATAAAATGCGCGAAAAAAAGATTTTTATGGAAATGTGAAATTAGTTATAACAAATGTTTTATTGCATTATATACGTTTTCATTCCAATAAACTCGAAGCTTTTATCTCAATATTAATATTGATTTTTATGTGTCTCACGTCTGGCCAAAAAATCGGTATGTATTATTTTATTAAATTAATAATTCTGATTTTAATAATTTTCTGTGGAGAAAACGATTCGAGATTAGCCTTATACTGATCTTACTTTATTATTGTTTGTACGTTCGTGGATTTTGACATTTCTTATTTTGGAGTACACGGTCGTTGCAAATGTGAATCATCGTATGTTACACGGACCTGCATGGAAGATGGAAGGAATTTTTGTTCGTGAAATTACATCATGAACGACTTGTGACTAAATTCCGATTAACTTAATCGGCGATTTTAACTCGCTGAGATATAGAAAGAGAAGGGAGTATACACTCGTGTGCACTCGGGTGACGTTTCCGAACGCAGCCCTGTTGACCCTTAAGCCCCTTGCACAATAGGCGATAGCGATAGCGACAGCGACAAGGGTGCCGACAAAGCTAGCTTTGTCGACAACCTTGTCGCTATCGCTATCGCCTATTGTGCAAGGGGCTTTAAGTTACTACGGAAGTAAAGCGGGGAACACAGACTTTTGCATAACGCATAAAGGTGCGATTTCACGATGACGCTCGACGCTGGATTCGAGCGTCAAATCTGGTCACGTGATAGATTTTTTAATTTCCGCGTCGAGTGAAAAAAGCTAAACTGCGTTTAGCTTTGACGCTCGACGCTACAACGATTCTTTTCTCTGTCAGGGGGGGT
Source organism: Temnothorax nylanderi (assembly GCF_030848795.1). Lineage (NCBI taxonomy): Eukaryota > Metazoa > Arthropoda > Insecta > Hymenoptera > Formicidae > Temnothorax > Temnothorax nylanderi. The sequence goes on from NW_027249124.1 coordinate 143,507, forward strand.
TTTTTCCAGTTCCTCGGGTGAGGAGGTTAGGTGCCTTGTACACTACGGCTTTTCTCAGTGCAGTGGTTAGGTTATATTTCGCGTCCCTCTGAATTTTTAAACAAATACTACGTTTACGCGAGCATACTTCTGTAGTAACTTGCGATAATTCACTCGTTTACGCGGAAGAAATTATTGTAAGTTACTACAAAATCCCGTTTTGTAAACAGGACCTTCTCCGCGAGACGGTCGATCGGTACGGTTCTCGCGATCATTGATCGTAGAAGGATGCCAGACTCGCGGTTTTTGCCAGCCACTGCCAGCCAGTGGTGGGGATGGGCAGAGATGCCAACTTTACGGTTCAGCAACGCAGCCGAGCGCTTCGGCTGGCTTCGGCCAGCTTCGAGCGTCAGCGGTAGAAAAGGATAGACAGATCTGCTGTCTTTTTCTTCTCTCTCGAGCTATGGCTATTGGCTATGCGATTTCGGATCTCGTGAATGCCGAGTTGACGAGGCGACCAGGCGACGCGTGACATTATATCGGCGCGCGACATTAATTATCGATGTATTTTCCTACATATTAATAAATCTAAAAAATTATTTAATAAAGAATTATTATATACATTTTTTTATATGTTAATACAAAATTAAAATTTAAATTAAAATATAAAAATCCACTCTTGGTCAATATGTACGTTTTTTTATTTAAAAAGAATCACTGTTTATTCAACAATCTCTATTTAAAGAATTAATTTCAGCGCAATATGATATTATTAAGTACTAAAAAAAATTATAGTTTATACACTGTTCTTCTTTCTGTCTTTGAATTTATTTTCCATTAAATGTATAAAGGTTATTCTACATAGAAGTCGTAGTCGTGAGTTGTAAGAAATTGACCAATCACATTCGAAGTTGAAGAGAATATTCAATCTGTGATTGGTCAATTTCTTACAACTCACGACTACGACTTCTATGTAGAATAAGGGTAACGTACATATTGTTGCTCAACGGAAACCGCGAGAAGGTGGTGGTCTCTTCCGCCAGGAGAGAAATGTAAAAATAATTTTTGCACCCTGGGTGTGTGTGTTTGAGTGTGTGTGTGTGTGTGTGTGTGTGTGTGTGTGTGTGTGTGTGTGTGTGTGTGTGTGTGTACACTACACATGCATTTATGTTCCACAAGCGATCGAGATGTCTATTACGGAAAGATTTCTTACGCTTCTAATTTTTAAGCGTGATGTTCATTACGGACATTATTTATTACACGCTTATACTCTTTAAGCGTGATGTCTACTACGGACAAGATGTTTTACACGCTTATCATTTTGAAGCGTGATGTCTTTTATAAACAAAACTAGCTTTTGAGCCCGCGCGAAGCGGGTGTATCTCATTCTCTTTTCTTTTTGTAAATCCCTTTACCAGTCATCGCCCAAATCAATCACTTTTACATTTTGTATCTGTAATTTTTAGTCAATTTTATTTATATAAAAAACCTACGACGCCATTGATCGTCGATCCGCCGATACGTTGCTTCGTTCCCCTCTCGCGTGGCATTCGTGTCTGTGTCGTCTCGTCTCGTCTCGCGATTCGCCCTGTATCGTCACCGTCGCTGTACCGCGCCGTGCCGTGCCGTGTCGTGTCGTGTCGTGTCGTGTCGTGTCGTCTCGTCGCAACGGGCGCAATTTCGCCCGCTGGGCGCGATCAGCTTTGTTAAGGGGATCCTGCAGCCGTATGATTTACCGACATTATCGTTTTTCGATGGATCTTTTAATTGGCTTTATAGAATTGCAAAAATCTTTTACAGAATTAAAGTCCGCACAAAAATCTAGGGTAGCAAACGCGATTTTATATCAAAAACACCAAAAAATTAAAAATATTACTTATTTGGGCACATACGCAGCTGTCACCTGACGACAATATTTGCTTAAAACAAAAATTCTGCAGTTTATACATACATAATGTTTATCATCTGCCCTTGGGAAAACATGTAGGAATAATATCGTGCAAGTAGAAGTAAGATTCAATGCGCACAAAAAAAGATCCATCGAAAAATTATTTTAGTAATGCAAATACGGATGCAGAATGACAAGAAGAGCAGCAACAGTAGTTGCCGGATCTTGCGAGAGATGGCGAGCAATCGAAAAAAGGACAGATGTCATTTCGTTAGACAAAGACAGATATAGAGAAAACAAAATTAGAAAAGTTGACATTATCGACATCGAGGAAGTTCGCTTGTCACTGCAGGATTCCCTTAAGGGGATGCTAAAGCCGTTCAAATTACCGACAAAAACAGTCAAAGCTCCTATTTTGAAACGGCTTTACAGATCGCAAAATCCTTTTACAGGAGTAAAGTAGAGGTACTAATGAAGTGCGGGATTGTCAAATAATTAGTAATAATTGAAAAAATTTTTAAAATGCTGTCACCTCATAACCTTATTTTCTAATATAAACAGTTGTATACGTAATATGTACGAAATTAAACTTTCCCGCACTTCAGAAGACGTGCACAAACAATAACGTACCTTTGAAATTGAGATCGAAAGCCTAGAATAAAAATGGGAGCTTTGAAACGATCGTGTATATTTTTCACAAAAATATTCACGCAGAGCAGCAATCATGTCACAGCAGTAGTTCACGGATCTTGCGAGAGACGGCGTGATGGCGCACGCAGTTGTGGGCAGTTTCGGGGTTGGCTACATTGTCTGATTCCTACACAGCAATCGAACCAGGACAGATATATGATACAGATATCTCGTTAGGCATTTTTACATTTTTTTCAATTATTACTAATTATTTTACAATCCCACCCTTCATTAGTACCTAAACTTTACTCCTGTAAAAGGATTTTGCGATCTATGAAGCCGTTTCAAAGAACGAGCTTTGAAAGATATGTGGTACAGATATCTCGTTAGGCATTTTTTACATTTTTTTCAATTATTACTAATTATTTTACAATCCCGCACTTCATTAGTACCTCTACTTTACTCCTGTAAAAGGAATTTGCGATCTATGAAGCCGTTTCAAAGAACGAGCTTTGAAAGATATGTGGTACAGATATCCCGTTAGGTATTTTTACATTTTTTTTCAATTATTACTAATTATTTTACAATCCCACCCTTCATTAGTACCTAAACTTTACTCCTGTAAAAGGATTTTGCGATCTATGAAGCCGTTTCAAAGAACGAGCTTTGACAGATATGTCGTACAGATGCCTCGTTAGGCATTGGGCGCGTTCAAGCAGACCAAGCCGCTGAGTAGCAGTCGAACGTGATTGGCTCTTACTTTTAGAACCAACCAATCACGCAGAGTGTTGATCAGATGAACTCAACGATATATCTGTCTAAAACTCGTTCTTTGAAACGGCTTCATAGATCGCAAAATCCTTTTACAGGAGTAAAGTATAGGTACTAATGAAGGGTGGGATTGTAAAATAATTAGTAATAATTGAAAAAAATGTAAAATGGCCGCGTTCAGCAGACACACTGTTGACATGATGTACAGATGCCTCGTTAGGCATTTTTACATTTTTTCCAATTATTACTACTTTTTTTATATATTCCCACTCTTCATTAGTACCTCTACTTTACTCCTGTAAAAGGATTTTGCGATTATAAAGCCGTTTCAAAGAACGAGCTTGACAGATATGTCATACAGATGCCTCGTTAGGCATTTTTTACATTTTTTCAATTATTACTAATTATATATGTATACATATATCTTCCATCGCGTAAATTCTGCAAATGAACTTTGCTTGAAAAATACATATGATATAAAGGCACAAAAGAAATTTATGCAGAATTATTCTTAGTACAAAGTAATCGGAGCACGATTCTGGAGACGTCCCGTGTCCGCGATATTGTCATCGTGGACGAGGCTCCGGGCCCAGAGAAAAAATAATCGTACTAACGATCGATAGACCCCCGATATTGTCGTACAAATGTATGTCTACCTATCCCACTATCCCTAGCTTCTTCTCCTCTGTATATTATAATGAAAAAAAACGTATCCAACTGAAAAAGGCCCGTTTAGCGACATAGGAAGCCGATGCCAGTCTCACGCGAAAAGCGAACGTCGAATTTATAACACAATGGCTGCGTTCGGGAAGCGCGCTATTAGCGCTATTGCATCATTCTATCTTTATCGTTCATCAGGTGTAAAACAAGGATAAAATAAGCAAATAGCACTAATAGTGTCTTCCCGAACGCACCCAATAAATTAGTATTTAGCATCTCGAATTTCTATCAAGAAACGAGACAGGTCATTTTTTTGTTTTCTAACCGAATTTCACTAATATCTAAACGTCAGAAACGCACGTGGTCCGAGTTAGCACAGTCCGACAGATTTCTTCCTATAGACGGCATAGTTGCCAAAATATATTTCATGCATGAAAAGAAAATTAATCTGCACAAATCAAATAATATTATGAGCGCGAAAAATATACACGAAGAATTTATTTTGAGAATCAGAAAGATTAAAAAAACGCGACAAAGTTTTTTCCCTCCGGATGAAATTCCAACGTGCGCTTCTAAGGTCAACGTGCATCCTTTGCTAAACGAATGAATTCATACTCATTTTGCTGCCAGATTTTTATTGACGTGATACAGACGGGTGTACATCTGAGCCTCAATAAAACGCGAGTAATCGTAAATCAATTATGCGAAAAATATTAGATCTTATATTCGTCAATAAAGTTATAAAATCCGCAAACAATGCGAAAATTTGCGCATAGTCCCTCGTGATCAAATATAAATGCATCGCGTCGCTTCGCTAATGATCGGATAAACACTCTCGAAAACGCAACAAAATATTTGCTCCACGAAATAAGCTCGCACAAATTGCATCTGACAAAACTGAAATTTAACAATTATATATAAAATCAAAAGCTATAAATTAGTTTTTTGTTTTGAACAAGAGAAGTTGAGACACGTAGCGATAAAATTGAATGAATTCTCAACACAATAAAAATAAGTTTAATAATTTTCTTCTACGGTTTTCGTTTCCTTTTTAAGAAATAAAGATGTTAAAAAAAATCAATACAAAGTATATAATATGTTACAAAAGTTTCTCTTGGTGTAAATTTTCAAAAGGAGGAAAGCAAGTTTGAAAGAATAATATGATAAATCAACATTCTCTGAATACATATTAGAAACCATTTTTTTATATACAATTTCTTTTTTATTATCTGGTACATCTTTTTTCTAATTAGACTGATTGCTAATATATCTTTTAATATGCATAAAAATATATATTTAAATTCTTAGTGCTTCTGCATGATAGTGCAATAATTTCAGATTTTTTGCCATCACCTATTACTTCAGACTATCAATCTTACTGAAAAGGAACCTGCGTAGATTTAAACAAATAATGGAGAATTATGAATAATATGAGGTTTCCAACGCTGAGCTTTTTATGTAAACTCTTTCAAAGGATCTATCCATTCTTGATGGGGTAAAATAATAACTTCTATAACAAATGCAATAAATATTAAATTTATAGTATTGATTTATATAATTAATTTTATTCTGTCTTTATATAGAAAAATATACACTCAGTCTTAGCATCAGAGTAGAGGGTAACGCAGCTGATGAACAGTATAGATATAATAACAAACTGAATAAAAATCTTATTAATATATCATTATGTTATAATAATTAAGATTTTTATTCAGTTTGTTATCTATACTGTTCATCAGCTGCGTTACCCTCTACTCTGATGCTAAGACTGAGTGTATATTTTTCTATATATAAGGACAGAATAAAATTAGTTATATAAATCAATACTATAAATTTAATATTTATTGCATTTGTTATAGAAGTTATTATTTTACCCCATCAAGAATGGATAGATCCTTTGAAAGAGTTTTACATCATTCATTTACATTACAAGAAAAAAATTATTTGAGGTGCAAGAGATGCAGTAAATTGCCACGTCTAATAAGTACCCGCGTCAATACATACTATGTATACTAATTCACATTCTCAATTATGCTACTGTTATTATTTGTCATCAGACAATTATAAACATACACATAATAATTAGATACATATTATATATATATACGCACATGTGTGCATAAGAATATATGTAATTTATAAAAAGCGGGTGCTTATCAGCCTTGATACGTTACTGCCTTCTGCTACGGACGGCCAGAAAGCATTTTCAGGTTCAGGCCGTATTGCTAAAGAATCCATAGACGCGGCAACGCCGCGCGGCGTTGCCGCGTCTATAGCATATGTCTCTCTACCGTGCGTCCGTGTGAGCAATTCAGTGGTGTGTGTACGTGTACGGACATACACCACTTCATAGAACCTGAAATTAGTTGGTAACACTGAAACCGGAGTTTCGCGTTGTCACCACGCGAGGTCTCCAATATCAGTTCGGCCTTTGCTTTAGTTGACAGAGTTGACATTACCGACGTCGAGGAAGTTCGGCCTTAGCTTTAGGGCCTGAGCAGAATAGCTGACTTATAATTTCAAGACAGTGTTTTATGCTTTAAATCTTTGTTTTTAGCAACGCACAATACTGTCTTGTGTCTCAAGTCTTAAACGAGTGTACAAAGTGTCAACATTGTAAGACTTGAGACATAAGACAGTATTGTGCGTTGCTAAAAACAAAGATCTAAAGCATAAAACACTGTCTTAAAATTATAAGTCAGCTATTCTGCTCAGGCCCTTAGCATCCCCTTAAGGGGATCCTGCAGTGACAGACGAACTTCCTCGATGTCGATAATGTCAACCTTTCTAATTTTGTTTTCCCTATATCTGTCTTTGTCTAACGAAATGACATCTGTCCTTGTTTGATTGCTCGCCATCTCTTGCAAGATTCGACAACTACTGTTGCTGCTCTTCTTGTCAGTCTGCATCCGTATTTGCAGTACTAAAATAAAATTCACATTTTTCTTTTATTGTACGCATTGAATCTTACTTCTACTTGCACGATATTATTCCTACATGTTTTCCTAAGGCTAGGAGACAAACATTATGTATGTATAAACTGCAGAATTTTTGTTTTAACCAAATATTGTCGTCAGGTGACAGCTGTATGTGCCCAAATAAGTAACATTTTTAATTTTTTAGTGTTTTTTTTATATAAAATCGCGTTTGCTAGCCTAGATTTTTGTGCGTACTTTAATTCTGTAAAAGATTTTTGCAATTCTATAAAGCCAATTAAAAGATTTATGTGAAAACGATAATGTCGGTAAATCATACGGCTGCAGGATCCCCTTAAGGGGATGCTGGAGCCGCAGGCGAACTCGATCAGCGTCGATAAAGAAGTGCTCACCGACTATATCTGTCCTTGTATAGACAAGGATATAGACAAGGATAGCACCTAACCTTGCATCTTCCACTGGTCTAAGTAATATCTTTCTTTTTAGGCTTCAAATCTTACTTCTAATTGCACGATATTATTCCTGACAGTTTTTTGTAGAGGGCTGCATCACTATTTTCTATAGAAATACTGCAGAATTTTTGTATAAAGCAAATATTGTCGTCAGGTGAAGACAATATTTATAAAAATAAATTTTTTTTTTAGTTTATCAGAAAAAATCATGTACAGCCCTCTACATTTTTGTGCGTACTTTAATCGTGTAAAAGGATTTTCCATTCTGTTCAGCCAATTCAAAGATATTGCTTAGACCGATTATGCCTTGTCGGTAAATCATACGGCTGCAGGATCCCCTTAAGGGTCGACAGGAGTAACACTACCGACCTCTGTCGGGTTGCTTAGCTGCGAGTCCGTATTTTATTTATTATAAATTTTTTAAGAGCCAAAATGGAAAATCCGGCTAGAAACGGTTTTTCCCAAATTTTAGCCAAATTAATTAACAAATCTCATTAAACTTATGCTTGTTTTAATCAGTAAGATCAGCCGCAACCCGGTACATAGCCGGATTTTCCATTTTGGCTCTTAAAAAATTTATAATAAATAAAATACGGACTCGCAGCTAAGCAACCCGACAGAGGTCGGTAGTGTTACTCCTGTCGACCCTTAACCGGGTGCAATCGTCGCACATTCCTCCCCCCCGCGGGTGTCTCGTTCTTCTTCCCGAAGCGGGGGCGGCTGAGGATCCGCATAGGAATCATAGGAGAACTGGTTTTTAGCCCAAATGAGAGATCTGCCGTTCAAGCACGAGGGATGTAAGTCGAGATGTAAGCTTGCGGGATAGACAAGCCGAGCCGATTCATTACCTCGGTTTCCGATTATCGATGGGTTCTAATTTAACCGGGCTAACTACCTAATTAATTTTCTGCCCCGTGCAATGTATCGCGCGAGTAAAAACGGTCCCAGTCAGGGTCGTACGAGGGGAGAGTGGTTTCCACTTACCCTGCCTGTCTGTCTTATCCCGTCTCGTTGCAGAGATCACTGTCCTGACAAAATCCCCTTAAATTTAGTCAATATTTACGGACTTTATATTCGGACATTAATATATAGTTATTCGTGCGGTTGCCGCACAACCAGACACTTTGAAAATTTTTTGAGAATGACAAATCCTTGTAATTCGTCATTTTGCAGCTGAACCGGTCAGACTCTCCAGAAAATCGACTGGAGTACCCATCGCGAAAACTGCCCGAAACAAAAAACTGACCGATGTAGAAGTGGAACTTCTCATCCTGGGAGTGCAGAAACGGACTCCTTTATGGGATATCTCATTACCGTTGGAGCAAAGAAATCGAGAGACTGTACGGCGTCTCTGGGATGAAGTCTCCGCAGAACTGAATGGTAAGGAATAATATGTCTCTTCACATAAGTGATTTGAGCCTCGTCTTGATTGTAATTTACTGTTATAGGCAAACTAAATGCAACAGATGCTCAAAAAAAATTTAAAAGCTTGCGAGACACATTTCGAAAAATTGTTCAAGCTGAGCAGCATGCCAGCGGTTCCGCAAGAATTGACATCAAGGAGAAGTGGAAATATTACGACACGATGGAATTTCTGCGCGATTCTTGCCTGTTACGAACGTAATACTTCTTTCCTTAAATCTTATTTTAATGTTGGTTTTATAATAGTAATTATTATTATTACAATTTTTTTGGTAGAACCCACACAAATGTGAGTCAGGATTTGCAAGAAGAAGCTGATCATACAACTACACCAAATGATGACGACAGAGATGACATTAGCACCACAATATCAAGTATGGGAAATTCATAGATATTCCAATATAAAAATTGTGTAAATTAGAAACTTGCACGTTGCATCATTATTTTATTTCGATCATAAAAAATCTCTCTGAGCAAGAGGATCTTTCAATTTTTGTTTCCTCCTGGAGGAAGCTTCGAGAACGAAATTGATTTGAACTGATGAGAAAGCAATGGCAAGTTTCTAATTTGCACGCTTTTTTTATAAAGTTTGCGTGAAAAATAATTTTTTTACAAATCTCAATCCCCTGAAAATCTAAATTTTCTTAGCAATTTTATATATACATATCTTTTATGATGCTGTATTAGCGTACAAAAATGTAGCCAGTTATCACAGAACTTTCCAGCGTAAAAACACATTTTCTGAAAACTCGAACCTCTTTAAAATGTTTCATCGATTTTCTTAAGGTCAAATACTAATATCCTTCTATTTCTTTCTTTTTCTTAGAGTAAACAGATGAATAATAATAATAATAATAATAATAATAGCAATAGTGATAATGATAATAATGGCAATGATGATTATGTTACAGCTTCACCAGACTCACATAGAAGATCTCGCAGAAACACAGTCACAGATGAAGAATCTGTAAGCGTAATGAATAGAATCGCAGATGCCTTGTCTAGAGAGGAGCCAAATATCGTTTTACTAGCGCCCCCTCCATCGGATGAAGTTGACGCTATGTTGCATGCAGCAGGACTTCAATTGCGTCGACTACCGTACGCGAGACGGTTGGAAACACTTTTGGACATCGTACAAATGGTTCACACTCGAGTGATGAATGAGGAAACGCAATAAAACGAATCGAGGAAATGCAATAAAAACATTATATTTTCGTTTAAAATATAGTTTATACATTACATATAAAAATGTAATAGTTTAATATATTAATATGACAGCGTGCGGCATTGAAGCGTGCAATACGAGTAACAAATTCAGTTGTGATTTTTATTTAATCCTTTACCTATAACGAAACTGCAACGGGTGCTTCAAATTTCTTTACAGCAGAATATTTATATAACCGAACAGAGAGCGTATTAAAAATAAAGTATTAATCCTACTTAAAATGTACTAAGCTATTCCATCATCGCTCAAATTAAAGGGATTGTTTTAGTTACGATTATATTGCCAGGGAACAGCTCCTTCTCCATTGAAAAAATTAGAAAATTCTTCCCTAATAGCTATGGCAGATCGGCTACTGTTATGGTTACCGTAAATACCAACATCTTGGAGTGCCGAATCCTTTACTTCTTGTCTCCAAGATGCAGGAATTAAACCGTTAGAACCATATTGATCAACCATATTTGGTGAAATATATTCATTTGTATCGTCACGCTTTCGAAGCCAATTATGGAGACATATGATGGCCTTAATCATGTTAATTGTGTTATCAACAGTAGCATTGATGGGTCTTTTTAGAATTCTCCACTGACTGACCAATATTCCGAAGGCATTTTCAATAGTTCTTCGAGCACGGCTGAGACGATAGTTAAAAATATTCCGATCTTGGCTAAGACCTCCTCTGCCAGGATACGGTCGAAGTAAATAATCACTTAGTTGAAATGCTTCGTCACCGACAAGAACATACGGCAAAGGCATTCCATCGACTGTCAGCCGTTCTGGTTTCGGTACATTCATTTGTCTCTCGTTGAATTTTTGGCCCATTATGGAATCTCTAAAAATTCCGCCATCACTGCGACGGCCATAGGCACCTATTTCGACTAATGTGAATATATATTTTGCATCACAGATTCCCAACAATACAATGCTGTGAGCATTTTTATAATTAAAATATGCGGAGCCAGCATTGTCAGGACACTACAAAAAAATATTATTTACTGATGCAATTTATCATTCATTAAACTCTTTAATATTTCTACATACCTCAATTAATATATGTTTCCCGTCAATAGCACCTATACAATGATTGAACTGCCATTGGTTTTCAAATTCTCGAGCAATGTTCAACCAGTCTGTTGTTTTCAATGGAAACGGCAGTACTTCTTTTCTGAGACAATTCCAAAGGGCATGTTTCCCCAATAATGTTACTTGCTGTAGTAATAGTCCGGGAGCCCGCTGCCATTTTTTATGACCAAAATTAAGAAACCTAAGATTTTGCTGTATGGTTCATTTAGTATTGCTACTAAACGAAGTGACCGTTAGCTTGCGCATTTGCGGTGGGTGTTGCCGCGGCAGCCACCCACACACGTATAATTATAATAAAAATAAACCGACATAAAGAAAGCTGAGACTTTGTTTGTACGTTTATTATGATCTAAATAGACGGAAAATAATAGTCAGCTGACTTCATGGTGGGGGGTTGTACGTCAGCTTCCCGCCCAAACATGCGAAAAATATGCGCTGAGTAAACTTATACTAAGAAAGCTGAAATTTGGGGAAGTGATAGTCGACTTTAACAGTTTCACGAAAATAATTGTCCGCTGAGCTTTTCGCGGTGGAAAAGTGCTCAGCTGACGACTGAAAGATACGGCGCGTCGCTATGAGCGCGGGCGCGTGGCATTCTTCACTGCATCAGCTGAGCACTTTTCCACTGCGAAAACCTCAGCGGACAATTATTTTCGTGTAACTGTTACAGATAACTATAAGTTTACAAAGTTTTAGCTTTCTTGGTTTCAGATAACTTGATTTTTATTAATAAAACGGTGCGTATATGCGCGCGGGCGCGTTGCGCCTATCTCACGGCATCAGCTGCTTCTCTCTCACGCTAAATTATGCTATTGATTATATTCAAATATGTAATTATATTTAACGCATTTATTGACAAAAATAATTTTTAATTTACGTTTTTTTTTTTAAATACGTATGAGGTATGAGACATTTACTCTTCAGTCTTCCTCATCATCGCCCTCAAACTCTTGCTCGCTTTCGTGGTCGCTGTAATCCATATCGATCATCGGCGTCCGATCCTCATCATCTGTAAGCAAATATAATAAATAATATATTATTACATAAAAAATAATCGCATAAAAAAGTTTTTTAATTTAGTTTTATAATTTTAATACATATATAATATAATAATATAATAACGCAAGAGCAAAATTTTGAAATTAATTAGAATATTATTTATAAAAAGTGTTCACGTTATAATAAAAAATTGTTTTAATTGTTTCTAAACTGTATTTTTAAATTAAAAACAAAACTAATCTAAAAATTACACTTGAATAAAGAAATAGTGAAATAGTGAAGTATAATTCTGACCTGCAGTACTTTCTTTTTCTTCCTCGATGGTAATATCGCCAAGAGAAGGGGGTAGCTGATCGCCGTCGAACTATTTGAACAAAAATTTGTTGTCCTCTTCTCTCCAGCCGTAATCAGTCGGGTGCAATTCAGTTGGAACAGCGAGATGTGCATGGGCCCAAATATTAGCGATGTACGTCGTCCGAAGCAAATGTTGGTGCAGTTCGATTTTGCAAGGCGGTAGAGCTGACCCGTCTATATTTTTTGCTGGCAGACGAAATATGTCATATCGTTGTCCAAGATGTTGTACGTTTTGAAAAACATAGCAGCTCTTGCTTCGTTTACACTGTTAATTTTTTTAAAATTGTATAGTCGGCAAACATATTCTTCAATTGTTGTAAACGTGCTCTCCAAGTTTCCGTCAGGTGCGTTACTTAGTTTAATGAAACTATCAATGTATACTGCAGAGTTATGTAATAATTTGTAGGGACGGCTTTTCCCTTTCTTGAAAAAGGAAGGATTATAATCGCAGCCAGTGAAGGCATGGAAAGCCGGCAGTGCTGCGCTCAGTTGAGGGCCTATTTTTTTATATAATTTGCTGATATTTATAAAGCGTTGTTTATTGCCGACACCGACTTCCATAGATATTTCAATCTTACGATTACTTATAACGCTCATGTTGCCGAGCATTATGACGGCCACGTCAGTGTCAGAGCATCTAATTGTTACATGCGCGTCGTAATCGATGTGACAGACGTGATAAACAATTTTCGTGTCGGCTTCTTCGTGCACCGGGCAGCTTAAAGATTGATCGACTGTTTTCTCTACAACGCCATTGCGTACAACGTATTTGTAGCACTGATCGTAGTTAACATAAATAGTTTTATCACCAATGAAAGGTGCTACGTGATCGAGTGTCCAGTGCTCTAAAAGAAATTCAACCAGAGCTCGTTTGAAATTTATATTTTTCAAATCATTATTAAAATCGGTGTTGCGTATTTGCTCGGGTCCCTCGATGTGAAACTGTGCGACTTCCATTCCTCTCAAAGAGTGCTCGTTATCTTTTATTGATGGAAAAAGGTATCGATCAAAGGCGATTATTACAACTTTAGCTTCATTCGAGCAAAACATTTGAAGGATTTTGATCGATATATTTTCGTACTTTGCTAGAATGTCCCTCATTAGATGGAGCATTAAAAAACCATCGAAAACTTTAACGTCAGTGCGCTGTGGAGTATGTGTTTCAATAATGTGCTGCTCGAGAACTTTCAATAATATTGCTTTATTTGTTTTGCAAATAGAACCATCTATGTGGCACATTGACAATGGCACCGGCGTTAGAGGATACGATAAAACTTTATCTATATCTAAAGTTTTTTTGAGAGATATGCATAGAAATTGCCCAAACAAATCACGTTGCATACGGAGTTCGACGACTTTTCCTGAAACTGACATTTTCTTTTTTTGAATGTTGTCAGTAAAGTTAAGAATTTTGTTTCTCTTGATAGGATTTTCAAACCTTTTTTCATTTTCTACACATTCCGTAATAAATTTAAGTCTCTGTTCGTTACCCATTGTTTCAACATTTAATAAAAAACTCAATTTCTTCTTTAGCTGTTTGTCCTGTCGAAATATTGAATAAATAATTTTTATCCAATTCGGCTGAAAACGGATTAATATTTTGTTTAATGTGAGAAAGAAAATCTTGAAGCTGTTGCGAACTTTTTTCGATCCTGCTCTTTTTCAGGTCGGCCGTTATGTCTTGACCTTTTCTCAGTCCTGTCTCACTCATTATAAAACTAATGATTGTTGATCTTAAGGTGTGGCTTTTGCACCACCGTTGTCTTGCAGAAATAGAGTTTGTTGTGTGACTTATACCTGTGAGCTTATTGGCAGCATCAGCGTTTATCGTCTGTTCCAGGGTTAAATCAATCGGTTGTCTTGAACTTGGTTTGTTAGTTCTCTTCACACCGAATGATCCCTTTTCGAATTGTTCCCTTAATCCTGGATGAGTTTGATCAACTTTTATCAGATTATTATAATATTTGACTAGATAACGTGCGTAGTTTTGTTGATTGAAAGCAAAAAATAGGTTTGCTATTTTTGGCAAAATAGATGTAAATAGTTCAAAATTTACAGTTCGTATGCTTGCACTCAGTGTTAAATAATATTCTATAAAGGTAATATACATCATATAAAACTGCGGAGTTTTGCCATGATCTCCGTTTGCTGCTTGAATTCTTCATAGTTATTGAATAAATCTAGTAAATCGCGTTCTTGTATACATGGTTTATCAGATCTTGTTTTTTGATATTCAACTAAATACATTTTCATTTCTTCACTACATACAGTATTATGCAGGTTTAAATATTGTTCAAAATGCAAAATTTGCAGAGCCAATGATACGTTTGGATGTAATCTTTTGCATCTGTTGAAGTGTTTTCCTGCAATGTAACTGTTTACAGATCCGTTCGCCAGCATTTGCGAATTCACCATTACATTCGTAAGACCGCAGTTGTCAATAAATTTACCAACAGCCTTAAAGTACGCCATCATGATGTGAAAAGCCCCAAGGTGAATATATTCGTGAGAGTATGGAAATTCGCTTTAATCGGTGAATAGAATTTTCAGATAAATATTTAATGATAGCAGCGAGAAAAGAAATAATTCTGATACTACGTTTACGCGAGCGTTAAACCCCTTGCACAATGCCAGGCAACAGGCATAGGAACAGGGAATAGAAATCAGAAATCATGTATAAATGCAGAATAAACAGTGACACAGGCAATAGACACAGAGTTTCCGTCACGTTCGAAATTCTGTGCCTATTGCCTGTTGCCAACCAATCATAGCATTCGAATTTTTTAGGTTGTAATTAACGATTTTTTGGTTATTTCCTGTTCCTATTGCTTGTTGCCTGGCATTGTGCAAGGGGCTTTACTTCTGTAGTAACTTACGATATATCACTCGTTTACGCGGAGTAAATTATCGCAAGTTACTACAAAATCCCGTTTACGCGAAGGAAAATCCCGTTTACGCGAAGAAATTATCGTAAGTTACTACAAAAGTAACGCTCGCGTAAACGTAGTATGAGAAAGAGACGAAGACGATTCATTACTTTAGGTCTTTTAGGATAATTTCAATCGAACTCCTGATTAATTTAATCGTTGATAAACTTGTCAAGCAATGCCTGCACTATTCTGTTAATTTATGTACATGGGCTTTATCATGAAAAAAAAAGAACAGGAATAATTTTGCTTTCAATAAAATTCTGCCAATAAAATTATAATTATATCGATTAATTTATCAAATAATTTTTAAGCAATTCTGTCGGTTGAATTAATCGCCGATTAATTTATCAAGTAATATCTATACTATTTTGTTAACTTAGATAGAATTAATAATATTTTGTCGTTTAATATACATTATATAAAAAGAATTACGAATGACAAATCTATATAGTTAGAAATTTTGCTTTAAACAGTTCTGTCGATCGCAAAGCACATTAAATCAAAACAAGGAAACAAAATTTTAAAGAACTTGCCAATTCAATTTAAAAGTAAAAAGTGTCATGGAAGAATGACTGCAGACATGGCTCATGGTCTGCAAACTGAGACTATCGTGAGAAATTATTTTTGCAATTCTACTGGATTAATAAAGTGCAAAATGAAAATTTCAGTTTGTCAGAAATAGGTTTGGGTTTGGATAGATTTTTTTCGGGGTGGAAGTGCAGGGGGAAGGGTGAAAGCCCTCCCCCGCCCACTTCTAATATTTTTTAATACTATATACAAGAATCATTTCTAAAGTCTTATTTATTTCAAATAATTTTGCGCACTTTTACATCACTGCGCATGCTTTCTCTGGTATGTACTTGTACCCTGCCGATATAGCATATTTCTTAACCCGAAAATTGTCACTTTTAGTACTTTATCTTTATAACTTTCGTTCTACTTGAGAGCGACGATTTTAACTTATATATTCGAATTTAACACGTCAAAATACATAATATATTGTTAAATTTCAGCGAAATCGGTAAGGAAGCCATTTTCCTTCACATTCACCATTCTTCATCATCCTCATCACATATTCCCTTTTGATATTCAAGGATGGACACGTGTGGATATTTTTCCTTCGCCTGAGCAACGAACGCCTGGCTATCACGCATGTCGTCAGTTCTGTTCCGCATATTAACATAGATTGTTTGCAGTTTAGGACACTGCTCGAGAATTGCGAAACTAGATATATTATCCAAGTATAATTGTCTTAAGTTTTTACACAGTCTCAGTCCTTCATAGACATCCTTATAGGGACCCGTCATACTGAGATACATCAAATTGACTTCTTCTAAGTATTGACAGGAGGAAAACAATCTATGCAAGCTATGCTTATTGATTATACAATTCCTGTAACAAAAGTCATACTATTAAGTGGTTTTCCAATCGCAAACAGAAAAATAATAACCGTTTCATGGTGTTTGCAAGAAATGTAAACACACATTTTGATAAAGAATGTTTTAAAAGAAAATGTAACACACACGTACATCTCCATCATTGTCAGTTTTCGTAAATTCTTGCATTCGGCGAGGGCATGAATACCTCGCGATGTAATAATATTGCCCGATAAATCTATTATTTCCAAGTCTGGACACGAATTTCTTAATTGTATCGTAATTGCGTCTAAATGTATGCGTGTAAATGATCTTGTATCATCATCATCATCATCATCATCATCATCATCATCATCCTCATAAAGAAACATGTTCAAATTTAAGTCACGCATCCGGCGAGTCTTTTGCAGTATTTTGCAAAGAGATTCAGCTTTTATACATGACCCTCTAAGATCTAAATTCTCTAGAAATTCTAGATTTTCGAGACTCGAAACTTCTTGGTCCATTCCCTCCAGAGTACAATAACTGAGATCCAATACTTAAAAAAAGAATGTACATATTAGTCATATACAGTTTATCTGTAATCTTAACAATCATATTTATTTATGTACCTTTCAAATTTTTGCATATCTCTGAAATTTTTAATAGAGATAATTTGTCAACAAAATTGCCATTTAGACTACTACTTAATCGTAAGTGCGTTAAACAATTGCCGCAACTCTGAAGAAAGTTTACGAAATCCGGAGCAGAAATGCAGCTCTTTGTAAGATCTAACTGTTGTAAATATTTACATTTGGATGCAAAATAAAATAGAATTTTATCATAACAAAAGGATGAATCCTCAGAGTATGCATTTCTTAAATTTCGTAAGTTCAAACATTTAAAGAGAAAAGGATCCTGTGTTAAATTATTGAGGCGTTTATTTACTTTACTCATACGGCAAAACGACCTCATATCCAAGTATTTTAATATCATTAGTATTATTTCATCCTGCAAAAACAAAATATAAAATTTTAATACATGAGATTATATTGTAATAAATTATTACAAAAAATAAACTTCAAATATTTTACAGGAAGCGTAGAAAAACTGTCAAGTTGCTTCTTGGATTCTCCCGAAGAGAGTTTGATATCTTCTATAAATTTTACATAATTCCAATGATTTCTTAATAAAGGGTGATTCACATATCCCTGCTTAGAAGATGGCACATCTTCCTCTCGAGATACTTGCTTGTGCGCGAGCTTGCTCTTGTGAAAATTCGTTGCTACATCGCTGCAAATAACATTGAAACATATTTTCATTATTAAGTAAATAAAATAAGATTGAATATTACTTAATATCGACAATTTATAATACCTTTTACAAATAACGCAATATTTAGGAAATTCCTTTTGAAGATCAAGTATATCCGAGTGTGCATTTTCATAATCACGTGTTGTATTATAAAAGTCCTCCAATAGATACATGTTCCAAGCATCTTTCTCTTGAGAGTCATTTTGTTCTTGTTTAGAACAACAAATACAATAACTCGAACAAGAATGTCTTTGTACCCAAATACGATGTAACAGTTCAGATAAACTCTTATCTTCAGGATTTTTAGGGAAAATCAATTTTGATGTACCAATCAGCAACACAGCATCTAGCTGTGTGCAAGAGTTGGATATAAATTGTAGTCTGAACTTTTTGGTTTTAAAGTTACAAGACCGTAAAAGCGGGGAAAATATCCGTGATCCCGAATGTCTGCGTCTATAGGATGTAGAAATTCCGTAGAATTGAGGGTCTCCATCCCACAATGGAAACCACCGACTCTCATCATCAGAATCTTGGGCCCAAACTTCAGTTACGTTCCCATAATTATATACTTCATATATAGAGACTCTAATTGGATATACAGCTTCATGAAATTCGAGATCTTCAAAATAGAAAATTTACGTATAACCTTTTCTGAACATAAACATTTTTCTTGCCAATATCTTGTTTATCAATTCAGATGTTACGTACCAATATAATGATAATAAGCATCTCTAAAACGCTTTGATGCAAAAGTATATGGCACTTGTTTTTGCCATGGAGATATTGAAATATCGAAATCATACTTCTTCTGTATTAAAGAGCAAAAACCCAAGTAGCAAAGTGACGTCAAATAACGTCTTAATAACGTCTATGACGTTAATAAGACATCTTTAGACGTCATCTTTGCTACTTGGAAAAAAGTACTATTACCAAATGTTGTAGCATAAAATTAGATTGCGATTACTTTCTATAGAAATATAATAATTCTATAGAACAATAATAATTATAGAGATAATAATTATACAGATAATATCAGGAGAGGATTATTACTATTCCAACCCAGAGCTGTGTTTCAAGTCTGACAATTTAGTCGGCGCGCAGTTTAATAAGGTTGGAAAATATATAAAAATTTAAAACTTTACAATAACTTTTGCGCATCATTCATCGCGTCTTAATTAATCCGCTTCTTTTATATTCGTGAATAACAGATAATATCAGAAAATGCACATACCATAAGAATATTTTCATGGTTTGGAAAATTGCTAGGTGTTCCAATTATATTATTACGAATATTACTTATGCTAGTAGTATTCATACAGTTTTTTGCGGATATGTTGCTGTCCTTCACAAATTGATATATGAAATCAACATAATCCTCTCCTACCACTACTCTGTCAGTATAAGGATATTGGACATCACTCTCACAATGTAAAGAATGATAATTATAATTGGATGTCATGTTCTCTCTCTGAAAAAAGATAAAAGATATAAAGTAATAATGGCTGCATTCCGATATTCACTGTCAGCAACTTTCAGTACTGAAAATCTATAGTATACGTGACGTAAAATATAGACGTTCACTACTGACAGTGAATATCGGAATGCAGCCAATGTAATAATCTTTGTGCTTTGTTAGCCATGTATATATGTCATACAAAATGCTATATTATAATATCATAAAGAGTGAGTTTATTTCGTATGCCAATTATCTCCACCAATTATCTCAGAAAGTATTGGTTTACTGGAGAAATATTTTAGATAAAAGTTG
This sequence comes from Temnothorax nylanderi, assembly GCF_030848795.1. NCBI lineage: Eukaryota > Metazoa > Arthropoda > Insecta > Hymenoptera > Formicidae > Temnothorax > Temnothorax nylanderi. Next base: position 163,270 of record NW_027249124.1, read on the forward strand.
AAGGGTTCAGAAAGGGCCAATAAACGATTTTACTAGATTTTAGGTCCGAGTCCGGTGTTCGGCCCGGTAGCGCCCAAGTTAAATTTTTTTAATGGAAACCCCCATTTTTCCTTGAAACTTTCATATATACATATAATATTTAAAAAATTAGGGTACTATTGCAACAGTATATTCTTGAGACAAATTTAAGTCAAAATTCCTGTACCACTTTTTCCTCCGACAAACAATTATTGAGATACCGTAAGCTAAACATTGAAAAAATTACCAAGTTTTCTTTAAATATCTAAAAAAGTATAAAGCAAATAAAAAATGTTTCAGACAAAAGTTGTTGAAATTAATTAGTAGAAAGACGATATAATAAAAAATGGTAGTTTTTATTTTAAAAAATGTGACTAGAGCCCTACTGGGCTTAACACGGGCCCCGGACCAAAAATCTAATATTCTAATAAGATCGCGGCGTTTATTAGCCCCTTTGAACCGTCCAACTTTTATCTGAAACATTTTTCCAATAAACCAATACTTTATTCTGAGATAATTGGCAAAGATAATTGGCACATGAAATAAAACTCACCCGATATATTTATTATAATTATATTGCAAAGATTCATATCTACTTGTACAAGTTTATTACCTTGCTTCCACGTGGACCACGTGTTGAAGTAAGTGACGATACGAGATACGATAAATGAGACAGGCAGTGACGAACAATGGTTTCTCGCGTCAGTATTTGCAGCGCGCTGTCGATAAACACAGTGACCTGTGTTACCGACAGAGACTAGGCATTGCACGAAGAAATTGCAAAGGACGTTACAATATCGTGCAATTGGAACTAAGAATAAAAGCCTACAAAAAAAGATTAATTGTAATGAATGCAATATAACCTATAACCTTGTCTATCCTTGTCTATTATTATTGTCTATACAAGGATAGATATAGAATTTGGTCGGTAATACAGACGGCTTTAGGATCCCCTCAATCATCGATCATTATTCATTTCTGTCAATGCAGATCGATTAACTTTATTCTCGGTTTAACTTACTTTCTATCTTTTTCTAATTCTTATAATTAAAAAAAGATAAAAAGTAAATTAATTTAAGCTGGCCACACACACTTTTTCGTAACAGTAACAGTAGGATTTCGACCAATCGGGTTACTCGATTTGGAAACGTACGGCCGTACGGCCGTACGTTCCCGAATCGAGTAACCCGATTGGTCGAAATCCTACTGTTACTGTTACGAAAAAGTGTGTGTGGCCAGCTTTAAAGTCAAATTGCATCAGTAGAAATGTGGACAAAGTTCATCGAAGCTTCATGAAGATCACCCTGCAGCCTAACCAAGCCTAACCCCACGATGGCCGCGATTACGTTCGTGACCGAATAGTGACTTTCTTTCCAGTGCTTGGCACGTGTTGGCAGCGGTTTCCCGCGCATACGAATTTCGTCGCGTTTACTACCACCTGGCGGAACGCGAAACACGCACTGTGGGGAAGCGATATCAACAAAGCCAACAAAGGGACGAGTTTGTCGACGCTTATTCGCACTTCGCAGTGCTTCGCAGTTTCGTAGCCTTATATCGAAGGATCGTCCATCAGGATCGTTTTACAAAATATCTGTGACAATCGCAAACGCGCAACATGTTCAGTCTAGGCGAGATTGGCGAGCAGTTGAAGGACGTGAGCCGGAAATCGGTCGGAGTTTCGTTCGCCGGTCAGTCGCTCGTATTGGACACTGCGGATGACGGTAAGTCGTTAGAATCTTCTCGACGATGTATCCCCTCGTGTTTCTCACGTTGTACGTAAAGCGCACGAAACTATTGAAACGATTGTGTTTTTTTAATTCGGTCTCTAAACGCAGCTGTTGCTTTGCGAAATTTTCACTGCAAACGTTTGAATTCTATATTTACACGTGTGTGTATAAATTAAATTATTTATTTATTTATTATCAGAGAATTTGATGAATTTATTGTGTTGTACAGCTCTCCAAGTGGTGGAAGCGATTAAAGCATGTCCGTGCTTGGAGTACTTGGATTTGGAAGGAAATACGTTGGGAACGCCGGCCGCAGAGGCTATAGCGGAGGCGTTGAAGGAGAAGGGGACTCCGTTGAAGAAGGCTCTATGGAAGGACATGTTCACTGGTCGTCTGAAAACAGAAATCCCAAAAGCGTTGGAGCATCTAGGAACGGCATTGTGCACCGCTGGTAGCCAGCTAACCGAGCTCGACATGAGCGACAATGCTTTCGGCCCAATCGGCATTCAAGGGTTAGCAAATCTGTTGGCGTCGAGTCCGTGCTATACCCTTCAACAGTTGAAACTGAACAACAATGGTCTCGGTATATCAGGTGGAAAGATGTTGGCTAAAGCATTGGAGAAGTGCCATGAGAACAGTTCTAAAGAAGGTGAGATATTATGTAACATGTGTATGCAATTATACGTATTGTAATGTATTCTTAATGCTTAATCGAGTTGAATTCTACTATAGGCACGCCGCTCGCGCTGAAAGTTTTCATCGTCGGCAGAAATCGGCTGGAGAACGAGGGCGCGCAAGCATTGGCGTCCGTGTTTGAAAGGTTAAAGACATTGGAGGAAGTTGTGATGCAACAGAACGGCATATATCACGTAGGCATCGCAGCGATTGCACAGGGTTTATCTGCCAATCCTAATTTGCGGATGTTAAATTTGAACGACAATACGATCGGACTGAAAGGAGCCAGAGCGCTCGCTAAAGCTTTACCGACTTTCCGGGGTCTGGAGGAACTAAACCTCGGTGATTGTTTACTAAAGACTAAAGGGGCTTCAGTCTTAGCGGAGGCGTTAGAGATTCACGGCAATCATACGTCCCTCAGATATCTGGACTTGAGTAATAACGAGCTACGCGCGGATGCTGGAAATACTGTCGCCAAAGCCATGCATGATAAAACTCTTCTGACAAATCTACAGCTGGACGGTAATTGCTTTGGAACGGAAGGACGCGAGAACCTTCGACAAATTCTCACAAAATTGGGAAGAATTGATGCATTGAATTCTTTGGATGAGGATTATACTGAGGACGAGGAGGAGGAAGATGATAATGAGGATGAACAGAGCGAAGAGAACGAAAGTGATGAGGATGAAGCAAGTGACAAAGAGGACAACAAGGAACAAGATAATATTGCAGAAACCACAGTGGTAACAGTAACGGACTTTGTGAAATCGCCAACAGCTGAGAAACTGTTGCTGTTGCACCTGTTGCAAGATGATAATGTGCAAGCTTTTATCGACTATGCAACGGTACGTATTAATGTGTGGATATCTGTACTAATTAGTGATATTTCTAGCGAGATTTTTACTTCTTGTTCCAGAATTTGGCAAATCAAAGTAACACAGCTACAGAACAGAAATATATAGAGGAGCTTTTACGGATAATTATGAAAGTATCGGCATTATGCGGCAGTGGCTACATGGATGTGAGAATGAAAGCAGAATCCTTGTCAGATGCTTTATACGCAAAGCTGTTTTCTTATGCCGTAGAGAATAATCAAATCTCCATTTTGAATAATGCATTGCTAGTTAATCTTGGTTTAATGAAAGTAAGAAAAATTAAGAATTACTATTATTTATGCATGTAGAAGATACATGAAAGCGAGTAAAACGATTAACAATCTGTTTCTTAGGGCGAGGACAAAGCCAGTAGGAAAATTGACTGGAATTTGGAAGGATGTTTCAAGGCTTTGGAAAAAGTTACTCAGAGAGATTATTTCTTAGCGCAAACAAGGAGTGTGCTGAAAGTATTTCTAGAGAAACCAATGAAGACTAGTCGCGCAAATGTAGTCGATCCATTCCAAGATTCTAAAACTGCTCTTAAAACTGTTCTAGACAATATTCAAGTTACGTAAAATTACCGGAAATTATCGGGGTATGACATATAGTTATTTATTTTTATACATTGTATGGAAAATAGTGGAAATTTCATGTAAAATTAGAACTAAGATATCATCATTATATATGAATTTTGCAAAATATATACATAAGTAATCTTTCAGATAAATTTTGATAATTTTAAAGCGGAATTTTGTACTTTTAATATTAAATGTTTTCAATGCAAACTTCTTTTTGCAATGTTATTTTTATTTCACAATAAGAAGTCGCTTCTTTTTATTAAAAAATGAGTAATGATTACGAATAATAATTACGTAATAATTAAGTTATAATATCGAAATGAAAAATACAGTTATTATCTTACAATGTACATGTATGTGTGTGTATATATATATTCTCATTTCAGAGTTTTAATGCAAATTACTTTTATCTGGTTTTAAATTACTAATAAAATGTAATACATACCATTGTAAAAGCTATTTCTTAAAATTAATGTCAATATATTAAAGAATCAATTTTTAAATTTTAATATGTATATTGTAATACAAATGAATTTTATACAAAGCAGTACTTGGTGATATGCGACTCGTATAATCAATTTAAAAATGCAAATAACTATTGCAACTCAACTAAAATGCTTGTTATGAATTAAAAATTATATCTAATATGTAAAATTTTTCACAAAAATTTGTAAGATTGATTATAGATTAATATGGAATAAATAACGCCTGTGTGTATGTGTGCTAGTAAAACTTAATACGAAATTGCACCGTTATTACCGCTTTCATTTGTTCATAATGTACTAATATAAATAAGAAAAGCTCGGGAAGCTTATTCTGATATTCCAAGTATAGTATTGTGAAAGCTACTTCACAGCAATGGCGGATGCTGGATCCCAACCCGGATGAAACAGATCAACAGACAACGGGATACAGTGCGACGATGATTGATCTTTCATATACATTGTTGCCTAGAAAATAGTTTGGGGAATAATAGCAATCAAAGTACAATTTTCTTGCTGTTTTTCGATTTCAAATCTACGAATCTTTGTGTATGTAATACGTACAAGGAAGAGAACCAACTGTAATTTTGTCCTAGTATTACAATTCTGTCCTAGAGTAGACGGATAATTTATCACCCCATCATCGCTTCGTATATTAGCCGTTATCAATTCTAGGCAACGTTTCTCCTCCACTTGGAACGATCCCAATATCGACGCTGTCGCAAATATAAAGAATCAATTTGATAATGATATACTTCTTTTCATATGTTTTTTTAAGTAACGCTTTTAATACTCAATTCCTTACTTCTGTCAGACGCTTCAGCGGATAAGAACCTCGATAAGACTGTCCCAGATTCAGAGGTTTCGGAAAATAGATGCGGATAACGTCTAAGGAGTAATTTCATCAGCAACATATTGCCGCGATTTCCAGATAAGCTGTTGGGAGGTATAGAGAGGATCTCGTCGTCTGTTCTTCTCACTAACAATACGGTCCCGTTATATCTATCAAATTAAAAGATAATATATAGAGATACACATGGGATACTATAATTTTGTTATATCATGATGATGTGCCATAGAATATACCTATTCAATTGTTCTGCTATGTTTAAATTGAAGTAATCTCTGATTATGTTGCGGACTAAACCTTCTAGGGACGGTGGCATTGTTTTAATAGCTAATGGAAGTACATCATCGAACGTAGCATCTAAAACCTGCGGTGATTAATTCATCAATTTATGGAATCGATTTTACGTGTGTAATCAGTTGAACCGAATATTACCAAGCTCCGAATAGAAGGATAATTCATAGCGGCCCAAGTAGCGGGATAGCCTCCGATGCTCCAACCGTACACGATGATCCGTTCTTCGGGAAACTTTAGACGCTCGATCGCAAAACGCATTATACAATCGATGGCGTTTTCCTCTTGCTCTGGATATGGCGCACCCTTTGTGTCATGACTTACTGTTACTGTTATACGAGATACAAGTCGGCCCTCGAAGAAGAAGGCTTGCCATTACTCCAATTTTGCATTTACTGTCTGAATGACAATAACTGCAACATCGGCAAAAATTTTATCGTTGCAATAAAAAGAGTCTTACGGCGGAGTAACAGCAATTCTTCCCGTCGGATTGTTATTGTGAAATATACGCGAGGCTCACTCCTTTGCAAGCGATAACACTTACAGTACTGCTGGCGAAACCCGGATGATTCCAGCCCAACACCGAATAGCCCTTGGTTAGAGGAGTGGATATAATCCCTGTTTCATAAAAACCACAGTTCCCTTCGCAAGTTACAACCAATACATCGCCATAAGCACTTCTGCAATATGGTGCACATCAGAAAACAGTTTTCAGCATAACATAAGATGTCGATAAAGTTATCGTTTACATTACTTGTTACGCCGATCAACAAACATCGCGTCAATTTGATTTTTATCAGCAGTCATTAATTTGAATCTTTCTCCACCTAGTTTCATCAAATCTACTCTTCCTTTCACCAACGTGGAGCCTTTAACATTGCGATGCAAAATAATTAGTACCGTAAAAACGTGAAAACGTAAATACAATAATAACACAGGCACACAAAAAAAAAAGTGTCTTGGCCGAGACACTACACTAGTGTATTCCCATGTACTTTTTCCCGCTGAATCCGAATCCGAAGTCAGAATTGTCAGATTGGCTAAAATTTATGAGATAACCACAAAAAAACAATTTTTTTGCTCAAAAACACGAATTAAAGGGAAAAAAAATTCGTGTTTTTGAGTTTTTTTGTGGTTATCTCATAAATTTTAGCCAATCTGACAATTCTGACTTCGGATTCGGATTCAGCGGGAAAAAGTACATGGGAATACACTAGTGTAGTGTCTCGGCCAAGACACTTTTTTTTTTGTGTGCCTGTGTAATCGTAATGCGTTACCGAGTATCCAGCCGATGAAAGATATACTGCCAGGATAAATCAATTTACCCGCGAATGTATGTGCTATCGTATAAGAAAGCAATTTACATGGTATAGCAAATACAAATTCTTTGCCGCTTTGTCGTCTGAGGCGTCCGCTAGCCTTTGCAATTTTTTCTAGTGTCAACTTATCTGCAGTATCACTACAAGAAACATATAATTAGAGCCATTTAAAATCGCCAATCTTAGTTTTAACTTAGAACATCAATATTTCATGTGCGAGCCCTACTTTCCAAGTTTTCAGAGGGAATTAAGCAAAATGTTGAAATATATATCGATTTTCCAAGACATTTGAGTCAAAACTTGAAAAATTTTTGCTACAAACATCCCAATTTTACTAAAATTTATTAGATTTGTCACTTGAATGAAAGCTGAAGATTCTCGAACATCTTTAACATATTAATTATCGATAAAGATAGAGACCAACCTGTTTAGTTCCGACACATCAAAGTCCACAGGCCATGCCCAGAATTCAAAATCGTACTTATTAAGTTCCTGCTTCGTACTGGCATTATAATGTAACTGTGTCTCGTTCAAGGTTTCCACAAACTTCACGTACACCGGATTATTAACCCTGGAGTAACCGCGTGCGGCCAACGAGGCGACGAGAAGCGCGCCGGCGCCAGCTGCCAATTTGCTCAAGCAAGAAACGTTATCCGTCAAGGAGTAGCCACGTTGGTACATGGCGAACATGGCAATGACCGGTACGGCGTACAGGCTCATGGACCATATCGCCGCAAACTGCAACAGCGCAAGAACAATTTATGAATTTGCACATCCTTACAGTCACAATAATAAGATATATTCAGACGATTAGTAAGTTGTGACGGAAATTCGCGTTCGCCGGTATTTGGAAGATCCTCGCCCGCGTGGAGCGGCGCGATAAGAGAGCGCGACGAACACTCGGCAACGTCACAACCTCCGTTCTATCTGTCGCGCGGAACACTTACGGAGATCACGATATGATCGCCCCATCGCTCCAGGTTCTTCGCCTCGTACGACTTCTGTAAATCGGACACACGCATACGCGTATTATAACCTCAACTTTTTATGCAAATTTCCGGGGGGGAAAACGCTGAGTCGCTGAATAAGTGTGTCGTACTTACGTCGACCAGACCGATCCACGTTACCTCGTAAATCTTGAAAAGCCGCGGACTGAACGCGCACTTCCACAGCGTCCTGATCAACGACATCTCGCCCGCGCGCGGTCAGCCGAACAGCCTCCGATATATGAATATGCTACTGCAGATCGTGCGGTGCGGACGTCGCGATGCGGATCGAGGGTCCTCGACAGCGATGCCAGGACCAACAACAACGGCGTAGGGGGCGGGGGGGGGGGGGGTTCGACGACTGGACTCTCGTCGATCGAACGCGCGCAATAGATCGGCGAGGACGGCAAGTAGGAGAGAAAGAGAGAGCGGGCGAGGAACAGAGACAGAGACGTAAAGATGGATGAGAAGCTTGCTCCTGAATTTTCTCCGATAAGCGCGAATACGTACTACATATCTTTTTTTCCTAGATGAGACGCTGAACCAAAAAAAAAGAAAGAAAAGAGAGATTTAATTAATAAAGAATTCAGGAGTTAACCCGTTCGTTTCAACGTTTTGACTCTTCGACTGTACTTCCGTCACGTGCGCCCTCTGCATTTCGACCCAATTTCGACGGTTTTCGACGCCGATTGGCTCGCCACCTTGAACGTTGCGATATTTACGATTGTCGAAATTTTGAACTGCGATATTGCGATTCTCGAACTTGCCACGTTTACGCTACGAAGCCTGTTCGTTTTTAGCTGGACTTCTTGCACGGTTCACCTTTTCTCTTTTTCTTTTCATGCTGGAGAGAATAAGAGAAAAGATTAATTGTGCAAGAAATTCAGCTAAACAGAACAGACCTAAGATCCCGGGGAGTCGCACAGTCTCCCGTGGGTTGGATCTAGATCATTTCTATGTACATTTCGTCATTTTCGTTTTTAGGTATATCGAAAGCGATGGATGCTCTCGGCTATCGCCAAGTGCATGTAATCTACAAAATTGATTTTGTCGTCAATAAGTTGTACATTTTAACGAATAGTGTACATATTATAGTAGTATAGAGGCGCGGTAGAAAATCAAACGAATTTCGTGCGATCGTAGACAAATCGTAGTGCAATATGTAGTTCGTCAACGTCCTCGCGATCATCAGTATCGCAAAAAGTAAAAAGCAGATGGTCAAAATATCAGCATAGATGATAACGGGAGAAATTACGCTATCATCGAGTCACGTATCAAGGAATAAAAACGTCGATAAATATTAATCGTAACTAGAAATTTTTGTCGTAAATTTCAAGATTACATGGATTGTTTACGTATTGTTTACGTTATGTTTACGCGAATTTTTTTTAAGAGAGATTGTAGAGACAATATATGTAAGCAGTGTAAATTATTGTAAATTGACTGATTGATTGATTGATTTCTTAAAACTGTATTTTTGTAATCAGTTCTATAACAATAAAAAAGTAGTTTTAGATTAGGTTTTAGATTAGATGTACATATATTTCAATTATAATAATTTATTTATCACCTGTACATATAAGATTATATATATATATATATATATATATATATATATAATACTAATACTGTTATCTCTACGCTGACCTGTAAAGTTTTAAACGACAAAAAACCGTATAATTGTTTAGTTCGCAGTTGCAATACAGAATATGCATAATATTTATTTTCTTTTTTCAAAAATATATAAAATCGAAGCTTTTACAAACCATTGAATTAACTTTCCCTGGCATTCTGAAAATTGTGCCAAGGCTATAAAATAATAGCATTGCAAAAATTAAATTGCAAAAAAAAAAGAAAATTAATTTCTGATATTTTCTGACGAATAAATCTTCGTTGATTCCCTCCATAGATTATTCGTTATTTACATAGATAATTGTATAATGTGTTAAACTAATTAGATGATCCGTTGTCATTACGTACTTCAGTTGAATCAATTACGTGTTCTAAATTCTTCTTCTGTTACTATATCATTTATTACTGACGACGGTAATTAAGGGTCGACAGGAGTAACACTACCGACCTCTGTCGGGTTGCTTAGCTGCGAGTCCGTATTTTATTTATTATAAATTTTTTAAGAGCCAAAATGGAAAATCCGGCTATGTACCGGGTTGCGGCTGATCTTACTGATTAAAACGAGCATAAGTTTAATGAGATTCGTTAATTAATTTGGCTAAAATTTGGGAAAAACCGTTTCTAAGCAGCTTTTCAGGCTTGCAAAGCTGCTTAGAAACGGTTTTTCCCAAATTTTAGCCAAATTAATTAACAAATCTTATTAAACTTATGCTTGTTTTAATCAGTAAGATCAGCCGCAACCCGGTACATAGCCGGATTTTCCATTTTGGCTCTTAAACAATTTATAATAAATAAAATACGGACTCGCAGCTAAGCAACCCGACAGAGGTCGGTAGTGTTACTCCTGTCGACCCTTAAGATGATTGAAGACCAACGTGAGCCTTTCTTCCAAACATTGCTTCATAGGGTGTTTGTTTGATTGCAGAATGCCAACTGGTATTTTTCTTCCATTGGCAGAAACGTAATCCTTCACTCCATTTAGTCAAATTGTTGTCCTCCATCCAGGCGAGTATATCCTGTACATCTTGGTTCGCACGTTCAACGCTACCCTGGCTCTGAGAATGTCTTGGTTTGCCGTGCACTATTTTAAGATCAGGCCAGATATTTTTTAATTCCTCTATAACGCTGTTACAGAATTCTCTTCCATTGTCTGATTGTAAGACGGATGGAGCACCGATAACGCAAAATATGTCTACAAGATTATAAGCGACTTCTGCAGCAGTCTTGGTCTTTAGCGGGCGAAGATACACAAATTTGGTTAAGTATTCTTGATAATTTAAAATGAATTTATATTCTCCATCCTGGCTCGTTTGCATATCGATCAGGTCTACTTGTGCTCGGTGATTGATTTCTTTGGGGTGGGCTTTCTTCTTTTTACAGATGAGACAAACCTCAAGGTAGATATGAATTACCTCTCGATCGTTATATTTATGTATTTCGTTTTAATATTCTTTTCTAATTTATGTTTTCCGCCATGTCCGGTTTCCAGATGTGCCGCATGGATAATATCAAAAACTTGTTCATTATGTGTGTAATACTTAATCTCCTTCTCGTTTTTTAACAAAGGTTGAATAAGTTTCTTAGATTCACCTATAGATAATACATCGTATCTTTTAAGGCGCCTGTAATCGGTGTGTGTCTTTTTGGTCCTCACCTTTGCTTCTTCTACCGCAGAAATTAAATTTTCATATGCGTTTGCATTTTCTATTAAAAAAGAATTTACACGTAGCTTTAAAGATTTTAACTTTTCTTCGAACTTCTGACGCATTTCATCTCTATCTGAGTCCGTATCACACATGACTGACATGGTACACAAGTAATGAATACAATTTCGCTCAAAATTTCAAAGACAAGGTACAGTTTTGCGTAAAATATTCGACAATTTTCCACTGTTACGAGTCTCGTACGTTAACTTAATCGCATGATACAATACTACATCATCTCGTGCTCACGCCAGTGTCGCCAGCTGATCCGCGGGGACTGAGAGCAGAGAGAAAGAAATCGTTGACATTACCACAAAATAGTGGACATAGCACAGAAGAGAAGCACAAAAACGTGCACATACCGATAGAATTCGGGTACAGCCAAAACGCGGGCATGATCACTCTCATCTTTCTCTCTGCTGAGAGCCACTCGAGACTCTCGAGATACGCACATGTGCGAACACTGCGAACGCGAACGTGCTTCCTTTTCGTGTGTGTATCCCCACCGCCCGACTCTCGAGAGTCTCGAGTGGCTTCTCCCCGCGGATCAGTTGGCGACACTGGCGTGAGCGCGGGATGATGTAGTATTGTATCATGATCTGTATTCTAATAAATACTGTTAAATTTGCACCTAGTAATTTTATTATATAAATATCTGTCCCAAAAATTGAGAAACCTAGACTATTACGGATTCCGTGGGCAATGTCGACAATGCTAAATCTCCATGGACTAAGCTGCGCTAAATGGACGGACATTTAGCATTGTCGACATTGCCCACTTGGAACCGAGCAAAGTCCGCAATCTGATAATAGTTGCTGACATTGCCATCGCTGGATGGGCAGTGTTAACTTTGCCCACATCAAACCGGGCAATAATGTCCGCTAATAAACTACTTTGCCCAGTCGCGTTGTGCAATGCTGATTTTGCCCGTAACATATACACGTAGATGTAGATTTATTATATTTTATATATGTGTAAACGCTGATAAAGCAAGCACGTATATAATTATTATATAATTATTAAAAGTAAGAATTGCGCGTGTAATCCGCCGCTCTTTAAACATATTAGTCTTTTAAATCAGTTTCATATATTAAAGTCTTGTTTCTCCATTATACATATATTATCACCAACATTGTTAATTGCTCGCATTTATTAACATCTACAATTCTACAATAAAAAAAACTTGATAATGTTGTAGATATTATAAACACATGTAAAAGGCTTTATAATAATAAAGGCTCACAAGATTAGAAATCAATCGAAGAAAAATGGAGCGTTGAGCCGTAACAAGGTGTTGGTGCTCTCTCTCTCTCTCTCTCTCTCTCTCTCTCCTCTCTCTCTCTCTCTCTCTCTCTCTCTCTCTCTCTCTCTCTCTCTCTCCTCTCTCTCTCTCTCTCTCTCTCCTCTCTCTCTCTCTCTCTCTCTCTCTCTCTCTCTCTCTCTCTCTCTCTCTCTCTCTCTCTCTCTCCTCTCTCTCTCTCTCTCTCTCTCTCTCTCTCTCCTCTCTCTCTCTCTCTCTCTCTCTCTCTCTCTCTCTCTCTCTCTCTCTCTCTCTCTCTCTCCTCTCCCTCTCCCTCTCTCTCTCTCTCTCTCCCTCTCTCTCCCCTCTCTCTCTCTCTCTCTCTCATATTCTATACTTATATATAATGTAATAGCTATTAAGTTGGAATATGTGTATATGTACAGTATGTACATTATAAGTATAGAATATATGACCTTGTTACGGCTCAACGCTCCATTTTTCTTCGAAACCCTTTGTAACTCCTGGTGACATTACTATTACAAACCGGGAAAGTTTCCATCAACATTCTAAATCATGAATTTATCTGTTGTAAATCAATTTAAAATAGTTGTCATATTTTTTATTTTTGATAACATGAGTTACAAAGGGTTAAAATAAGGCTTTAAATCATCATAAAATCTGCATCATATCCCAAACGCATGCAATAAAAGTAGAAATATCTTGTAATAAAAAAAATTATATACGTAAAATTACAATAAACGTTTTTCATAATTTCCCTATTAAACTTGTATTATTTCACAGTTTGGAGTTTTGTCACGCTGGGAATAAAGTCCCATGGAGCCAGCGTACGGCGTACCGGCGTACGCTGTAAAGGAAACTTGACCAATCACAAGCTTTACGCTCGTTTTCGTTACGCCAGCACAGATTTTACGCTAGTTTTTGCAGCGCGTTCTGACGTTTATGCTACAATGATACACACCCACGTACACGCATATGGAAATTATGGAATATTGCTTAATGTATGAATGTATATGTTAAAAAAATCGCGTTGAAAACTTCATCAGCTGTCCCATGGACAGAGATATATTTACGCCGGTGAAATAATCGATAAGCCAATCACAAGACCCCTTGAGTATCCATTTTGAAAATAAGCTTTGTAAAACAACACTGTGATTGGCTTGTCAATCATTACGCCGCTTTAAATACGCTCCATGGGACAGCCGATGTTTGTGCCGGCGTAAACGAAAACGAGCCTGAGATTAGCCAAGTTCAATTAATTCTTTAATTCCGCCATACGCCGGTACGCCATACGCTGGCTTCACGGCCATTCACGGGACTTCACCGGTTCACCCCTGGCAGTCCTGGGACACCGCAGTCGCGTTTCGGATAACGGATTTCGAAATTCGCGGTCACGCCGTCGCACGGGTCGATGCTCGTGGGACTCGCGGGAATGTGTCGCGTCGCGCCGCGTCGCAATTTTTCCGGCCGGCGTCGCGGCGAAAAAAATTAAGCGAGGAAAAGATCCGGCCGAATCCGGCGAGCTGCGAGCTGCGAGGGCACGCCGCGCGGTATCCCCGCGGTATCTTCGGTAAATCGGACGACCCCCCCGATGTTCGCGGAATCATCACGGCTTCGCGCCGGTCGATCGAGCGGCCGCGCCGCATGATTTTCGGAACGTCCGCGAGGCGGAGAGAAGACCTTGCTTGGGGGGACCTCGCTGGAAACGCAACCACGACACCACGCACCACGGCGGCGGGAGTATAGAGCGGTCGCTATCGTCGCAGTGGCCACACGCGTGTCCGAGAAAACGTCCTTCGCGCGAGCGCTTCGTGTTCCTCCCACCCCCCCCGGACACCGCGAACAAAACCTCCTCCGCAGTCCCCCGTTGTTGTTGTTGTGAGATATTCCCTCTTTTTATTTTTTTTTTTTTAAACGCCATGTCAGACTGGGACACCGCGCCTATCACTCTCCGTAAACGCGCTCCGAAGTCGTCCACGCTGAAAACTGAGAAGGTAACCAATGTAGCTCGTGTACGTACGTGGTCCGCAGCGGCTGGTCAGCCGCCGCGTACAATAGGTATTTGCGCCGCGCGATTGTGTAACCGGATTGTGTTTGTTTACAGGCGGTTAACGACGCTCGGCGACAGGGCTACGCCGTGGAGACGCAGGCGAAGTGTGAGTAGCACGAGTCCGACTCTCACCCGCCGGGTGATTTTGCATATTCTTTTCGCGATTGTTCCTGTCGCGACATAAACAAAGTCTGCGTACCGAGCGAACGATTCTGCGTACTCTCTTATCTATGATAAGAGGAACCGAGTTACATCACGGTTCCATAAGGGGAAAAGGTGCTGAAAGATTTGTGTCAAAAAACTGGAGCAATCAGTTGGAGACAATGATAAGACTTGTCTTATTCCAAACAATCTTTAAAAAAACAGTTCCACTGAACTGCGAATTGTAAAAATGCTAATTATCATGTTTTTATTTCCTTTCTTGAGAATGACAAGGTATGCAAGTATTAGCACGGTTGCAGTAAAAAAAGTGCACGTAATCCGCATTATTATATCATATTGAGTCATAGGTAAAAAGTTCAAAGTAATTTAAAAGCACTTTGATGCGTTAATGTTAATGTACCTGTAGAATAAATATATGTAAATATTATGTATATAGGTTACCTATTTCAGGAAGTATGTATAATATATTATCAATATACTACATAAATTATTATACTATAATAGAAAGAGACAGCATATATCGTCGATTTTCCATTAAGCAAGATTTTAAGTGACGCGGTTTCTACATATATAGAATAATAATATTCTAAAAGTGTCTTGCCGCAAACATATGTTGTCTTGCTATTTTTTCCTGATAATATTTTATCGAAAATACAATAATTTTGAAACAGAAAAATAATACCACAATTAAACGGAGAGAAGTGCCATCTTTGGTCGGATCTTTGCAGTCTAATAATATTTTATGTGATATAATGTTTTATATACTTTTTTCCACTCACTGCGCGCCGATTGTTTGTCGGTCTTGAAACACAGTTTTGTTGGTCTAATTAATACACATTAAGGGTCGGTTGTTCCAAGGGTCCTGTTGGTAAACTAACTAATAGTTAAATCATATATGTGTCTTTGTTTTTCCTTCAAGTTAAACAAGGATAGACATGATTTAACTATTAGTTAGTTCACCAATAGGTTGGAACAACCAGTCCTAAATCAATAATCAATTTAACTCCTTGATGTTTATCTTGATCAATAAGCATCCTTTAAAACTATTGTATAAAGAACTTATTGCGGAAATATCACCCCAGCCAGGGTTCGTACCTACCTGCCTGCACTTCCTTCCAATCCGTGACGGGCATCTTTGCCAATTCGACCACTGAGGCAAATAATGTTTCTGACTAGGGGGTGGTGGTGCGAACAGACAACATGTGACGACGAAGAACACGGCCAAATTGGATCGTGAGACAGAGGAATTGAAGCATGATCACGTTCCACTCGAACTTGGCAAACTTATCCAGCAAGGACGACAGAGCAAAGGAATGTCGCAAAAAGATCTGGCTACGGTAAAGTATTTGTGTCATACAATTTCATCAAACCACTTATTAATAGAGGAGAATAAAGCACGAATATTTTCATTTATTTTCAATGTGCTTCTTACAGAAAGTAAACGAGAAGGCGCAAGTCATCAATGACTACGAGGCGGGACGTGGAATACCGAACCAGATGGTGATCGGCAAAATCGAGCGAGTACTCGGAATGAAATTGCGCGGTAAAGATCGTGGTAAACCGATGACAGCCCCCGGGACGAAGAAGTGAATCTCGGGGGGAAGCAATGTCTATCTTTCGATCCTTATATACTGTTCCCAAGGAAGAACTATGAGAAGGAAGACGGTAGAATGGAACGCAACAAAAAAAGAAAAAGAAACACAAACCCCTACCCTCTTTTCCTTTGGTTATATGGATATTGTGAAAATGGTAAAAAAATGGGTTATAATTAACTTGTCTTTATGTATGAAATAAAAAGAAACATATTTTAGGATATCACGAATACGTACGGAGTAATATAAGATTACATACGGTGCATAAAGTAACATAGCGTATAACGTTAAACAAGGCTTATTGAGTTACCTTCGCGCGTAAATCGTTTGTTATAGATTTTTAAGTGTACATTACCAATGCTAATCATGAAATAAAAGCGAAACGTATGTTTGAGTGACAGAATAAAATTCTTAATTTATGATAAAGTATTAGGTATTTGTTCTGAATGAGAGCATCAAAAAGATTTATTAAAAATTTATAAAATAAATATAGATAAGATTTTCACGCTCATATATTAAGTGGAAAATGTAGTTCATAAATATTTAAAAGAAAAAACGTCTCAAGTATCGCTTACGTGTATTTATATATTTCAGATTTTCATGTATGCAATTTCAATATGTGCATTCAAGATCTATTACAAAAAAATTATTAGATTCCCTCTCTCCGTGTTACCTTCTTCAAAGAATATTTGAAAGAGAAAGAATTTAGTAACAGTGTTGGAATAGTCAAATAACTTTATTTGCGCAGATATAGTATAAATGCTTTCTTTCCCCCATTAGTCCTTTCTCAGAGCAAAGCTGGTGTCTTTTATTCCATCCTTGGTAATAATTTTGATAGTTATTCCATCACCTGTGTATATATCTCTCTCAGCCGCAGAAGTGAAAACGTCTTTCAAGATTGCTACAGCTTTTTCTTGAGTCAGGGGCGCAGGAGTGACGCCTTCTTGGTTCTTGTAGCCAATCTAGAAGATATAAAATTATAAGTTATAGTTATAAGTTGCAGTATCAATTATGTAACTCCCTTTTCTTAATGTAACTCCCGTTTCACATTGTATAAAGATAAATTTATATGTATACATTAGAGGTTAAAATATATGTATATACCTGATTATCGAGGAGTGGTTGCAAAAGTGCGCCGGCTGAACCACCAGCTCTATACGTAGTTTTCTCGCAATGCCCAATTGGATCATAACTGTATATACAGCCTTTCCCGTTCTCATCTAATCCAGCAAGTATGTTACTGACGTAATAAGGAAAGAATCTTTTGTGATACAGCATTATCGACAGCATTTGTGCCGCTGCTGGTGTCGTCATTTCCTTTTGATGTTCATGTTTATACATCTGAAACAAGACAACTGTTATACATACTGTCTGACAATTTAATATGTATATTGTATGATATCATATAATTATACTTTACTATTTTCCAATCCTAATCTACATAGTTCGGAAGTGGAAAGTTTATACCTGCATGCGAGCGGATAGAAGACGGGTTAGCGTCAAGGTGTCGCACCAGCAGCCGGAGCATCCTAAGATAGTGGTGTCCGACAAGCGGAACAATTTATCCTGTTCCCGAGTGTAGATGGAGAATCCGGTGCTGAGACGCGTGTCCGCGGCTATGACGCAGAAATCTTCCCCAGCGAGAGCCACCACACTCCTGGAGGATGAGACAGAATCTTCACAGTTATGTGAACTTCAAGTACTCCATAATAAGTATATAAAGAATATGAAGCTTGTAGAAACAAAGAAGTGTCAGAAAGTGAAAATCAGGAATAACGATCAACCGTAGGAATGTATAAATGACTGTCCTTCAGTCGTGATGCTCGAAATCAATAGAGGTATAGGTTACTTCCACTCGACCTACCCTCCGTTGTCGGAGTACGGGCTGAAGCTCACTTTTCTCGCTCCCTGCACCTCGTAATCGGGTAAACGTCCTTTCCCGGTTTCTGTCAACAGATCCATCGCGCTTGGTTCGTTAAGGTGTCCCGAATGCAATTGCTCGAGATCGAATGACACCGAATGACACTACAGTTTTCTCGCAACAGCGCAGCGTAACATCGGACGGCAAAACAGACACGGCGGATTTACGCGTGTTCGTAATTCCATTCGTCATCGCCATGTTAGGCTGCGTTCGGAAACGTCACCCGAGTGCACACGAGTATACTCCCTTCTCTTTCTATCTCAGCGAGTTAGAAGGAGAAGGGAGTATACCCGTGTGTACCCGGGTGACGTTTCCGAACGCAGCCTTAAAGTGAGGCCGGTTTGCCGGGATATATAAATCGGGGAGCACACACTTCTGCACAACGCATAATGCGTAAACATAAGAAAATTGATTGGTCCATATACATATGCATAAGGAAATAGACCAATCAATTTTCTTATGCTTATGCATTATGCGTTATGCAAAAGTCTGTGTTTCCCGCTTATAACTCTCGGAAGGCCTACAAAGGCAGAAATGCGTGTAAATTGGAGGAAAATAATTAACAGATATCCTCTATTCAATGTTGCGCTCGTTAAAACGACTGATGTATATAGCGCGATAAAAATATCGCTGTTATTTTATTGTATACTTATAACTTCTATACACTGTACCCTTACAGAAATTTCAATACTGTGATTATTTGGCTAGCATTAAAAACAGTGCTTTTAATACTCAAAATAAGTAATTAAATACTTGCCAAATAATCACTTAAGGCCATAGCACGTAACAAAGTTTTAGTCATAATCGTAAGGCCGTAAGAAAATAGACCAATCTTCTTGAGCTCAAAGAATAATCGAGTGTGATTGGTCTATTTTCTTACGGCCTTACGATTATGACTAAAACTCTGTTACGTGCAATGGCCTTTACAGTATTAAATTTCTGTAAGGATATATAATATAAATACGGAGGAAAAAATTCGTAACCAGCTTGTATAAATTAAAATTTGTTATTTTTATTTGCACATGGCATACGAAAAGAATGTGCATTTATGGACTTGTTCAAACAAACGTAAAAAAGTTGAAAATTTAATAGCTATAATAGGTTGCGTGACTCAACATATATATGAGTCTGCATGTTTAGATTCCAGTCATTTCTATGAAAAAAATTTCTCTAGAATAGTTTTTTCAAAGACACCCCTCGATTATTGCGCAAGTTTGATCTTCGTCATTTCGAAAATATATTTTTTACATGTCTATTTTTACAAGTTTACATTTTTGCATTATATGCTAATAAAAATGATGGATTAATATAATATTTAACATTCTGTGTTTTTTATCTATCACGCGAAATAATTAAGTTATTTAGTTTCAACAACTTCTCGATTGCCACGTACACACCATGATCGTGAGATTTTTGAGACGAAAATCCGGTTGTAACACAATGCTGTAACATGTATATAAAGTAGGGGACAAACGACGCGATGGAAATATTAGTTACAATTAAAATCGATATGTATCTCTATATATATAATCTCCCGCGGGTTTCTTTTTCTTTTTAGCTTATTCGTTCGCAGAGAAAGAGAGCCTCGCGCAGACATCATCTTATTAATTTTCATTCAGATTAAGGAAAACGACCGTTAAACCGGTCGGGACTGGATACTGGATCTTGTTTAATATATTATTCGCGTGAATTTTAAGTACAATTCTTTCACCTCAGCAAACCATGCAACGTTACATAATTTTATTAAATAGTTTTAATTTTTCTTTATAAACGCTTTTTCTCGTCTTTGTCTCGTCAGGGCGACATAAAACGTCGGACGTGACATATCGTCGCTTCACGAATTGGGCGACCATGCCTTCGACGAGTTCTATAACGTTCGCCGAAGGACACGTGAAAAAATCTCCGGGACGAGATCGACTCATCGACGCAGTCGAATCCATCGTCCTCTATTACTGTCGCTCGAAGCTCGAAGCTCTTTTCCAGTTTGCGTCAAGCCGCGCATTTTGCTGCCACGTGCACGTTTTCCTATTATTCTTTGTTCAAGATTCCTGTAAAAAAAGTGCATTCGGCGGTTAGAAAACCCTTTCGGGAACCGTGACGCGTGTATTATAGATCTACTCCTTTCGGCCCTCGCTTTCTGCACCTTTCGTGACTTTCGTCCCTTCCGTCCGACGCGTTCCGCGCGATTCGTTCCGCACTCGCCGAGTGCCCGGAGTGCAGAAACTGCAGGCAACTGCAGGGAAAGAGGAAAGAGGCTGCGAACAGTGCGAACGCGGCGCGCGGAACGGACCTCGCGACGGACAGATCGTTGAACTCGGAATGACCGGCGTGTTCAGGCGACGTTTTAACATTCGCACGTCGTTGATACGTGGATATTCCCGTTTCCAGCGAGTAAATCGTCGCACGCGAGCGTGATGAACGCGACACGAATATCGCGCGAAATACATATATATATCGCACGACGCGAATAAACGGCTCTCCTCCCAGGGCCGTGCGCAGAGAGGGGAACCCAGGTTTCCCTGGGTGATTTGAGTCGGTTCGAGATGTAAATCGAGAGAGGCTCGGTGCAGATAAATCGAATTTGGCAAACAGCGCGAGATAATTTATATTTTACTTTTTTCGATTTGCGCGTTTATCTGTCGATTTATGCATAATTGAATGCCATATGGCCCATATGCAATCATCGATCCTTCTTTCGCAAAGATGCGTCTTTATCGTCGGAAATTGATTTACTCGTAGCTGCACTCGGCGTCATTTGCAATCTGTCATATTTTAATTTATAGGTTCCGATTAGCTTAATCGAAGATTAAATTGACTGGAAGAATTGCTCGAAGCAAAATTTTTATAATAAAACCTGTATAACTTATTGTCAATCTTTGATTGATCGATTGCAATTACTGACAAATCAATCGCCGATTAAATGTCCATTTCTATTAACGCAGATTATAATTTTAATCTCGGTTTAACTTACTTTTCATTCCTTTCTGCTTCTAAAGAATTAGAAAAAGATAAAAAGTAAGTTAAACCGAGATCAAAGTCAATCTGAATTGGTACAAACGAACGTAAAAGTTAATCGGAATTCCAGTCGTAGTCGCCCACGTGGCCACGTGGCTGCGACACTGGCGACGCCCCTGCCGGGTCGCTGATTCGACCAGCGTCGTCGCGCCCAGAGACCGGAAGTGACGCGCGTCGCTTCGTTACGTTTACATTCTGTTCCCGACGTCGCATTGTGCGGAGCCATTACCCTCGTCCGCGCTAAAGCATCGTGCCATATTCCCACTCGCGCCCTGAAATTGACCGCGTTCTCGTAGTTTTAAGTGAAATATTATGAGAGTGAAGACCGAAATGGACGACGACGAAAAGGGGTGAGTAGAAACCGGGTGCCCCCCCGGTGTCGGCGCGGGCGGTATCGCGTAACCCCCCGCGCCGTCCTTCGCGCTCCCCGTATTCGGCGGGGCCATCATCGTTCCCGTTTACCGCTCACCGCCACCACCACCGCCGCCGTCGCCGTCGCCGGCGATCGCGGGAACGGATCCCTTCGTCCCTCTCTCGACCCTTCCACGCCGTCGTTCCGTCGTCGCGTTCCCGGATTCCGTCCTGCGACGGCGTGGAACGTCATCGCGGTCAACGGCGGACACTATGCCGCCGTATACGCTGGCGGCTCTCGCTTTTTTTTCCTTTTTGGCGACGGCGGCGGCGAGACGCGGCGACTCCTCGCTCTGCCGCGCGTTCGCGCCGTCGGGCTCTCTCTCGAGTCTCTCGACCCGTCAGGATCTTCCGCGAAAATTCGGGATCCCCCTCCCCTCCCGCCCCGCCGCCGCCGCCGCCGCCGCCACTGCCTCCGCGGCCCCGTTCGTCGCCCGCGCATTCTTTTATGGCAGCGCACGCTGAGAGCGGTGCGCGAAAGCGCCTCGCGTCCTCGGGCGCCCGTCCTCTGCCGGTTTGCTCTCTATTTTTACGCTCCAATTCCCGAGCGGAGCCCGCGCGGCGGTCCCGTCTGGAGGATCCCGGCGCGGCGCCTCCGCGCGCGGTAACGAGAGAGCGGATGCGAACGATAACGTTTAGGTATGGCGTGTTTGAGTTTTCGAAACGGCGGCGACAGCGGTGGCGACGGGGGGACGAATGGCGTTGTGGATATCAATTGATTTTGATATTCGCGAGCATCGGCACGGCGCCGCGCCGGCGGTATTTATGCCTCGTATGACTCAGCACGTTTTTATCTTTTCGGAGCAGCCGGTTCTCCCTTTCTACAAATTCGCGTGCTCCAAAGTATTGGGACGCTGACTCCCCAAAGTGTCTACCTTGAGCATGGTTACTTTGAAGTAGTTTAGAAAGCGATATGTGGAATTATCACGTTTGTTGTTCATGAATATTTATACCGCGTATGAAAGTGTCGGTATAAGAGTTGCATTATTGTAATAATGAAAAAGGATACGATTGTCGCTGTGCTTTGCGAAGATTTGTACGTTTGTGTGATGAGCTTGAAGCGTCCACTTTTATTATAAACCAATCTCTCTTCAGATATGTTTATAGAATATCTAATTATTAAACAATATTAATTAAAACATTGAAATGAATTAATATGCTTGAGATGTAAATTATACATATTGTTACATGTTAATGTTATTTTCAGAAACTGTTTTGAAACAATTTTAGGATCTCTTTTTATCCAAAAAAATATTCTTTTTCAAATATTACTACTAATATGAAGGATAAAAATGACTTGAAGAACTCGTGTGTGTGACTCCGTGTTTCGAGAAATATCACCGAGTATTTTTCCTGTAAAGATAAGAAGTAGATTTAAGACCCATCGACAGCGACATATTATTTATCTGTCATACAAATTGTATTAATGCGTAGTGAATAAATTAGTATGTTAACGATACTGAAGAGATACTCTCGTCTCGTTCCAGAAAATTGTTCGTTGGTGGATTATCATGGGAGACAACCCAAGAAAATCTCCAACGTTACTTCGGCCGTTATGGTGAAGTCATCGATTGTGTTGTTATGAAAAACAGCGAATCTGGTCGCAGTCGTGGATTTGGATTTGTAACATTCAGCGATCCCGCTAATGTTTCTCTGGTCCTTCAAAATGGTCCCCACCAGCTTGATGGACGTACGGTATGTATCCTAATACTTATCTTAAATAAGATTGTAGAATCGTATTTAAATATATTGCAGAAAATTTGTATTTAGTGTCATGTATGTATCGGTTTATGATTCCTGAAACTCAATCTTATACGATCTCGTATTTTTCCACTCAAAAATTTCAATTTTTTAACCAACTTGTTAACTATGAGTTGAATACTCTTATATGGAGCCATACTTCGCCCCTTATATATAATGACGTTATATTTTTGTGAAATTGAGGACATTGAAATTGAGGAGATTGAGACACTACAATGATCTTAAATGTACATTAAGTAAAAGTTACATGAAACCTATTTTGTTGATGTTTCGCATTACAGATTGATCCAAAACCGTGTAACCCGCGTACTCTACAAAAGCCAAAACGCAGCGGTGGTTTCCCGAAAGTCTTTCTTGGTGGCTTGCCAAGTAACGTGACGGAGACTGATTTAAGATCCTATTTTACTCGCTTTGGTAAAGTCATGGAAGTAGTCATAATGTATGATCAGGAGAAGAAGAAATCGAGAGGTGAGTACGAGTGATTCTTTTATCAAGATATATTCGTTGATGCATTTGATGATTTTCACGGCATTTTTGTAAGATATTTTTATTAGCATTGCAGATATTTCATTATTTCTTTTTCTTTCTCTCCTTAAGAGAGGAAGAGTTATATATATTTTGCTAGTTTCAAAGTAACATATTTTCAATATTCTAAGTGTTATAAATTTCGAAAATAAGTCGTGAAAACTATAAAATAATGCATCAAAGTGATGAAATAAATATTTTTATTATGATGATCAGAGTTACAGTCAGAATTCTTGAAAAATGTTTTTTTATTATATTGTAAATATAGGAGGATAAATGAAAATAAAGTTGAATATTTAATTGGCATTAAAAATAATTTTTTAAAAGCAAACTCGTTTGGATCAAAAATTCTGACGATTACAGCACACCCATTATTGATGTACAATAAAAATTGATATAAGATTAATAAGAATAAATAATTTTTATATTTGTAATTTATATTTGTCTAGTGCAGTTTATATTGATTGTTGTAAGATTTTTAACAATTATATTTAAATCTATCTAATATTGCGCAATTATTACGATATCCTGATTTATCTCTTGTAATAATATATCTTGCTTTTTTCATTATTGTTACACACATATTGCGGTATTTTACATTAAATTAAATACAGTTATTTATAAATAATGCGTTTCCGGCTAAGTTTTATTAAGTATAAGTCAGATTATGCTACTGTAAATCACACATAGCTTAAGTTTGCTATGTAATTAGGAAGAAATCTTACAAGTTCCATTTTTTTATTAGATATTATCTATTAGACATCTTATTGAATAACTCATTTATGTAATTTTTTATCTATAATTATGTATTTTTTGTCCATAATTATAATCTTATTTATATTAATCTTATATAAAAGTTACTTTGTAAAACGGATAATAACGCATGTTATCTTAAAAAAGAATTGTTAATCACAATAACACTGAATTAAGTAACGATTAAATATTTAGTTGGAAACTATTGGCTAAGCATCATTGCTATGCTTACAAATAAGATTGTGACTAGTATTTAGCAAATCCAATTAGATATGAGCAATTATCAATTATTTTAAAATATTTTTCAGCTATAAAGACTGAACGGCTGCGTTCAAGAAGCCGATACTCTAAGGCTTTATGCTATTTCCTTACATTGAACGAAATTCTATTTCTGTTTAGAAGCTTCTTAAAGTCAGCCGTCATTGAAATTGTAGAAAAAGCAAGACAATTTTAATCTTACAAAATCGTCTGATAACACGGACATATTCTTTGTTTAATAATGCTTATCCTATCTGTATCATAAGGCATCGTAATTTTTATTGCATATTATATTGTACATAGAACTTATATACAAAAATACATTCAGGCCGGCATTCATAGTCGAATCTTATATTTAAGACAATCTTAAGTACGATCTTAAGCTGTTATGAATCAATCACAGAGCTGTATTAGCATCTTAAGACATTACTTAAGACGGTCTTAAAATAAAAAACGACTATGAATACCGGCCATAGAAATACAGATGGTGTGTGCTATAAATCTAATATGAAAATTTTAAGTCTGAATCTTATCACTATTAAAATTGTTACCATTATTTGCGATTGTTTACTAAAACTTTTAGATACAATTCCACCCACAATTTAAACGCGATATTTGTTATATATT
The DNA here is from genome assembly GCF_030848795.1 of Temnothorax nylanderi. Lineage (NCBI taxonomy): Eukaryota > Metazoa > Arthropoda > Insecta > Hymenoptera > Formicidae > Temnothorax > Temnothorax nylanderi. The sequence continues at coordinate 188,742 of NW_027249124.1, forward strand.
AATCTAGATTATGTATAGAAAGATTAATAATTACAACCACTAATTGCGTAATAGTATTGACATTAATCAATATAGATAAGAAATAAATGATTAATTATTTATAATAAATAAATATTTATTAATTCTTAATTTTGTAATAAAAAAGTAAGCATGGATAGTTGAGGAATAATTTTTAAATTAAATTGTAAACATAAAAAATAAATTATTGATTTTTATATTTAGTGTAATAGTGTAATTTTTCACACTCCTCATAATATTAAATGTTTATGTTATTTAAAAAGTACCTTTAGTAAAAGTCACAATGACGTAATGAAACATTGCGATAAATCTGTTGCAACAAGGAGAGATGTGCTCAGCCAATAGTCATGTGGCACAATAATCTCTTCCTCAATTCCTGCTGTCTGTCACTTATATGATGTTTTTTCTTTTAAGCAAGTTTGTGTATTAGTATGTTAATTAAATTAGCGTTCTAATGGACTTTGAGCTGTGTTAACTTTAATTTGTTAAATCTTACCATCATAATATATAGATCATCACAATGTGGCAATCATACCATGAATTACTGAATTTACATTGCGCAATATATAAAGCGATTATTTTATTAATTTAGTAATATAAATGACAAAATTATTACTTAATAAGTATCATAAGACTGAAGGTTGTTAGTTGTTTTTTTTTTTGGGAGGGGAAAGGTTTTGGTTGTGTGCATATTTTATGCATTGTATTGTAAAATCTGTTTTCTCGCATTATTGTGGCCAACATTTTTTGATTATACTCTCACGTTTGGACGACAGGATTCGGCTTTCTCAGTTTTGAGGATGAAGAAGCAGTGGACCGATGTGTTGCGGAACATTTTGTCAACCTGAATGGAAAGCAGGTATAGCACATCAATACACCATCATCATGTAACTGTGTGACTTTATGCAAAAGATAGAAAATAAGTATGTGATGATATTGTTCCTCCCTTGAAGCCTATTAATATTATATAAGAATTTTAGTCACATAAATTATTTACTAATACGAACATTACTGTATATACAAACTATACGTAGAATTGAAAGGGATAGAATTGAATTAATTTTATAACTTGAATAGTATTAAGTGTGATAAATATTTTTAAATATTTATTATATAAGTATTATTACACTAAAAAATGTGTTAGTTTACAATATAAGTTCAGTTAATGGCTCTCTATTTTATAATTAGAGTTAAATATTATTTCTATATAAGGTAGCACAAGCGTTAGTGCAGAGTATAAAATTAATTAACGATAGCCCACTTGTTAGCCTAAAATATACATTAATTTGTAAAGATAATTGTAGATGACGATAATGTAAATTTCTATAGTTTTTTTTTAAATTTGATAATTGATACAAGTCTGAAATCTTTATTATTTTTGTTAGAAAGAATGAAATTTATAATACATTTGTGTGGTATCTGTTCATTTCAGGTTGAGATTAAAAGGGCAGAACCGCGGGATTCATCGAGCAAAATGAACGATAGTCATCAGGGTCAGTGGGGCCCACCTCAACAGGGTGGCCCACCAATGGGAATGGCTGGTAATATGGGGCCTATGGGTGGACCGAACGGGCAGATGGGTGGGCCCATGATGGGAGGACCCATGGGTCCGCCTGGTAATATGATGCAACAATATCAGGGTTGGGGTACCAATCCGCCAACCGGTGGATACGCGGGATACAGCACCCAGTACAATACTCAGGGCTGGGGCGCACCGCCAGGACCACCGCAGCAGCAGCAAATTCCGCCGCCGCCGCCGCATCAATGGGGTAGCAGTTATAACGTTCAACCTACTGCAGCTACCCAAGGTTACGGAAGCTATGGTGAGTTCGGATGTAATTCCGAAAAGCCACGCATTTCCCCTCTTCTGTTTGTTAGCAAATATTAATCGAGATCTTAATCCAATCGATTGTGAATTAGTATGAGACAGTTTTAATGCAATTCAACACCCTTTTCGCCCGATATTGATAGCAATAACTTATTGACCGAGGTACGCAAATTTTAGAAAATTTTGATATATGTAAAAAAAATGTTCTTCCAATCTCTCTCGATTATATTGTCGGTGTACAATATTAACAGCTGATATTCAGTTGGCAAAGTTAAAGAGATTTTTTAAAGAAAATTTATTTGAGCAATAGAAATTGACAATATTATTGAATGGATTACTGCATTATTTTACACAGGGTACATGATTATGAACGACGTTGATATCAATACTCGCTGGAAAAATTAAAATTTACGGTAATATTATTGACACATGTGGTTAAACCGCTATGAACAATTTTTCTAAAGTTGTTAAAGTCTGATCAAAAGTATCAACTTCGTTTATACCTACTTTAGGTAGCAATAAAATTTTACTTAAATGAATATAATAGATCCTGTTCCTATCCTCTTCCATCCTGCTTAGAAAGGTTAGAAGAAGAAAGAAAAAGATAAGAACATGAGAAATTTACAAATTACAATATAATACGATCTACTTTTACGATGCCCCCTGGAGATTTTTAGAAAAAATTTAGAAAAATATATAATAGGCTGTTGTGATACAAAGAAAGTTAAAAAACTAAGTAATTATGTCAGCCCAGACTTGTGTGTTTTGTTTATTATTATTATTATATAACAAGCGGATCGTATAACTTTAACATAATGCAATTTTAAAAGAGAGAATGTTATTTTTATAAATATTCTTAAAAATAACTTATTTTTTTTAGTTTTTAATTTTTCCAGGTCTGATATAAATGTATAGATATGTATAGATTTTATTAGTAATTATTATATTATAGTAATCATGTAAAATATGCAACTGTAATTATGATATAACTTTGACTAATTATCTCCAAGTATTGTGAATAACACTTAGTTTGGATTGACATAACATATATCTTAAATATATACGTATTCGAAATATTGAACCTCATAATCTTATCTATAAATATTATGCTTGATTCTCTTCAAGTTTAATCTTTCTTATATCGTTTTTTCTATTAGACGTTATTTATCTATAAATATGCTTGATTCTCTTTAAGTTTAATCTTTCTATCTTTTTTTTAAATTGAAATTTACTTGCCTGAATCTTTACACAGACTTTGTTTTACACTAAAACGATATTCTTACTCCACTTATCTACAACATATTATCTTAAAGCACCAATTGCTATGTTAAAAATAGTGTACTATCTCTAATATGCTTAAAGATAGCAAGTACTAACATTGGGTATGATAACATGTCACATGCTTACATTTCACGGTAACAAGTGTCACATTTATGTATTATAAAATAGAGACGCTACCTATACTGCTGCAATCTATACTACGACATGTACACATATTTAATAATATTTTGTGCAAGACCAACTTTTGCATATACTATCATCGCCTATCTACCGCTTTATTTTTCTTCTTCTTTTTCTTCTTCTTCCACGTTATTCATTAAGAGAACCAAGCATGAATGTTTAAGTCGCCGAAGAGGCATTCTTAAGTAACGCTGAAGAAGTAGAGACATCTTTACATTTGTAACAAATTAGAGGAAAAACAATAGTGATATAAATTAAACAGAGTGGTAAGAAAAATGAGGTGAGCTGTGACATGCGGTCGGTGACACGTGTTTTGTGTGGTTGATGATCGCAGGTGGGCCGGCGGCGGCCGCTTCAGGGGGCTACGGGCCCACGGCGGGTACTGGCGGGGCTGCGGGAGGCGGGCCTGGGGGCTCCTGGAGCTCCTGGAACATGCCACAGAATGGGCCTCCTCCTGGGACCCAGCCCCCACCCCAGCCCCCTCAGCCCAACTCCTCGCAGCCCAACTCCAACTCGAACCCCTCTGGCCCGCAGGGTGAGTCTTCAAGCTCAAGTCAAGCAAAGTTTCCTCTTTCCACCCTTTTGGCATCGCAATTAGTTCCATTCTGAACCTAATTCTATGCGCCTAGCTACAGCAATGTAATTTCTTATACCAGCCTGATTTTATGTCTAGTGGTCTTCGAGAGAATTAACTCTTTGAGTACGGAGCACTTAGAAGCTGAACGTTCTCTATGGATGCACTTGGTGATCGCGATAATGACGGCTGTGATTGGAATTGTGATATACATATGTATATCATAGTTTTTACTTATGTTGAGAATATAATGGAGACGTCGCCAAACGTATATATGAGTCCATGAGTCCATAGCCATGCTGATGACTTTCATCGAACGCATATATAAGTCCATAAGCCACGCCAACGATTTTCGTCGTATACATATGAATCCATAGATCACACCGATGAGTTTCGCTGAACGTACATATAGGTTCATCGTACTCAAAGGGTTGATGCTTTCAACATATAGAATGTTCATTGTCTTTTTTGGTTTGTGATGTAGAGACTTCCTCCAATTCTCATAACTGATTTTGTTAACTGCGATATTTTATGTGATAGCACACATGTATGTTAACAATTGGATTAATAGTTTAACAATTGCGAGATAAATAGGCTTGATGAATTTTGTAACATATTAACGTTTTTGTACTTTTTCAAGATTGTACGATTTTAACAGTAACTCTGCTTTTAAGAAGAAAGTAATGAATGGTTAAAGTATTACGTTAATTATTTTTGTATAGATTATGTGTAGCATGTATAACATTTATTTTTTAAATAAAAAATTGCATTAACATACTATGCTTGAGTTTCTAATAATTAATACACTGAAAATTTGATACATTTGACGAATAACGTGATAGCTATTACAATGGAGATTGAAGGAAGTAGAATAAAATTTGTACTTACATTTACAATGAGTATACAAGGCTCAGAAATCACCCTTTTTTATTTGAAATATAATTTCATATTATAATTTTATTTGAAATATAATTTCATACATATGTGCGCGTGTGCACATTTATATTTTTATACGTGTACATTTTGTATATAATATATATATATATATATATATATATATATATATATATATATATATAGAATAAATAGAAGACGGCGTATAGATACTGGCTTCTGCTTGAACTGAGTGGGGATAGTGGGATATAGCCATATGCTCGTTGCATATTGTTTATTCTTTGGATCGAAAGTAATGCTTGCTGTACGCTTGACGCACTGCCGCTCGCCCAACTATTCTATTCCCATCATATCTGCTTTATTATCTCATGTTTTATTCGCTACACGATGTTATAGATCACGCCTCGAGTATTAGAAACGGTAATTTCTGAGCCATAACGTTAAATTACAGTTTTTTTTTTTTTACTGAAGCGTCCTGACCTATCCCAGATATTCCTTTCCTCTGCAAATTTTTTTATTACATTTTGTTAATCTGTCTTTCAAATACACCTTTTACGCTTAACTTTTTACGTATAGATTCTCGAAAAGCATGTACCCTGCCAGTACCCATTTATCGGGTTATTTAACCATCTTTACCATTGGAAATTACATATACATATATATGTGTGTGTATGTGATGTGTGTATATAATATATATATATAATATACACATATATATGTATTGCATACTTTTATAGTATACATATCATAACAGATTTAGAACAGATTCTCAAAAGATACTTTTGTCCCAAGATCCGAGAGCATGTTATAATTTATAATTTATAAAACAAAAATAATCACTTTACAAATGCCGAAAGTTAAAGAAAATTAATGTTCTATAATTATTTGTGATGCAGGATAATAATATTCTGTAGTCTCTTCTTCTATTTCCTTTTATCGCCTGTCTGACTAATGACGAATTAATGTCTTCTCTATTGACAATTACAAATATGATCTATTGTAAGAAACGTCAATAACTATCAGCTATTTGCTTTATAGGCTATAAAAATTTAAAAAGACATTGGAAATTATACAACCGACATCAATTCGTCTTTAAGATCCTGAGATCAGTATAATATTTTTAATATCTTTGCCTGTGTGTAATAAATGTATGTCTACCTAGTGCTTTTTATTGTAAAACATAGTTCGTATTTAACTGTAACTGTAATGAAGCCTGTAATTAATATAAATATCTTATTTGTAAAAATCGAGTTATTTCTATGTGAATATTTTTATATTATTTGTTGTTTAAAGTAATATAGCGTCAGTGTAACGTGCAACTTGGCGCGAGACACTGCCGTGTCTCTTGATTTTTACAATTTGTAAATGATAATTGTGAGCACAAATGTATAGTACAAAAACTATAATTGTATATGAGAAATATGAGACATTTAAATATTTAAGATGCTAAAATGGCTTGTTCATACATTTATTAGTTATTTGATACTAAGTGCATGATTAAAGCAGTTATATATCTCGAGTGTATATTATTTATTACTTTAAAATATTTTTAACAAGATTTAGATATTTTATAAGTTGCTTAGAAAATTTCTGATATAATTATAATTTATTATTACGTGGCTCTAAATTTCTCATGTAAAGATTGATATTGAAAGGTAAATTAATCGCATATATAAATTAATATATGAATACTGATCTCATTATCTTGATGTTGTGATAGCTGATTTAAAGTTCATGTAATAGTTGTATATGATTTAATTTTATAAGACTTTAGATACTAGGTGCGAGATTCTTTTATGCACAGATGTTTGCAGAGTAAAATTATTTGCAGTGTTATAAGGATATAAGAGTAAATAATATAAATTCTTATAAATTTTTTATTATTAAGTTTTATTTCAAAAAATTCATGTATATTTATAATTATTTATAAACTATATCTTTTAATATATACTTATATCACACATATGTATACATATATTATTTATGTATATTTATGTATATATATATATATATATATATATATATATATATGTTATATATTATGTGTGATTAAATATAATTTTTTTAAAAGAAACTTAATAATTGAACAGAATGATTAAGACTTTCATAAACAGAAAACTATTACTATTACGATGCTTTTTACAATTTGTTACATAAGCGGAATAAAATAATGTTATTTTGTTGTCTCTGAAAAGTTGTTTCAAAAATCTATCTTTGTCATGTAGTAAAGATGTTTGATTATTTATCTTTATTTCTCAATATTGAAAGATGCAAAAAAATAAAATTAATAAATGCGGACAGAAAATAAACAGAAAAAACCTTGTATATATTCTTCAATAATATTATTTCATATATAAAAGTAATAGTTGTATATTTCTGTATGTTAATTTTATTATTTATTCTTTTGATTTTTGAATATACGATGTTTAGATAGTAGTATAAGGTAGTGTACCATGTAAATTGTGTACACCGTAAATAATTAGATTTAATAATTTTTTAAGCACCATGATGTTTAACTTCACTTTCTTTACATTTTTTTTTACAACTTATTAGAACGAGATAAGCACGATGACTTAAGTGTTGTATAAAAATGTTGCAGGTGACATGTATTCACGGCAAAATACCGGTTCAGGTGCGCCAGGATCCAGCAGCAGTTCAACCAAGACTCCAGATTACACTGGGTACTCTGCATACAGTAATTACCCTGATACTTCTTATCCTCAGCGTTCGTATCAAGGAGGAGAAAATAGTCAAGGTGGGTATGCCGCCAGCGCTCCTAAACCCGGCCAGCAAGGCTTTGATTTCAAAGAGTGGCCCACCTCATGACCATTTTAATTAACTCGAGTTGGAGAGATGCGCTGAATGGCTTGGCCTTGCTCGTGGGTTATTTCTTCATATTCAAGATAAACGCAAACTGTATGTTGATCGTGAAATCTGCGCTATGACATGAGACATTCTATCGATTCACGTTTCTTACGCATTAGGAATGTCATTTAGAGGAAGATACCTGTCATTTAGAGAAATTTGGCACTATGTATTTTTGTAGAAACCAGCCAATTAGAGTTACGATTAGTTGTACAATAAAATACTCGATAAAAAAGTCGCTAAGATCTGCAAACAAAATCGACGACAAAAAACGGAGTGTCTCTTGTTCATGCCAGCATGTCGTTCGCGAGCGGTCGAATTAACGGATACCTTTTTTTTTTTTATAATATTGAAACATCTTGTAAACTTGGCCAACGGAAGTATCAAAGAAGGAGTTTAAGGCTTTTTTTCAGATATTGATTTCTTCATTGATCGCTCGTGAGAACGGCTCACGATCTTTCTGGATAAAGAATATAAATTAAATATTAATTGTTAAGTAAAATAAACAAATCGACAGTGTTAGGGTACATACCCATGATGCAAGTGAAGTTTGTATGGCACTGGGAAATAGACGAAAGAAAGCGCGATATCAAATTGTAAAAATACAAATAATGTGCTAAAAAAAGATTCTAAGGAAAAGATTCTAAAGCGTGTAAACAAAGTAAAAGCGAGCGTAAAGAATCAGGAATGCTAATCATTTAATCGTTAATGGCATTTATTATGGAGGTGAATAAGTTTTCGTTCGAGAAGAAATTCTTCTCAAGGCAAGCACAAAATTAGATGCTTGTTCACTTCCTAATCGTTAGCAGACACGGTATATGTAACACAGATGATAAGAATAAACGAAAAGAAATATTTAAACTATGGTCTCTGATGGAAAGTCAGCGCGAATGACTTGCACATTCGAGACACTCGTCCCTCCACGATCTTGTATTTATTAAATAGTTGTTATTACCGGATAATTGAAGAAAAAAAGAAAAATGATATAACGAGATAATTGACGAGATAATTAAGTAAGACGATCACACAGGCTGACTACAGAGAATAGTGTAAAATATATAGAACATTTTAATATGGTGTATGTATATCTATATAAATCTTTGACACACAGCAGCAGGATGCAATTTCTGCAGGCGTCCTTTTTTACTTTCATGTCATATCACTAGTAATATCTTAAATACGTATTTTTCTCAGTTCCTTTTTTCTCTTTTTTCTTGTTTACTGATACTTGAATACTGATTCCTTAAATTAGTTTAGCAAGCTGCTTTCCTATTCTTCCAACGATTTGGAAATGATATCAACGCGTGAAATGGGAGGGGATAAGGAGAAAAGAAAACCCGACAAACAATCATAAATATTTTTACAAATTGTATTATAAGAACTTAGTGTGTGGCCGTCGGACTGGCTTCTGTTCGACCATACTGTAATGCACGTGGAAACTGGTTTATTTTTTACCTCCGATTTATAATACTATTAGGCACGTTTAAGGCTACGATTATTATTGTTACTATTAATTCTATATTATTATTACTATTGTATACAACTATTATTACTATTAATACTTATCACTGTTTACTCTTGCTATATTGCTACTACTGCAAGTACTACAACTGCACTATTACTATTACACTATTATTACTGTCGACGATAATTATGAAATATGCGATGATGCTTATAAGTGTTTAAATTTTAGATCAGTAGAACGAGATCATTGATAGATAAGGTGGAGGGAGGGGTATATTGTAATCGTGTGGATATATCTCGGTGGGGGATATCGACCTGAAAAGTTTACCTGATTAAATATATGACTTAATTGTATTTACTCTGTAGGATTTACCATAGATCTAAACGAGGAATATTTCGGAAGAGTGCTCTCCAAATGCTCATGTTTAATTACCGAGCGGGTCGCGTTGTGTCTTACTTTATCGATGAGAATGGCGAGTATTATGCTAATGTATAATTCACCAAGATAGACCTTATATACCACACGTAAAGGTGTAATTAAATAGATTACGGTTACAGAATCCAGCAATTTCGTTAAGCGTTATAAATGTGATCTCATATAACGTAATTTTACTATTGCCCATAATTTTTTTTTTCCTTGTCCATCGAACGACAGTGTAAGGCTTCATTGTATCTTAAGTGCAAAACGATCGACTGTTAATTTAATTTTTCTTCTTCGTATTCTTTCCGTTATTCATTTCGCTGTTTCATGTCATTAGTGCTTGTTACGCATCCTGACAATAAAGTGTTGAATCGCGTTGCATTCAAAGCTGTAGAATAAGCCAATCTTTTCTTTTTTTTTACGACGGTATTTATTACCGGGGTATATCGATCGACGTATCGATTTCGAATTTAGAAACCACTTTGCATTTTGTTAGAAATCTTATAATGGTAACTTCTCTTTTTCGTCTGCGACGAAATGTATCGCAGAGAAAAAGCCGGTGTTGTACACGCCAATCGGATGAAGAAAAAAAAAACGAGTGCAATGTTAACAAACGCGACTCGTGTGAACTTTTGGGATCAACGCAATAACACACTTAACTAAACACATAACGAAACAAAAGTGCGAACTAGAGAGCTCAATCAAACAACCAATTTTACACCCTAATTATTATGATAATACAAAGGAAACAGATATAAACGATATACACTCATGAACACGTATTCACACACACACACACACACACACACACACACACACACTTTTACCTCTAAACGCGCAAAATAAGCAAACTAATTAACCCTTTAGCGCTGCGGCTGTTCCAAAATTCTTAATAAATAAAATTAAAATGCATTATATTTATATAAATTTATTATATTTTAAGTCCTATATTCTAAATAAAATTTCAATACATATATACAATGTAACGATGTCAAATTTTAGTAAGAAGATAGAGTTTCGATGCTGATTTACTTAAACTTTTATTTGCCTCTACCCAATTTGGATTGAGAACTTCTAAAAAAGCAAATCCTAATTTTCAATTTTAGTTTTTAATCACGGAAAAAAAAATATATTTACAGCGTTTGCAAACTAAAGGGTTAAATAGTTAACATATTATCGAACATTCAAGCGATAAATTCGTAAGGGAAAAATATATAAATGAAAACGTGATGAAAAAACACTATGGTTGTTCTAAATAAATAACGCGTTATTTAATACCTAACTTGCAAAGGAGGGAGCGGCAAATAATAGCGACGTGTTTTATCTACGGCTGTTTTTTACAACTTATTTTATAGAGAATAAATACCGATAAATAACGATGCGGAATAAGAACCTTTATAGTGTATCAATTATAATTATTACTACTAATATTGTATTCCTTACTATTATCGATTTTTAACTAAAGTTAAAGCGTGAATTTTAAAGTCTTAAGTGTATGCGAGGTGTTAAGGAAATGCGGTTATTACATTTGATTTGTACAGGACACTTAAGTATAATCGATGCGTTTGGTATGAGGATTGGTATAAACGAGCTAATTAATTTATTATATTAACGAGTCTCAGACGGATAAAAGTAAATTTAAATACTAGCGCGGAGACGGGGGAGGGAAAAAAAGAAAGGATTACAAAGAGTTAATGGCTGCAACTATATGTACATACAAAATATTTTAGATTATGAGACGGTAATATAGTTGGGAGAAGGAAGCGGAAGCGGTGGCACAAATGAAATTAAAAAAAAACACACAAAACGAAAGCAGGACGAAGGAGGCTTTAGAGCGGGACTATTCGATTATAATTGACGATTACTAATTATAACAGATAATATATTTATATTCAACGCAATATTATTAGTATTTTTAAATACAGAAATGACGCATCTAATTAATGTAATAGATAGCATATAGGGAAGATATACTTTGATTCTAGCCGTTGTTATACTACCTGCCTCATTCGCGGTTTTCGCGAACTGTGCGGCTTGCTCTCAGGGTTGTTGTTGTTCTCTTTTTTTTATTATTGTTTCTTTGAGCTTTTTTTTCCTCCCTGTCTTATGTTTATCTACTCTTACTGCTCTGAATCGCTCGTATTTATTTCGTTTTTAAAGGAAGGCACTTTACATGCCGAGTATCCTGTAAGGAAGCCCTAGGTTCAGTATTGAAACGCCTTTATTGCGATACTTTCGACAATCCGTCATCTTTATTTAAGTAGATCGAGGCATCCCTCATTTCTGTTCTATATGGGACATTAAACGCGTTTAAAAAAGATAACTTTGTATTCAACATCTGCTACAGATCGTTAGGTTTCTTATTCTATATGATAATCATGACTTTGAGAAACGGGGAGAGCGAATTGAGTGTTGTATATATTTTTAAAACATTTTTCTTAAAAATGAAACAATTTCTTTGGTGAAATTATTACTGTTGGATCAAAAATATTATCTATTTGGGTTGCTTATAAAAAATTCGTTTTACTGCTCATAAGAAGTTTGACTGTTAGAACTTTTTTAGATTTCAATTAATTTTTTTTTATTTCTCTGCGCTGTTACGTATGCTTGCAAAAGAGCGTACAAATTTCAGCAGTTTTACTTGCTTTTTTTTTTTATTAATGCTAAACCAATCATTGTACCAGTTTTCGCAATTTATAAATTATGGTGACTTTTCATAATTGTAAAGAACGTATCCGTAATTGTAATCTCTTATTCCATTTCTTAAATCGAAAATGAGAAATTTTACTATCTTTTCACACACACACACGCACACGCACACATACACACAAACACACACATGTATCTGTAAATGCCTCTCTCCGTTTTTCATGCATTTAGACGATTTCGTGTTAAACTATTTTTTTTTTAACGTACAGTCAATAGAGCGAAACGCAGCATATATAAAGAAGGAAACTATAAATATTACAGCCACTAAGTTAAGTCGTTGGTTTTTTTCTCTATTAACTTAATTAGATAATATGTGGATTCATCTTTGTTCATCCTACAAGCGAATGCGTAGCATGCGAGTTAGGTTTTTTTTTTGCCAGGCAAGTTAAGTATTTCGATATTTAAAGAAATGTCCTTAAATGTATAAATAATTCCGGGGACGTCGCGAAATGTCTGTTTTTAACGTTAAGCGCACATTTTAGCGTCCCGCACACTAAAGACTGGTCGTATAATTAAATATTACACTTAACTACTTATTACTCGTATCGTAACTCCATCGTGGAAAAAACACTTTCTATTGATATACATGAGTTTCTCCTGCCGTTTTTAATTATTATAATATATATGTCTTAGTTGGTACCGCAATGTGTAATCATTGGCTGTTGCATTTTCATCAAAGCGATTGTTAATCTTTAAAATTGCGAACATCGCGCAGTTCCTCTTCTTTATTATTATTTTTATTATTATCATAGTGCACCATAATCTCTCCAACGGAATCGCGTCGTTCAATAGTAGATAGGTAAGACCGATATTAGACAGGATGGGCATTTATCTGCCGATAAACCGTGAGATCTGGTCGAGAAACGAACATCATAGTGCAGCCGCGATAACGCGTCTAATTAATCGAGAGAAGAAGGACACATTTTCGGCGATAAAGTATCGTTTTGTCACTGCCTGAGTCTACTCTTTGTCAAATCGATCTTGCTTCGTTTCGGATAATTGAATATCGATCGACACAACGTAATTTTCGCGAAGAACCGAAAACCAATATCGACGTACGATTCCCCTCGGAAATCTCGACAGAGACCAAAACCTTCATTAGCCTGCTTTTTCTTTAGCTATATTAAGACAATGCGTGAGGTCAGATAATAAAGAAGAGGCCGCCGGTATATATTGTACTCAGGTAGTGTGATAATCGCTCGCACGTGCGGGCGCGAGTAAAAGGCAGTAAAAAAAAATAATAATTTCAAATGGGACAAAGCTGATTAATATAAGAGACAAATGTGTTGTACACACACGAGATATATTCTAAATTACGTTTACATAGAAGCAGTTAAGGCATTAAATTATAATTACAAGGTGATTTTCTCTCCTGCGAGTCTGATAGGACAAGGTAATTATTGTCTTAAACGTATATAGTAATGCGAAAAACAATGTAGAGATTTAAACAAGTGAGTTTTATATAAGGGAAAATTCTAAAATATGTTTATGTTAAGGTTTGTGCAGCGGGCTGATATTTCAATCGTTACGAGAGGAGAAAAGATGAGAGAAGAAGGAATCGAGAGACCGCCTTAGCGGGATAAATCACACGCAAGACAGATATACTCTATCCACGATTCTTACACACACACGCACACAATCCAATGATCCGAAAATACACAGTACTGAGAAGTAATGAGTGTATCGGGAGAGTGATCAGCGATTTTTAACAAACAAAAAAAAAACCACGAGTGCATTAGCGAATTGGGCAAGTTAGCTAGGAGATGAAACGAATAAATAAAGTCTTATAAAACGTATAATTATTTTGATCATCGAATCTTGAGGCACGTGATCGAGAGACTTAATGATTCTCAGATCTTATTAGATTGCTTTGAGAGCCACTAATACAAAAAAAAAGAGAAGAGATAAAATGATATATACAAAGAGAGGGTGTTTTTAGTTTTTTTTTGACGCAAGAAGGGGGGGAATATATTCTGCCGCTATTTATTTCGCTCGAGAACGGTCGAATGGTTATTTCGATTTTAGTAGAATGGAATTCCTACAGTCGTTGGGATGCTTTAAAATAATATCTCGCACACGGTACGATGAGAGAATCGATTGATCTACTTTTATCATATTTTAGTGTGAAGTAATAAGGTAATAGACGTAAAGTTGGTAATGATTGTAACGATAATAAATGAAATTATTAACTGTAATAACATGACCTGTATACTTGTAAACTTTTAGCATTGTATTGGTAAGGTCGTATCCCCTTACGAGCTAATCGTGAATAGAATAAAATAGAGAATAAATGAGATAAATCTATGGTAGTAAGTTTAGTAGTATCACACAAGTGTGCTGCATGCGCATTTGGCTATTTGCATATGCGATATGCGATTTTCTGAAAAATATAAAAAAAAAAAAAAAATAAAAACGTGGCGGACGCCGTAATGCCCGTCTCAATAATAAGAATATATTTGTTAAATGATCTTTACGCTCGCGCGCTTTCCATCCGTCTTACTCCCAGTGCCCCGAATTTAATGTCTCCCTGTGCTGAAAGAGGATGTTCGACTTTTCGACTTTCCGGTTTGATGATGTCACGACGAAATATTCTATTCAATTGTGTTCGATCCAATCTAGAATATCCGTTACAACAAAAGGAATTCCGCAGTGGAAGCTGTAAGCTTCTAAGAACATTTTGCGCATGAAAGGTCTATGCCTGCGACGAATGTACCTCAACGAAACGTTTCATTTAATTTTATCTGTCAGTTTGCTCTGTTTACAACATCGAATAATTTTTAATCGGTCTATTACGTTGCAGATAGATTACCGTTAAACTTTTATCTTACAATTAATGTTCAATGAACTATCTCTTCTACTGATAACCATTTCTCACCATCAATAGATGATAGATGCAGACCTGACACTATTGATTCTCACATTGAACAATTATTGTAAGATAAGAGACAGATAAGCCCGGGTGAATTACTTTCTATATTTATGACATGCAATTTATGAGCCTTTGAACATTATTAGCTGTGATGATATAAAAAAATCTAATGAGAGTAAATTATATCGAAAGTTATCAAACATCTTGAGCTTTAGATATAATTATTATTTATAAAAGAACATGTACGCAAAATTTATTCTTGACAGTTATTAAAGCAAAATTTATTAAAAAGATATTTATTAAAAAAGAAAATGAATTTTAAGTAATAATTCATTTTGTTTATATTTTTATGACTAAAGAAGTTTTGTAAACAACAGGTAAAGTTGACGTATCTTTATTTATTTATTTATTTTTTTTAAACAAGAATTGTTGAGTGAAAAATATTCAAGTATTCTGAAGGTTGATTACATTAAATAAATATATTATATTAAATAATTATATTAAATAAAGTTTACATCTTTACAAGAAAGTCAGTGAAATTATAACAACTCTGTAGATAAAAATGGTGAAGTAGAGAAAAACGGGAGATAAAAATGGAAAATAAGCAATCATGAGATTTGAAGTCGGACATCTTTTGGACAGCACAGAGGTGTACGTTCCAGGCCGAGGCGCATGATCTCTATTTGAATTCTTTCACGCAAAAAAAAAAGCCAAAAGATACGATATAGAATTGAAAAACAGAGAGGAAGGAAGGGTGTAGGAGGTTTTCTTTTGGAGAGAGACAGGGAAATGTGAGAAAGAGAGAGAGAGAGAGAGAGAGAAAGAGAGAGAGAAAGAGAGCGAGAGAGAGAGCGAGAGAGAGTTAAGTTTAAAAAGGCAAGTGAACGATATTTGAGAGCATAATTTCTTTTGTAGCTCCTATATTAATGATTAATGATTGATGAATAACCAACATAAAGCATATGTTGAAAGAACACTGTTTACACACTACTTCTATCATGTATCTATATATATATATATTCATTACGACATATGTGTATGTACACGCACTCGTATGTCTGCTCGTATAAATGTATACCTTTAAAAATATATGCGTATATCGTACAGGGGTCATAAGTATTTTTTTAAAGGTATGTACATTGTATGCACGGTCATTCGTGCACGCGTATGTCCGATACGTAAATATATGCTCCCTCACACAACACACACGTGCGTACATATATATATATAATACATATATAAAATCTATACTAGATAAATACAACAGCTACACCAGATACATAACACTACCTTTTTTTTTCCTTTTTGTGGAAAATAGGCGCGTTATCGACGCTGTTGACGGAGTAATGTTGGTTGCAAGGATATTTTTCGTCAACCGTTGTAGAAATAAGGCTTAGATTCTATTCGACGATTGTTATTCGATCGACTCGGATCGACATAGCATTGCACAAATCGAGACTGAAGCTTTTAACTTGCTTAATCGTAGGCAGTTATTCTTGTTTAATCGTGAAAATACAAAATAGACGATGATGTTTATCTCGAGTACTTTGGTGAATATGCGTAGGGTAAAGTGCGGAGGGATATTCGTAAGAATCATCAATTTTTTTCTTTTTAGGGAAGTTGGATCTTATCTTTCGTACGTCTTTTCTACAGGGTTATCCACAGCAATTTCAGTCTATGGAATTAGGTCATTTTTACAGTTATCTTCATCAATCCTTGGCAAACGGTTGCTATAATTTAGTTCAGCATCGATGCAGTTATTTCATTGCGCAATTTTTCTGGGCTGCGCCAATTTTTGGCAATCCGTTTCTGCAGATCCGCGTTCAAGATATTTCTTGCAACTGAGACTACTGAGGTTCGGGATAGCAGAACGAACGGTGACAAATGGAAAAAAAAAACTTGGAAGGAACAATCGGGGATTGCCATTGCCCTGTCGCAAGGACATCATTTGTTTTGGCATCTCTTTGGTATTACTTGGCACGTCACATTTGCGGCCGCGTCACGTAAACCGATCTCGAGAGGGGCTCGGTTATATCCCAATCGATCTGTCAGGGTGTATTCTAAGCGAAACTCGAAAGTAAAACTCCTTTAAAAAAGAAACCAGTCGGGAAGTCTTAGTGACACAGTTAATCCGTTCTCCTTAAGTAAGCCAGTCTCTAAGTCACTTGGGACCCGAAAAGAAACACTTTCTTGTTTAAGTACTAGTTAATTAACGGTAACTCTTAGAGATATCACAGGGGCCGAGTGGGAGTATCACACGCGTGTAAACACAATATTCGATTCCGTTTGAATGAAATAAGTAATTAATGCCTGGCACATGTATGCTTATGTAAACATTGCCAATAGATCGATGTAAAGCATAAAACTAGTTGTAATTCGTAAACTTAACTAACTGACGAAAAGAACTGACTGCGCGGCGAGGGTTTTTGTAATAATTGTTGGATTTTTTTAAATATTTAATTAGACTTTGGTTACTATACAAACTTATACTCGATAGAGATACGATACTTGTAAATTTCATTCTACGACGTATAAGTACGTCGAAGAGTGCGCGACGAGATAATAAATGCATTTCGCGGCTTGATAAGGGAGAGGATAACGTGAAACCTGTGAATCAATAGTTTATCTTTCTCATAATAAAACGTCATGGTTAATATTAGATGGTACGTTCAATCTCAGTAACTAGATCGTTATGGGAACTTAATTAAGGAATTACTACTAATGGCTAATTAAATGACCAATCGCGATCATTGATCATGCGTGTGAATAGGAGTGCATCCCCTATCATCGTACGATGGTTTGGCAACCTATATAAATCTTTAACAGCGGCGGTTTATAAAGCAAATACTGTTATATCTTTATTTTAGGAATTTTTTTTATATTTTAAAAAAATTTTTTTTCTGTTTTATTTAATTATATAGGTGCACAATGGCAACGTACATGTGTCTGGCCGAATTCGTTCGAGAATCGCGTTGACCAGTTATCACGGTCTTTTGGACAAAGTCATGTAACGACACGTAACGAAGTTGTGACCGACGAGATGACAAAGAGTTTTGGACGATAATAAAGTTTCGGACGGAAGAAATTTCGAACGGGATGAAAATAATTGCACCTTTGTGCTCTCATGTAATTGTAAGTAAGGCTAAGGGTCTAGCCAGGCAAACTGGCACATAGCGTATAAACATAAGCATAAGTAAAATTAATTGGACCAATCCATTTCCTTATGCATATGCTTATGCACTTGTGCAAGTTTGTCTGGATAGATCTTAAGAGTACAAATGTTCGTGGGGCTAAACGATTCTTTCGTTAAAATAATTAAATTTTCGGAACGTTCAGAGCGTCAGTTTTTAACTCTTTTGACATTTCCAACGCCGAAACGTTCGTGAATTTAATTGTTTGAACGAAAGAATCGCCCGCGATCATATCGTACTGGCCTTACCTGCATTGATTTTAAATCAATGAGCTGTATCAGTGAGATATCATGTAAGTTTTCATCTAAGCGTCTGCTCGTTATATTTATTTATGAATAAATTGACTTACCCTTTTAAACGCATTTTGATCATTTATTAATTTTTCGGCCGCAAAGTTTATACAGTTGCCGACCAACTCAACCCTACACTGAAAAAAAAAATAGTTAGATTTGAGAAAATATTTCTTCACATAGTACCAATGGCCTATTTACTTAATATAATCACATATTTATTTAGAATTAGATATCTTTACTTAAATTAAGTAAAGATATCTAATTCTAAATAAATATGTGATTATATTAAGTAAATAGGCCATTGGTACTATGTGAAAAAATATTTTCTCAAATCTAACTATTTTTTTTTCAGTGTAGCTCGCTAATATGTCGAACCTTTTGCATTTAACGATTCTCTAATGCTTGTGATTCAGACGCGACGCAAATGTGACACACAAGAAATCGAATAAACACACAAACACATCGTAGACGCTTTCAAAGTAGCGCATACACGAGAGAGATTTATATACAAGCGAGCGCTTGGGGAACTTTGTCGACTAGAGTATCGCGTTTTACCCCTTTATGTCGGGAGGGACCCGCGCTCGCCCCGTCGTCGTTTACATCATTTACTAAGCAAACAACGGCGGATATACAGCCGAGCTACACCGAGTATAGTATTTACGAGTCTGTATGCGCATATACTAACTAGATAACTGTTTATATTTTAACGAGTAATATTTAATGTTTGATGTTTCATCCACGCCACATTGTACTTGTGTGCGTAAGTGTAGGAGAACAGCCAGAGATGTAGCAAAACACAATGGATGTCATTGTGTTAATATTGATAGACAAATCTAGGACGGGTTGGTGGTTGGAACGTTTCGGGGATATCTTTTAATACGTTAACTTTTAACTTAATTCTTTTCCGCTCGTTACGATTTGACTCGGTATCTCTGGTGAATAGGATCGCAAAATCAGAGTCGCGAATCAGAGCAATTTCGAAATTGCGACATCACTTTTAATGACGAAAATAGCGGTAATTACATAAACATTGAAAAATTGCGGCAATTTATCTGATCATTGTGGGAATTGTGGGAAAATGGAGATTAGTAACTCTATTGGAAAATTATCGCAATGTTGCGTTTAATCCGATTGATCTGAATATGAATACACGCGCGGGTTACAGATTCGAATAATTCTTTTCGCTTTCATCCCTATATTGGCTCAAATTTTGCTCGCCAGGGAAGCCGCTCGAAAAATTTATCAATCAAGAGAATAGTTTGGGTTGATGTCAAAACGGTTTGCATTTCCAATCCTGGGATTCAATTATCGACTACGACGCGACAATTATTGAATCGAGATTGAATTCGCGTTTCGCTCATTTCGGAATTTCGGGGTTTCGTCAGAACGGACTAGATTGCCTCTAGTCTAGGCCGGAACTATCGCTTTCAATTTTCGCGTCTCGTCGGCGCTACAATTATTTTCGTCCAACATATTATTTCGCCGAGCGAAATACGTTCAACCGACCACTGCCCTCCGTAGAGACACGACAGCGACGGCCCTTTTCGTGTCTGACAGTCCCTTCGTGGACAGGGACAGCCGGAGAGAAGGGTCGTCGCGAAGCATAATACGATACAAACGAGTAGTTAGCGTATTTTATCGAGCTGAATAAAAAAGAAAAGAGGGAAAATAACACAATCGCGCGTCTGCTGTTTCTCCTCGCGAGGCCGCGTCGTGCACGCCGCGTACTCGCGCGCTTCAGCCCGATTTGGAAATATTGCCGTGACACTTAGGCTTAGGATAAAAGCGGAAAAACAAAACCTTATTAAAAGATAAAAGAAGTGTCAAAGTACTGCTACAATTATCACTAATTAACTATTAACTATTAACGCGTTAGTACCACTTAAAACGAAAGATCGGGGATGGAAGTGAGAGAGAGAAAGAGAGAGAGAGAGAGAGAGAGAGATAAATAGAGGCGAAAACTACTGTTGTTATTAATTTCTATTTGTAATTAATTAATTAATTAATTAATTGTCATCAGCCATGGCTTTACTATTTTCTTGATAAAGTACTATATCGACAGCTTCTCGAGGCTACGGAGTAATAAGGCGCGTGTGAGAAAGAGCGTAGCTTAGATTAGTAAGGCGAGCGCATGTTTAACGTTAATTAAAAAATCGACGATGAGAGTGAGAGCTTTTAATTGGTGGTCCTGTAAGAATCCTGTGCGGCCGAATGCTGCGTGGGTGTGCCGGTGTGCATGTGAGACGAAACGGGCGCGGCAAAAAAGAAAACCTGGACTCGGTTAGGTAGATAAATAGGGACATATATAAGACGAACCTGGAAAAGACTGGAAATTAATTAAACCACATCCTCGGAGTAGAGTTAATTAGGAAAGGCTGGCTGTAAGGTCAAACTGACTGTTCGCGTTTATTGTTACTAATAGTTAATGGGCTATCTCTAACGTCTTACGGTCTAGTTTACTCGATAAAGGGACAAAAAAGAAATAAAAGTTGTTTAATAAACTCGTTACCTCCGCCTAAGGATGATAGCTGTTACGAAAAATCGTAAGGTTTAGCTGGGTAAGGCCGAAATCGCATTAAATAATACGAGGATAGAAAGTACACACCGAAAGTGCTACACCACAGGTCTCCTTTTCTTTTAACGCGAGGTAGTTTACGGAGGGAAGACAAATGCGAAGGAAATTTCCGTTTGCCCGGAATCAGCAAATTTTTTTTTATTAACTCGCTTTCGTTCCATCTCGAGCGCGGTTCTCGATATCCCATCACGTCGCGAACGATTCTAAAACATTTAACATTTATTAAAAAAGGTCTGAACAAACAAAGATTAAGATTCGCAGTTATCGAGGTAAGCTCTAAAAATGAATTGCTCTAACAACGCGCGAAACAAAGTCGACGGCTTATTTTCGTTCTCTTTTACTATACTATCGGTACGAACGTTTTACTTCGTGCTTCGATGACATGATAAAGCGGACTCTTTTTAAACGTGTCTTAAAATCGCGACGATATACGGTCGTCGTGTGCACCCTTTCCGGAGGGTGCGACGGCGTCGGCAAAAGGCGAACGGGGTGAAAGACGAATGAATGTGGAAAAACTCTTGGGCAAGACGTCGTAGCGGTAAATCGATATAATTATTGATTAAGAGATAAGTTGTGTGTGTGTACAAATGTATTATAAATTAACAATTATCTCAGAGTACCTTAACGCAGGAAAGGAAAAAAAGTAATTAATGAAACTCACTTGACTCGTTTTAATTATCATAAACACATTATATATATAGAGACACCCGAGACGCCCCGCTTCTTTCCGAACGGGCGGGGACGAGGGAGGGTACGGTGCATAGGATCAATAATTAAGGTATCGATTATTGTCTAATTAATTAATTAAACTCGTAACTCTCGAAATAAGGCCGTTGTAGACAAGTATTAAAATAGGAAAAGTGAAATATTTTTAATGAAACCAACAAATGCCAACTATTGTGTTCTCGTGAGAATCATAATTATTCCGTAATTCTTAAGTAAAAGGAAAAAGGAAAGCGTATCTAAGTCGTTGATTATATAAGTCGTTGTAATTTAATTCTTTTGTTAGAAAGCAAGACGATGGGCGAAAGTAAAAATGGGATATGATAAATCACAGGCAGGACAAAACGTACGAAGTGACTGAAGCGAATGGACGTGCGCACACACGATGCGAGAGAATGAAATATCGAGTGATTGACGAAATTGCATGATAATGAATTGATAGGAGAGGTGATCGAGCGACTGATAATGAATGGATTAAAGGAGGAATCGAATACATTCGTGCTTTTTAAACAGGTTTGATATATTCATAAAAGTTCATTAAAAAAGCTACTTAGTAGGTCGAATAATTTATTGGAATTTATTCATTGATATTATCAATTTTATTGCCTGAAAAATTTAGTAAACCTTTCTGGGTAGAAAGAATCGTGAATTGAAGTTAAGTCTGTTGCGCAAGCTTTTGGTCTTTGTGATGTCAATATTATTTAAGAAAGTGATGATAATAAGTAGAAGAAACCATAAAACTACAGGAGATAGGAAGAGTATGAGAGATTTTGGGGAGAAATACGAATAGATTCGATTCCTCAACGGGGGAAGGACGGTGTGAGAGGATCGTGTGAAAAGGTGAAAAACGAGCGAAAGGATTGCGCGATTATGAGCGATCAGGAGACGACGAGTGAGCATGTAGGCGTAAATATCCGACGTTAACAACTAAATGGCAGACACACATACGTACACATATTTAGAGAAACGTTCACAGATATACATTTTAGTAATACAGGAGCATAGATCGTACGGGGATACAAGCTGGCGCGCGACCGTCGCGCGTCGAAATCAGGGGTTTAAGATTTGCCAAATCTTACTAAGTAAAAAAACCACGCGAAACAGAGTAAAGTTTATTAAGCTGCACTATAGCACTATAGGGAGTATTATTGCATTAAAGGAAAAAAAACGCATAGCTAAAAACCATTAGTGTTTATTAAAACGAAGATGTGATGAAAAGTGCCGGCGCAATATTTCCAAATCGAAGCCCCCCTCGAATCTGCCGCTTGTCGGAAGGGACCACCCTCCGATCCCCGAACGAATTCGTAATGCAAAAAGAAAAAAAAGAGAGAATGGGAGGGAGAAATGAAGAGGAAATCGCGTGATCACAAATCAAACTTTGAAGGAGACTCTCGGTCATCGCACTTCTCTTGCGATCTCGTGTCTTTGTGTCTCCGTTTTTCTTTTCGCGGACGTATATCCTTATCGTCGACGGAGCGTTTCGTAGGTTCGTAGGGCACGTGCGTAATGTTAATTATCAAAATGTGACAAGAAACGATCGTCAAAATAGAACTCGTCGGGACGTTGTTGGTGTCCTGCGTGCAAAAATGAAAAAAAAAAAGGAGAGAGCGAGGAAACGGAGAAGCTGGCAGAGATGAATCGACGAGTGAAAATTACGAAAGTAGTTAAAAAAAAAATAATTAACGATCGTTATCTATTTTTAGCGATGTTATCTCCGACACGATAGGTGGGGGAGAGACCACGGGAGATTTGGCGTGGGCGAACGACAAATGACGAGGGAGGCACGAATGGCGTTTTCGGTACACGTATCAGATTGATTTGACGTGACGCGAATTTCTGCGTTTGTTTTCACGCGGAATAGCGGAGCTCTGCGATTGGCGTTGTGGTTCGCGTGGTGGTGTGGGTGTGACGAGACCGAAGTCGGTCGAGGCGTTCCTTCGGGATTAACGAAAGCACGTGCCGAAGTTTAATTAAGCTGCATTATAAATTGAGATTCAGACTGTACGTAACGTACCGCCAAACTGTTTCTCATAGAGCCGTTTAGCGCCAGAATGATCATTTCTTAATGAAACATCTGTTGCAGATTGTTCTTGATAATTTCATCTGCTCGGTGGAAACTGTATTAGTACGAATTTTTTGACTAATATAGTTAATATTGCTACTGAATCAATATAGCGCGAAATAACAATTTTAATAAGCTATATTTTTATATCATTTTTCTGCTTTGAGAACCATGTGAATTGAAATATATTTTTATATGTAATTACGATTTTTAATAAAAATATATGGGAACTGGATTTTTTTCATCAACTTTAGCCTATTTAAAATGATTTTTAAAACTATTTTCGTGTTTCCTATAGAAGACGAAAATGCATGAATATAGATTTTTTAGCTCAGTCATATAATTAATGAAATATTAAAATTTAATTCTTAAATAATTATTGCAAGCTAATGCGTGTTGCTAACCGTTTCAATGTGCTTCCAGCAAAAAGTGCTTTCTTGCTTCAAACATAAAATTTTCAAAATAAAATAAATCTAAAAAATTGTATTTCAAGACTGTGTCTTGAAATAAGATGCAACTATGAATTCTCTCTATGTTCAATTCCTTGTTCCTTATTTCTCTCATTGTGCATGAGCTCTTAAATATTCTCCTGGAGAATGTTGAACGTTAAATGTCGGCGATAATCTGGTTCTATAATGGCTAGTGCAAATTGTTCCATTTGAAACTCATAGAATATCTGATGTTACATTGATACAACGGTAACGTTACGTATAGTATGAATCTGAAACTAGATATGAATATATGAGAAAAGTATCGCGAGCAGATTTATTAAGTGAACCGTACCCCCGATATTAATCTCAGATGTTAGCAGAAGTTTGAAGCGATAAGTAGGGATGTTCAGAAGTTGGACGTCGAAATCGGGACGAAACAGGCACTTTGAAAATGAATCCCACAGATAACTGGCATAGGTCAGGGATTCAGAGGTAGAAGGATCGATTAGGAAATTCGGAAGGATTGAAGGTAAATAGGCGGGCAGTAGAAAGAGGACGAATCAAAGATAGGAACACATATAGTTGTCCGGAGTCGGGAAAAAGATGTGTGTTAGAAAAACGTGTCTGTTCGTTCTTTTTTCGGAAGAATCCTTGACGTGTCTTCGAAGGAAGGACATCAATCAATTCGATGTGGTAGCAAAACGGTAAAGATAGGATGGTCCAAAGAAGGGATCGACGTCGACTCGTTCCGTTGATTTCTTCTCGTTGTTCCTTTTTTACTTTCGACACATTTTGCGCTTGCCGATAAACGTTAAGGAACAAATAAATTACTCGTGAATTGTTTAATATATTTTAATACTTATCCATATATATGTAATTGACTGCGTGAAACGCAAGAGCCATATATTTGTTCTGCGAAATGTATTTCTTGTACTTGGTGCAATCGATTACATAGACGTATGAACAAATGAGATGTATATAACAATTTGGGAGTAATTTTGCTTTGCTACTTAATTTTTGTCGGTAAGCATGTTCGAATACATACACACGCACACACACACACACACGCGCGTACACACGTTGCTTTCGTCGTGTTATTTAGCCCATACGAGTACGTCATACACCATACGCTCTTACTCCCTCCCCCCACTCTCGACGACACATAAAATAACAGTACTCTATTATGATAGTTACTGTACTATTACTACTATTATTACTACTACCACTATTATTACTATTACAATTACTACTTATACTATTATTATTATTACTATGATTATTCTTACCGCTATTATTATTATTCATTGAACACATATACACATATATATATAAAATATATATATATTAATATTAATATGCTTAACGGTGTTTCTAGTGGATTAATTGATTAATTGATACTTAAGATATATTAATAATATTAATAACGATCATAATGAGACATATATATATAATATTATATATATACATAAATCTATATACAACACATATATATAATGATATAATGATGATAAGTTGATATGCTGATTACTATGATGATATAATATAGAGAAAAAATGGATCATTATTCGTAAAAATACACACTGGTATAGATTATGAGAAATTATGATTAAATAGAAAATGATATTGATGAAAAAAAAATTTTTTTCCATCTTGTCAATCTCGAACTAATCTCGATCCCTTCACTTAAATTAGTTCGCACCTTACATAGTTGCGTGTAACTATAATTTCATGTGGTTGAGAGACTTAAAACACTGCACAGCATAAATTTTTATTCCTAGTGACGATCGCATTAGCATAGAGTTATTATCGCGGGATGCTGTATATGAGTGCCAGTGATCAGTTTGAATACCTCTTGTTTTTTCAAGAATTTTCTTTCAAAGAGAACAATTTATATATATATAATTTAATATATATATATATATATAATTTGTATATATAATACATGGTGTGAATGACAGCGAGCATGCGAGTGCGCGAGAGAAGAGAGATTATACATGTGTCTTCTTAGAAACTTTGATTGCGATGACGCACCTGTCCGTCGATCGATCCCCCTCGATCCCTCGGATCAGCGCCATCGATACACCGGTCCATCCGGTATATACGTTCCAGATGACCTTCTACTTTCTTTTTGCCGCTTCTGTTTTGCAATTACCTCACGCATTGCGATTCCCACCGTGCATACGCGATCATGTGCGCACAATCGAAATACGACTGCATCGACGTGCGAAGGATGTTTCATTGGAAAAGTGATATATCGTGAATATAATTATATTTAAACGTGCAGGAACGAGAATTTCTGACGCGTGCAAATTGACGCTTTTTATGCGGAAAGAAATTAACGAAATTGATGTTGCGACAATTTTACGTATGCACGGTGTCCGTTGTCATTAACGAGAACGAAATTACAGAGGTGGTCCACTGTTAAAAAATATTGACCGGATTCTTTGGATTTTCCATTGCCGCAGGCAATTCAGAAACGTATCGGAAACGGTGGAAACAAGCTTTTAATTAGTGCAGTGTTTTATGCGCGTCCCAACGTACATATCCCGCCATGTTCTCTCGAATCTGAGGCGTTCTGCATAATAATTGGTATACATTGAAAACAGAGCTCTGTTGCATTGGATATAATTTCTCCTTTTTTTTTTAAATAACGAATTCTTTCTCGCGTTACGGGAAAGTCTCAGTTTCGAGTTGGCCTGGTACTAGACATGTCAGCACTTTCAGTGTATTTACTTAAAGGTGATTTAATTCGCGAAGCTATACGTGCAAATTGAATACAGATTTACTTTAAAAGCTTTTTTTAGAGTTTCTTTTTTTTTTAGTTTCCTGATTTCGTAATTGAGAGATTTGTATCATTAGTGTTGACATGTTCATAAATCGAAGCTTAATCTCTAAGTACACTTAACCCATTAACCGGGCAGGCAGTTAAAATATTTCTCCGGCGTCCGTAATTTTAATGTGCGTATAATTTTTATACGTTAAAGATCGCAACATACGTAACATAGTTTCATATATTAATATGATACAATAGATATAATGACGTATGTAGATATAGATAGACATATATATATATATACACACATATAGATGACGAAATAATCGTCCAAAAGTGCATCGATATCAAAATGGCACGAAAATATACATATATATATAATTTTCAACTAAATAAACTCAGGACAAATTTTTAGATAATACGATTTCTAATTTATAAGTTATTTGATATAGAGACGATTTGTGTATTATAATAATGTACGATGTTGTTTTTGAATTCGTATATCACATATTATCATACGTAAATAATAATTTTAGATAAGATTTAGATCATTAGGCTGCAATGAACATAGAATATACAATTACAGCGTTAATGTTACGAAAAGAACTCGGTTAAAGGGTTAAATTAGGAGCTTCATAAGACCGTTCAGCCACTTGAAGTAAGACCATCCTCGAAGAGAAAAAGAAAACGCTCGAACCCTCTATCCACCTCTTTCTCTCTCCATTCTTCTCCCTCTTATTCCTCTTCTGTCTCATTTTGTACTATCCCTCGACCGTTGCACGAAACTCGCTCGAGAGTTTCCCTCCAGAGGAGTGGCACTCGAGGGAGAAAAGTGCGTTTCCCAGAGATGAAACGAGCTCTAACGATCTTCCCTACCTTTTTTTCCCCGCAGACGTCCTCCCGATCCCCAAATTCAAAAACGTCGAAACCGGAAGTCCGACCTTCATTCCCAACGGAGACGCAGCCCCTGGTCCCCAACGGTTCTCCTTGATCCAACATACGAATTACCATCCTTATAGACGCTAAAAAAAAAAACCCCG
Source organism: Temnothorax nylanderi (assembly GCF_030848795.1). Lineage (NCBI taxonomy): Eukaryota > Metazoa > Arthropoda > Insecta > Hymenoptera > Formicidae > Temnothorax > Temnothorax nylanderi. Next base: position 216,933 of record NW_027249124.1, read on the forward strand.
TCGACGTCGTCCGAACAGGCCGAGAGAGAAACAGGTTTTCACAAGTGCGCGAGTAAAACGGGAAAGGGGAAGAGTGCGAGAGTGGCGGAAAGCGCAAGAGAATGCGAGAGAATGGGTGCAAGAGTGGAGACGCGCGCAACTTCCGGCCGGAATCTCCCCACATGCGCGTAACACACGTGCCGGTTGTATCTTCATAGTTTCGATTATATATTGCAATTTGTTAATTTTATAGCGGTGACTTTGAGCTCGTTTCTCCAGCAATCGAGAATGGCGCGCAGTAAGATTACCGAGTAAGGATTAATTAATTAAATTAGCCAGAAGTAAGTGTGTCTCGGTTTTATACAGTAAGATTAACTAAGCCACCGTCACATATGTTAGCTGTACGATTTTTCATTATTAAGCTAACATTAAATTTTATCGCTTAACCTTTAGAGCGTAATATCTTTGTAGTAAGTCTTAAGGTGTGTCCCGCTTTTTTATGGATATACATGTGTTATCTCTAACCGTGACGATGTTTCTATAATTGTCTTAAGTAATTAAACGTTAAAGGTATAAGCCGTTAAACGATAGATTCATTTAACGCTTTTCAATTGCGAATGCTACGAGATAACAACCGATAAACGATGTCCGTTACGGTCTTCGAGAAAATTTAATTTATTACAATCACTTTATTGTTTTTTTTTAACGTATTATTTAAATTCTTTAGTTTCTAGTTAGACAAAAGTAGAACTCGGATAGAATATCACGATTATAAACTATCAATTAAATAGATTTAATTATTCGCTTCGCATCGCTGGGTTAGTTTCAGAAAGTAACTTTTTTTTTCAATTCGATGATACTTGATCGACATATTTTTCTCAGCGCAAAAACGTTAAAGATTGATAAAGATAAGATTGAATTGGAAAGCGTTGAAAGGGAATCGATAAATCGTGATGACACTCCGGTTTTATGCCTGCCGTGAACGGATCGGTAAGGTCAGTGCGAACGAATTGACCTCGCTTTTCAGGCGTCCCTTTTTTGTAAATTAATCACGAACTCTCGTCGCGATCCGAAACTCGTCCGGAGGTCCTAAAAAGCCGCCGCTATGATGCACGCTCGGATCTCTCGGATACGGAAGGAAGATGTGTGGTAGCCTCTTATACGAGATCTAGGTCGGTGATGTTAATTTAGCCCGTTCGCTCTCGAGTTTTCGAATTACTCTCCGCAAAACTCCATCCGTCTGTTCATCCATACCATCCATCTGCCCACCCATCCAAGTATTCGTCTATTCATCTATCCATCCATTCAGTCATCCGTTATCCATTGATCCATTCATTTATCTATCTATCCATCTATTCATCCGCCCATCCATTCTGCGCCTCAGATCGTTTTAGAAGCGAGACATATGTTCTCTGATCCTACACAAAGCACCTTTAAACTGCTTACCTCGGATTTCACTTTTGCTCGCTCCAAATATCTTCCCTCTTCTGCCTTTTCTTTTTTGTTTTTATTTTACTTTCTCACATTGCTACTTGTCGTTTCTGTGTATCTAATATACATATATATATATATATATATATATATATATATATATATAATTGCAGAAAAGTTGGTCAGTTATTTATAAATCCAAGCAATTTAAATAAAGGCAATATTTTATTAAAGTTTTTTGCATTTCCTATTATTTATCTTTTTTTAAATCGATTCCATTTTAACAGATATATTTCTTTAAAAATAAAATCTTTATTAAAATTATGATTGGAAATCTGATGCTTTAACTTGTACAATCATTATCAATTTGCATAGCGTAATTTTCTCATATAAAGTGTTTATTTTTGTTTATATATCGCGACTCATATTTTTTAATTGTTTGTAAAGTTATTTGATTAACTTTACTTATATTTATCTTTCTGATTTTTCAGTAATATTTTGATTTCTAAAATTAAACCAAATATAAAATTCAACCAAAGCTATTTTTATGATCGCAATGTGCTATTAATAATAATAATAATAATAAAATACATAAGTTGTAATTATTATTTTATTATCAAATTGGTAATTATTTGATCTCAAATGTTTATCCAAATTATCGATTAAATTTGGAGTGTGTGAAAACTTTAGATTGCCCTGCTTAGTCTCCGTTCTCCGTTCTAACTTCTTTTCTCAGCTAATCCCGACACTCTTAATTCTTTGCAGTCCTATATCACGTTAAAAATATTACCGTATCTCCAAGCTGCTACAATATTCCGCAACGAAGGATACTTTTAACAACTTGGAAGTAACACAAACATGTATCTAATCATTTGGACTAACAAATATCTAAATACACGAACATTAATAAATTATTCAAATAATTAATTAGTTATTTATTAACGCTCAAATTTATATATCAGATTTACATTGGCGGCCAATGCATATATCTACGAAGGATTTACACGCAATAGTAAAAGCATTGTATTACGAAAATTTTATCTACTTTCGATCACAATGATCGACATTCGTGATTCGGGTTGCAAAGAGTTAAAGCTTCCATCGTTTTTCACGTGTCTCAGGTCTCCTATCGAGGATCAGTCTCTTGAGTTATTGTAGAAATAACGCGAGCCACTGCTCTGTTACCACCCTCTCCGATTACGTCCTCTTGCCACGTCCTGGCACGCAGTACTATGTTCTTTTATGCGATTCTACACAGGCGCCAGATATGGATCGTCGTCGAGTGTTCCTGCTGCGCCAGGAACCGACAACTACAGCGGTGCCGGTGGGCCCCAAAGGGGTTACACAGGATCCACCACGTCGAGCACCAACAATTATCATCCTTATCGCCGCTAGAAGGAATAAGACAGAGTCCCGGTCTCGGCTTTGGTTCCGAGATCACCTTCTTCCCCTCTTTGTTGCTAACGTATACACATTCGTGCATATGCATACTTACTACTGAAATAGTTTGTAATAGAATACACCCGCCCTATTTTACTTTAAGTCTGCATTGGAGAAAAACTCGTCAAGAAAAAGGGATCGGCGTATGGTACTTCGTGGGACGAGCGAGGGAGAAACAAGTGCGAACAATCGAAGAAGGCGCAACGTTACTTGCCGCAAATTTACTCGACGTCGGCTTGTATAGGTGTATTCAACGGAGAAGAGGGAGAAGATTTGCGGAAATCGCGACGAAAAACCCAGTTCGAGGATACATCCGTTACGGCGGATCGAGCGGTGTCAAGTAGATTTAAGGTTTAGCACGACACTTCATTGATTGGTGCCACTCGCGAGGTCGTACGTCGAGATACTTTTATGTACGTGTAGCGAAGTGCCGATTGAAGTTTAAAATTGATTTTAGACCACTTGACTTTTCGACCTGAATACATCTCGCGCGCACCTAAAACGCGAATTGTTCGAGCTTTTGAACGAAGTCGAGAGAATGCACGGCTTTTACAATTGAGATTAAACATTATAATTGCTATTGATTGATTTCTAAGAGTTTTATATATTGGATAATTATAAAAAAATTATATACATAATATAATGTAATGATATGGATAGTGACGATAACTTTTCTACAAAAAGTTCAGTTTTTCCCCAGTAGAATAACATTTAAGTCTAAACATTTGCAATACATCTATTGATAAATAGACTCGTGAGAACTTATCAATGATCTGTCATTAATACATATATATTTTTGGCAGGTTTAAACGTGCAAAACTCTTACAGCGATTGACTTGTGTTTATCATTTCTCTTTTTCACTATTTCGAAACGCGCGCACGTTTGCATGCCCTGCGTGTCCGGATTTTAAGCGACAGACAGCGAGCCTCGGCACCTAGATTTTGGAAGATGCAGATAAAGAACAAGCCAAACAGCTTGTGTGATTGTGAATATATATATTAACGTCGATGCACGTTCACGGATTGGTTTACACGCAAGTTAGAATTGTACCGCGGACTATAGCGTAAGAAATAGTAAAGTAACGCATCCTTATCCTTGCGTCCCCTTTATCGAGAAGTGTCGTAAAACAATGGAGGAAACAGTCAATCGGACGGATAACGAACCATCGACGGTCGTGTTGCAAGAATACACGACGGCTGTACCGTGGAAGACGATATCTTTTTTTCTTTTATTTTTATTTACGTGCCGTACAGCTCGAGAGATCGACTCGAGGGCTCTCCATTAATTAGGTTTATTCTCAACGGCAGCGTTCATCCTACCGTGTTAAGTCTCTTCCGAGTTCTCTTTCATTTTCGTTTGCGGGCGATTAGATTGTCGCTTTCTCCTCCACCCTCTCCTATTTTCGTGTTTTTCCTTCCAATTATTAATTGTCGCGCGCGCGACGACAGCGTTAGAATATGGAAACCTAATACTTTCTTTTTTTCGATTTCTGCCGTAGGGAGTTTATTTGCTAGACATCCTATTCATTTTACTGACTGGATGACGTGAGGCTTGTGGACTTGAGGTAAAAGAAAAAAGTTAAAAGCGCGCGTCAAGTTTAACGCACTGCGAGCACACAGATGTGACTCCCGATCATTCGACACGATCCTCTCGATATCTTTTTTTCCCTTTTCTTCTTTTCGCGGTTAGTCTCGCTTTCAAAGTCTCAGAGCATCCGAGGAAATACACTTTTTTTCCGATTCTCACAATCAGTTAGATTAAAAAATTATATTTACGTAGGGCAATTAACACTGTCGTCCGCGACGTTATTAACGAGAATGCAATAATGCATTGATTTGCGTAATATCGATATTGCCAAATTATTTATTTGTTTAGAATCGATTGTTTTCAAGAGGCAGAGCGTATTCGTATACAGAAACCCGGAGAAATGAATTAATCTGTGCATTTCAATTTGAAAAATATATTGCATTTGTCTTATACAGCTCTCTCGTCGTTATTTCAAGGCCCCATTTGCAAAGGCCCGTTATAACGAATGGAGCGAGCGCGCGAATTACCCTGCAGCAAAAAAATTGCGTAAGGTCAAAACGCCAAATGTATTTACTGCAAATTGCGATAGTGGTCTAAGGGATAAGAGTAGTGTTTTAGACACGGAGATACATTTATACGCATGTACACCTGTAAAATGTACTCGACTGTAAAATAGGGGATGAGGAATATAGGGCCCCGACCGCGTGTCCTACGAGACACGCGCGTCGACTTATATTTTGTGATGCACCTGCGTCCCGGTACACGCACCTCCGCGATGAATTTCGAAAAGAGATCCTGAAGATTTTTGTGACAACGAAGGAAGACACGCATTAGGATGTACAGTCGTGTAACGCGTCTAATGATAATATTAACTAAAGAGTTATAGAATAATACCCGTCGCGATACGACTGCTGTTGATGGCACCATCTCCATTTCTCTACTATTCGCCACTCTAATACCATATTATTGTTTATAGTATTTTGTTACATACTGTCGAACCAAGAAGCTAGCAACAGATGCATTCTTTTATAGCATAGAGTAATTGATATTCCATACGGATTAATAAACGTTCACATTTTAATAGAAACGCTTTGGAGTTGTCAATTATTTACGAATCACCCTATATATCACTTTGTCTTGCTCGACGTTCTACCTTGATCCTTTTTCCCTTCAGCTCGGTTTCTTGTTTGTAATTTGGGAGTGAAAGCTGCGTTCTTTCGTGAAAATTTGAACTTATTTATCAAGACAAGTTATACCAAGTAATACCATGCGACTCTCTGCGGGTCGCGATGGTGAGACTCCCCAGGTATATGCCCGCCTAGCTCTCGTCATCCGATGAGATCTCGGTGGGAGCGTCGATCGGGGCGATGAATATTGTTGTCGAATTTGTTTATATACTTAAGTCGGCGCGGTCGAGCGCTCGCGAGAAAACGCGGTTAATTAGTGTGGTGCCATCTTTGGTAGGGATTCAATCAATCAATGGCGCTACAATCAAAGTCGAACCTCGGCCGTCTCATAATTTTTTAGATTTCGAAATACGATTTTGTTTCCTGAGAATAGGTTGTCAGCCTTGAAGGTCGGTTTCCTCTCCAAATACCATCATTCTGCGCCACGATTGCCACACAATACAACTTATTAATAAGTATGTATAATTTTAAAAACCTACGTTATTCTACATATATCATATAATTTATATAATGTTTGCAACAATAACATATACGATGATATACAGAATACAACGATTTATTACATCAAGACGAGATATGTACATTGTTGTAAAATCGTACTTTCAGAAAGCAGCTTCGGAAGTCCATGATTTTTTTTATAATCCATGCGGTAAGTATTTACTCATCTATATTTCATATTATCGCATTGTTAATAATTGTTTTAATTTTGTGAGAGAATTGAAAATTATAGACAAAATGCAGAAAAAGTATTTTTACACTTAATTATTTCTCGATAGCTTTTTAATCATGTAGTTCTCATCAACGTTATAAAATTATGTAAGCTAAATGTGATAGAGAAGAAATGATTTGCTTTTCGCTTAAAAATGTATTATGACGTATTTGATTTTGTGTAATCAAAAGTTTCATATATATATATATATATACATATATATAACTTTTAATTTATATAATTCTGCGAAATACAAGATGAAATTACGCGCGTACAATGTTATCGTTCGTAGTTAGATCTAAATTTGTAAGTTTCAGATATGTAGATTGTCTCTCTCTCTCTCGAGAACCGTGCGATCATCGCTATGGATTTTACATTACATTCCTTATTCGAGATCTAGTTTAATAAACTGTTATCACATCGAAAGCCCTGCAAAATTTACTCTCACACTTACTCTATGCGTTATTAATATTCCGAAGAGTCTCTACATTCGATTGTTACTTTGATTTTACAATTGTATCGCTTTTTCGATGGCTTCTGTGTACTAACTGTACTTTTGTTTCTACGAATTACGGAGGCGCTTCTCTATAAAAGAATCGCGGAAGTAAAACGGAAACGTGATAGTCCGCCTGAATTAAGATTAGCTTAGGACGGCTTGGTTTCGTACGTATAATTGTTCAAATACTCCATTTTAAGTATTTCTCTTTTTGCACATATTATTTGTATATAATTCAGATATCTTCTTCACCGTTGTCGCGTCATGTAAATGATATTTAACCCAGCGACGATATAACGGGTCTATAGACTTTTTTAAAGTGAGTGACTCTAAAGTGAAGCTACTGTATGTAATTATAATCTTCAATCAACTTGTCTAGAATACGATAGGATAAGATTATACAATCTTCCTGGTCCAAAAATTTGTGAATAATTTATTATAAATTTTATTTTCTTTCGAATTTTTAAATTACGTGATTTTTTACACAATAACACCGACAGATTAATTTTATTTACGACGAGTCTTACTTTGAGTTAAGTTCGAACGTTAAATTTTGACTAAAAAGTTTGCGAGTATTGATGTAAAAACTCTCGTCGAGGGAATTATATGCCTGATGTTTTATAAAGAAAAATTCTTGTTCTCTCGAAATGATCTATGACAGCTATGATAGCTTTGCCATAAAATTATATATTCGTTATTCGGGTTATTCCTAAGAATTTGGCGTAAACATTACGTATCATTGGTACAAAAGGCATTTATACAACATCGTATATACTTTTTTCTTTTTCTTTCTCATAAATTCTTCGTTAATGGCATTCGCCAAGTTCGTTGAACTCTCCTCATTACATTGCAAGTAAGCTTTTAACGAGAACAGCTATTATATCGTAAATTACAATATCCATTTGTTACATTTTCATATATCATATGTGTGTGTAAAATTAACGTGTGAGCACTTGGCACTTGTAAATATTCACGTGATGGAGCATTTGTGACATCGTTGTCCTTTCGATTTCTTACCGTCGTCTCCCTGCTCCATCTGTTTGCGAATGGAATCTGCAAAATGGGTAAAAGCAACTAGAATCTCTTTGTTGGAAAATGTATTCAATATGAAATTTAATCTTAGACATATCACGCGTATTATTATTATCTCTATAAACGCCAGTGGCGCTGTAGTCCATTGTTATCCTCGTGAATAAGGGATATTTTTATTGTGCACGGCAAGAAGTTTGTTGAGATAACAATCAAATAATAATAATAATCATAATAATAATAATAATGAAATGAATTTATACCAGCAACTGCCTTCTTGTCCACCGCTGATAAAGCTTCACAGAGCTCTTTTATCAATGGTATGTCAGGATTCAATCCGGAGGCCCAGATCATTAACATTCGAAATCCGTGCTCCTTGTAACTCGAGGGACCTACAATTGAGGCTTTATCGTCCTTTTCATAAAGCTGCTCTAGACGCACTATAGAAATATCGAGGTACAAATTCTACACGTATATGTATATAATCCGTAATTAATTTTGTGTTAGTCACTTTATCATACTTCCCAGGTAGCAGGATGACGTTTAAAGACGTCTTATTGACTTTAGAGTCATCATTAAAAGGTTATTAATACGTCATTTGAAGTCACTCTGCTACCTGGGTTGTGATATAATGTATGATGTATGTTTATTATTATTTTCCGAATTACTATTTTGCGAGTAACGTATATTTACTTTTGTATCTCGATGGATTGGTATAAATCTAAGTTTTCAAATGATTATGTTTTTTCATCTTTAACTGATTGTGAGTTAAAAAATTTTTAAATGTGAATTTTAATTAATACCTTAAAACTAATGATGTAAAAATTGTAAAATATGCATCAATATGTATGAAAATCGCAGAGATGTATGATAAATAATTGTCATATCGATCGATATGTCTCAAGAAATAACGACTCATAATACCGATTTACCCGTATACTGATGCTCGATAGCTCTGATCTGCTCGGGGGTGAAAGCCCAATGAAAGGCCAACTTTTTCCAGTCTCCAGGTGCCAGTTGCTTGTAGGCCAATTTCCATAAAACGGATCGAACTTGCTCCGTGAGACGGCCGTTGTTGCTGGAGATGCTGCCACCGCGCGATCCTTCCCTCCACCATCTTCGCGCCGGAGTCAGCTCTCGGACCTCTTTGTCAGAATTCGAGATTTCCTGAATTTCAGTTTTTTGTTTTTATTATCTGACTTTAATTTAATGTGTGTAGAACAAATAGAGCACGTGGTGACTGACAATAAAACGCGTATTTAAGTATTTTGTTTGATTGTTATTTTAATTTAAACTCGCATCAAATTCATGCTTTTTATTGGAACAATACCTGGAGCAATATAACATTTTCGTGTGAGTGAATATATAATAATTCAATAGAAAAATAAAGAGCGCCACAAGCAAACTAAACAAATTTAAATTGAAGATTGAAAATTTTCGCGATTAAAATATGTGAGATACTACGTCATATTGCGTATTTTTTTTTAACATTATCGAAATTCCAAGGTTTGTAAAAGTAGCTTACGGCGTCTAGGCCGGAAGGTGAAAGGACAGGCGATCGACGTTAAACGAAATTCTTATAACTACGGCGGATGTGTGCCTACCGGGGTCGGATAATCCAATCTGGCGGTCTTAATGATCATGTCGACGATGGCCGTGAAACTGCCCCTCGCTGCGATGTAAAGTGGCGTCCGGCCGCTCTGCAAACATCAGGATAAACTTCGGGTTAACTTTATTATCGAGTTCGCGACGGTTGCCGTCAGTCTGGCACCCATATCGCGTTAACCGCAGCGCGACTGGATCAGGGGAATAAGGCGTTCGGAGCTTTCTGCAAATAGCGCAAGTCAATTTCCCGTGGCACGTGTCACATTGTCGACGGAATCAACCTCCTCTCTCTCTCTCCCCCATCTCGTCTCGTGCTGTGCACGCGCGACAGACTTTTCGTCCGATGTGTTAATTAAGAGTGGGATGTTATATTATTGGAGCTGTGTGTCGTGAGATTAAATCTTTTATAGCACTCTTATCCTTTTGCAGCGCTTCTGCATGCAAAGCAAAAAGTTGTAAGGAACAAAATATTGAGGAAACTTAAGTCGTTAAAGTTCTTTTTGTTATTTTGCATTATTGTTAATAATTAATGCTTTAATAAACGACGAACGAATTCTCATCATGTTTCTAGTTCTTTATTTTGCTAGTATAAGTACTTTCATTAATTTTATCAACATTTTTATACACATACTTACTGCTATTTTATTTCTATTTTTATTACTATTGTCAAGATTATTGTAGCTATTTGTTCATGTGGAATAATAATTGTTAATAAACGATAACGTTATTGAATTACTTGATCGAATTTAAAGCATTACAACGTAGGAGGTCACTATTAAAGCAGATCTGTTAATTAAGGGACATTATCAAAGAATGCAATAATATACAAAGAGTATTTAAGAGTTATTTTTTAGCTTATAACAATATTTCAGCGCTTCTTTTGATTTACGGAGATTTAATTAGATTCCCTTTTTAATTAGTTGTTATGTCTTTGGAACCTTCTTAGCGCATCATAAGAATTACGACTTAACTTGTCAAGCGGATTTAGTGATTAGTTTATAAGTAAAGTTTAATTGATTATTGAATAATTTGTGCTCGATTATAATTCTACCGTAGATCAAGCTCTAAATTCATGGCATAGCAATTTATTCAATAAAACGAGACAATGTCCACAAATGATTTAGTCAAGCGTCGATAATATGGGGTTGGAATATAAACGGATTTAGTTAATTATATCGTCAAAGGATATAACACGATAATATCCAATTCTCTTAATTATACGGTACAATACTTGGACGGTATTTACCTGTTCTTTCTGCTCGATATTCGCGCCTGCTGCAAGAAGTAATTCGCAGATATCCGTATGTCCCATCTCGGCCGCGATATGTATGGACGATTGGAGCCTCTGAAGCAAATCGATAGGAAACAGAAAAATTAAACAATTCTATTACAAGTTTTCCGATATTGATACCGCGAGTGTGACTGTAAAAATTCCATTTTTAGTCTGGAGATTTAGCAAGCGTAATATTGCTTGCGTAGACTAGAGTGAAATAAGTTTATGCAACCTTATTCCTCATGGCATTAATAATACAATGATTATTAGGAGTTAAATTAATTAACATTATAATAATATAATATAATATAATGAAAAGGAATTAAATACACAAAATGTAGTCCGTGTTTTACATACCGAATTCAAACAATTGAGATCGACGCCTTTGTTAATTAATATCTCTACCGTTTCTACTTCGTTGTTTTGGCAGGCCAGATGCAAAGGTGTATTACCGTTCTGCAACAGATAACGGAGAAAATTCATACGATCCGTTCGTACGTTTTTTTTCGCGGTGGAATTAAATTCTCTCGCGTCCCTTTTTCTTTTTGCTAATTTAATATTGTTCATCGCATCACGATTGCGTGCCTGCGATCGAACGTCGAGATATTTCTGTGCGCAATAATGCATCGACAATATATTGCTGGCCATCGTTATACATGCAACCAGTCTCGGGACGGATTATATTTGGAAATAACGAGATATATCTGTACCTTACACTGCTTGTTAAGATCGGCCCCGTGCTGAATCATGGAGTCGAGTATTCCTTTACATCCCTGGCTTGCGGCGACATGAAGGGGAGTAAAACCCTCCTGGAGATAGTTGATACAGATTAATCATACGAAATAACGATCCGTGATATGGAATACGCGATACAAGATAATGATACGTTGTTATATACAATGATGCTTCGTTTCTACGAATTATGCCGATTCATCCAATTAAATATGAAGAAGCTATCGCTGAGTAAAAACATAAATTTGTTATAGAAGTTATTCTAATTTTTTTTCAGTTATTAAAAAAAATTAATATCTATTAATATTTTATAATTGCTGAAAATACAGATTTATACGTGTAATTCTGTTTATCTAGTCATTCCTTTTTTACCTGTCGTTTAACTCTTTGTTGTACAAATTTTTCTGTTAAACATACTTTGCTGAATTTTAGTATATGAGGATTTTTAGGGTTGCACAAATCTCTAATTGCAAATCTGAAATCGAGATTTAATTAATGGCTGATTCAATGAATAGAAATAGGTGTCTTCAAATAGGGACACTATACATATGCAACAAAGGGTCAAATGTTCGCTCAGCTATTCAATTTACCGCGTCGATTAGCTCGGTATTCGCTCCAGCCTTTAATAATAATTGCGCGATCCCTGTGTGCCTCGTTCTGGTAGCTACGTGAAGTGGGGTATTGCCATCGTTATCCTGGGCGTCTACATTCGCTCCTAATCCTATAAGGGCCTCAACCGCGTCCAAGTGTTCCTCAGCGCAAGCACAGTGCAACGCCGTTTGTCCTTTCTGGAAATAAATCCAGATTTATGTAATATTAGAAGTTCAATCAGTGCTTGAACGACTTCGAATTGTAATTATAAAAAAATATCGCGACTATCATAATTTTCCCATATTTACGATATAGGTCACTCTCATGACCTAGCACTGACACATATGCATTAATCATTTTCAAAACCAAAAGAGCTTTCTAAAAATTACTTAAAGCTTTTATTCGAACAATAATATTTGTGTAAGAGAAAATACAATACCCTCGAATAACACGATTAATTGGTTCCGTCTTATTGAAAATCGCATGTTATTCGAGACTTGGAAGTCATACAATTTTAGAGATCACGTTTCGTGCTGTTACGTATGGAAAACCGTGTGCAATTCAAGACTCTAGATCGACAATAAAATTGGGAATTTGGTTTCAAAGGATTATCTAAAAAAAACTTTTAAAAAGTAGAGTTGTTACAATTTTTTTACCGCGTTTTTCGAGACGCCGTGCAATTCCAAGTACTGCGTTATTCGAGGGTCACCTGTATTTTTATATAACATATTCTTCATACTTTTTGCAGTTGGTGATGGAAAAACATGTTATTCCATGTTTTTCTTGTTTTACAGAACGTTTATTTCAACGAATAAAAACAGTGTAGATTTTTTATTTTTTTTGTAAATATCCATGAGCCATATTGATTATTATTACAGTGTACAAACTTTGGACAGGATATTAAAAACAGCTGTTTGAAACTTCTGAATGTAATAGTTTTAGTTCTAAGAATGTTTCGTTTTTCTTTGTCAGATATTATCCATTACACTCGTTACACTTATGATCTAACATTATGCAACATCGGAAATGAACTCGACACAAATTCACGTCGCCAGAGTTATCTACAACGATGCCTATCAATCTTATTTATAGAGAAAGGGAGTAAAGGAACTCTTTTATTTAAAGAAACTTTTGGCGGGAGTTTTTGCCTGTAGCGATGCTACCGGCATTACAATGCTTATAATGGAGTTGCTGAATATCTTATCATTGAAACATCTTTTAAATTCGTATATCGAATCCATTTCCGATATTTTCTGTTACTACATATAACAGATTATCAAATATATCAATATTGCAAATTATGATTATTTAATATTGAATAAATGTTACATTCGAATATATTTCAATCTGACCAATTTGATAATAAAATTATTAAAAGTGATAAAGGAATCCCTATTTAATATATATCACGAAATTATAGAAATTTGACGATTATCAATTGGATTATTAGAAAATATTGATATATAATTATCTTTATCCACAATTATCTTTATCCAATAGATATCTATGAGATATTTCCCTTTTTTTAATAAAGTAGATATTTTCAAGGAGATGAAAACTTAATAGATATCACGAGATTATAGAAATTCGATTTGATATTAATTGCATTATTAGAAAATGTTGAGAAGATAAATGCGATTATTTTTATCCATTATTATTTCAATAGGTCTTACAGCTTTTCTTAGTCGGCATCAAATAGATATTTCTGAGGGGCTGGAAGTAACTTAAAATATCACGAAATTATCAAGATTTGACGATTATCAATTATATTATTATTAGAAAATATTGATACGCGATTATATTCATTCATAATTATCCCAATAAATTCTATGGCTTTTCTTAACTGGCATCAAATCGATATTTTCAAAGGGGCGAAAAAGCGACCGATTGCCCAAGAATGATTAACCGACGCGGCAAGCCGCGCGGAATGTAAAGACGGAGGTGGAACGCCCGTGCACCGTGCCTATCTCAGGGAAATTAGAATTCCGCGTGCGAGGAGAATCGAGAAGGGATACACGAGTAAATTGAATGAGAAGGCACAAGAGAATCCGGGATACGGGGAAGTGAGAGTCTGTTTACAAAGGCTCCCGTAAAATGTACTCAAGCCGACGGTTGGTCGAGTTTCACATTGCAGTTCGCGGGGACCATCCTCGGGGGATTGCGCGCTTGCCTCTCGATAAGGACACCAACACTATGGCAGTCGACAACAACCGGGGGCAGAGAGAGACCCACTTTCCCAGGATTTAAAACAAGAGAGGAAGAGAGGGAGATAATGCTCGCTCACGCTCTGACCTACCTGGCGAGCGTGTGTACATATATATCTATCGACTACACACGCGGAAATCCGAGCGGTTCCTCTTGCCGCCGCGGCGTTAAACGGACGGTCGATTGTTCCTGTCGATAAATTATAAATATCCCCTTTTGTGTCTTCATTCGCCCAGCGATCGATACCGCACTGCTCCATGGCCGAGTCACTGTGCTATTATTCTCGTACAATTTTTGACGCGTTTTCGCTGTTTCTCGGACATGCGAGATATTTAATTTTGTCATCACTCTCGTAAAATGCGACGGAGAGAAGGAGAAATTTATTATTATTACATTCCCGTGTGCGAGCGAGAGAGTTTAATATATCGCGACAGATAATTTATAATATAGCAAGCAAATAATAATATAATATAGCTTGATATAATTTATTAAGTCTGCTATACAGGGTGCCCAGGACCTCACCGACAAACTTTGAGGAATGATAGGTCACACAGAGGGGATCATTTTTTGTTAAGGAACATATGATCGCTGACGCGTCCTTAAGGAGCTATGCATCCGAATAGTCAGATCTCCGGTAAAATGTTTTGAACAAATAACATTTATTTTTTCTTGCATGTTCTGACAATTTACAATAATAGCTGTTCAAATTGCCTGCCCTGTACCTCATTACATTGTTGACACCTTCGCAGCATTGATTGTCCAACTCTGTCGAGTATGGCAGGGTTGTTTCGGATCAATGCTGCGAAGGTGTCAACAATGTAATGAGGTATAGGGCAGGCAATTTGAACAGCTATTATTGTAAATTGTCAGAACATGCAAGAAAAAATAAATGTTATTTGTTCAAAACATTTTACCGGAGATCTGACTATTCGGATGCATAGCTCCTTAAGGACGCGTCAGCGACCATATGTTCCTTAACAAAAAATGATCCCCTCTGTGTGACCTATCATTCCTCAAAGTTTGTCGGAGAGGTCCTGGGACACCCTGTATAATTCGGCTTCGATCGTCAATCTTTATTACGCACATGGTTGCTTGGCTGCAATATTCGAGCGAAATATTTCGAAAGAATTTCATCTTCTCCTCCGTTTTACGTTTATCGAGCTACGTTTTTACGTATTCCTTATATAACACACATCCCCGATGTTCAAAAGGCCAGGGCTCAACAGGACTCTTAAGCATGTCCCAAACGTGCTCGTAGGGATGCTAACAAGTGTATATACGGTATTCTCTGGGTATCGGCAAGCAGCTTGAGATGTCCCAGGGATTGCCCGCGTCACGCGTCAAAACTGATCCTGGATTGTAGACAGATGTTTATCGTCGCTGCGGCACATGAATAAAAGCTATAGGAGACCCGCTATTTCCATCTACCGGAAATAGCGAGAAGAGGAAGAGGGAGGCAGGGAGGGAGGGAGAGAGATGTACACGCGAGGATTGATCGCACGAATGATTTATTGGGGAACTGGCGTTGCCAGGAGATAACTGATTCCAGCGGTTATTTCCCTCTTCTAAAAATCCGCTTTATATACGATCCCTGATGGATACATCGAATTATTATTAGCTTGAGGATAATGAATTTTTATTTGCTCGGACGTTGCGGCTAATTGGACGCTGCATCGAGTTGCTAATTGACCGCGTCACTCGCGCTAAATCGAACAAACATATCATCTTACTTTCAACCTGCCTGCGCGCAACAATTATGATTACATCGAAAGCGTCGCATTTACATTAAATGCGCTCTCTTCCGCATTATTTTACAAATAATTAATAATTTTGGCTTTTAAAGGCGAAATTATGTTTCAAAATATTGTTGCAGGCAATTAGTTTGTGATTTTCGAGCGAAGGACGGGATGCATAAAATTGTGCATAATTCATGTATGCAAATACTTTCTGAAAGAGATAACTAATTAATAATTTATGACAGCGAATTGTGTATATACAGTCGCGAATGCATTTCCTATGCGGAATTTACGCAGGAGAATTTACTTTTGACTGGTGGTGTTGTTACATGAGAGAACTTTTGCGAGCGAAGTTCAGGCAACCAAGATGTTAATGGATGGACAGATGGACGGGTATCCCTTGAAATATATACAATGTATATACCGAAATACATATATGTATACATTGAATTGGGGCGAAATTCGGTGGGAATCAGATTTCCGGGTGTGGAATATCTCATTGCAACGCGAAATTCGAGAAACTGAGGTCGGAGCATGCCCGTATTGCGCGAGAACCTGTATTGGTCCATTTCGGTATGCACGCGATGCGCACATTGATATATTCAATCTTGTCGATCTCCAATTTGGACGAGATAAATTAGTCATCGTTTGTCATTTGGTTTATTTATTGGTTTAACTTTTATAAAAATTATGGAAAGTATCTTCCCTTTGATTACGATTAAATTTAATTCAAACCATCAATATTTTGATATATATATCTTTTTCTATCTTATTTTATTGACAATATAACTATCGAAGTAGTGACTTCTCGAGCTCCTTTGACGTCGCGTAGAATCCGTTTTATTTTCGAACAAAACCTGTTTCCTTTATCTTTATATCTTTAACGTCAAATTTTTGAAAGCTTGTCTTATTGCATCTCTCTGCAGAAACCAACGAAATAAAATGATCTTTTGTTAGAAAATTGAAATACTGTCTTAAACTTGTAAATTATTTTTTCTGCAAAATTCGAACATACCGGCGTATTCACGTGTAGTAAAAATTGAAGTGACATACTGTAATCAGAGGATTCCTCTGGTCACGGTATGTCATACTTCACTGATATTCCCGCTTACCTTGTCCGTGGCGTCCAGCACGATCCGCGGGATATTTGCAAGCGCCGTGATTACCGCGGGATGTCCGGTGATGGCTGCATGGTGAAGGGCAGTCGCCCCGGTGCTGTCGGTGGCCTCGCCGTTTAACGATTCCACCGCTTCCGCGAGGTATTCCACCACGGCTACGTTGCTGCCGCGAGCACCGCACATTAGGAGTGTGTACTGTTTCTAAACAGAAAGAAATCTGTTGTTTATATCCGCTGCGAAGGGAGGACTTCCCCGCGAAGGAGAATTCGCTACACCGCGCCGTAAATGCTTCTCGTAATTTCAATCCGTAAAGGAATCCCCGCGATTGCCTTCGCGCGCACATCGCGAATTCTTCTATAATTCTCTCACTTTCTTCGCATCGGCACGCGCGTGATAAAATTCTGCGCGACGTGCCGGAGGGGCGCGATGAAAGCGTACGCCTACTATTTAGGACCGATGCCAATATCAATATTGACACGTTATTGATTTCAACCTCGCCGCGGTTTCCCGGTGACTTATTTCACTTTTTTTCCCACAATCTCCGCGAGATTTCTGTTTCGGTATTTTCGCTTTTACTACAATGTTCGCGATCAATAAACTCCAATTAAACGTATACGATTTGATCCCGCACGATGTGTTCTGTAAATTTACGTAACGGATAAATTTTTTTGCGTTATTTGAATAAAGTTTTCTCGTTATCTAAATAAAGTTTTTTTGTGTGCGATTATTATCGCAATATTCCGCGCAACTTTCCTATATGCTTAACTTTCTCAACGAGCCTCGACATTTACGAAGTCGTACTTCAAAGTTCAAAGTCGTATTACGAAGGAACAGCTTGAATCTACTTTTACATGAAAATATTTAATGAAGCGATTGTTAAGCGATTTTTGAAGGTTATACCTTGTTGATCGCAGATACGCTTGCCCCGGCATTTATCAGCATCTTCACCGCGTCTCGGTGTCCGTGTTGGGCGGCCATATGTAAGGGTCGCATTCCATACTTGAAAGAGAAATGAACAGCTCGGAAATTAATGTTCGACGCGAGGAATTTCATCAAGTCGGTCGCCGGTTAGATTAAAAATTCCGAAAGAAGTGTCGCACCAAAAAACATATTTAATGTTTCGTAATAAAGTAACCATTTATCAATCGGCACGTTCACATTAATTTCCTGTATGAAAGCACTCGACGATATTAAATCTTTATAGAGACTCCACTTGTTTTTAACGTGCAAGAGTTTTTCTCTTTTACGAGAAAATGTATTTTACTTTGCTATATACCTCAATTTACAGTTATTTCTTAAATGAACCTTTCTCTCTTTAATAGATTATAATTAAAAGAAAAAGAAGAGAGATGTGTCATACCTTATCTCTTGCTTCAATATCGCATTTAGCTTGTATCAGCATTTCAATAATTTCTGTGTTTCCTCTAGACGCTGCCCAATGAATCGGAGCACGACCATACTGAGACATATTTTTAGTAATAAATATTAGAAGCGCTTGTCGCTTTTAATAAATCTTGTCAAAAAAGTCGACAAATTGAACGACAAATGGTGTTTTATTATGTATTTTTGTTTTCGGAGTATACCTTTAGTGACTTACATTATTTCTGGAATCTACGTCGACAGTCTCCTTAAGTACTTTGCGAACGGTGTCCGCTTCGTTCTTTATCACAGCCTCGTGTAGAAGAAGATCATTCTTAAGGACTGAGGAAAAAAAAACACAATATAGAAAATAGATATAAAACGTAGAATAAAAAAGATGTTGTTTAAAAAATACATATGTACATTGTGAGATAACAGTCGATTTTTAAAGTTAAACGCTTATTAGTTAAAAATATAAAGAATAATTATGTAACGAAACATTATTATTATTATTATTATTATTATTATTATACCATTTTATGTATCAGATTTTGTAATAATAATATATATAGTCATATGTATTATAATTATATATTATGACAACTACAAATTGGTGCTAGTCTTTGATATCAAATCTTTTGTATGGGAAAGCGTGTACTTGGCACTTTCTTTTACCTTCTTTGAAATAAAATCAACAGAGTTACTGTGACATTCGATATTAATCGATATATAATATTGCCATCTCGTATTGAAATTTGGAGATGGAGGTATTTTATTTTAATGTTTGTTACAAATCATGTTTTAGCCCACCGTATGTGAGTGATCCACGCGCTCATGCATTCTATCAGGCGCGCGGATCACTCATATACGATCGGCTAAAAGACAATGCTGTTTGGATTGACTTTACTTAATAATTACTGTTTTATTAAGCATTATGGAAAAAAATGGCTCAGGACTTTTCGATTCAATTTTTAATAAGAAATAGCACTAATAGTTAGTGGGCGGTCTTTAAGAAATTCATTTCTATATCAATAACTTACTTTATAGTTTCAAAGTTATAATAATAACTTTTATAATAAGAAACAGGACCGTTATGATATACAATTAATTAGAGAGAAAACTGTCATTTTACGGCTTAGGGACTGGGTCTTGGTAGTCTAATAATAATATTGTGTAAATTTTGTATACTTTTTCCAAACTGAGTAAACTGCGCGCCGATTTTTTGCCGCTCTTTAAAACACAGCTTCTAGTTGAAACAGTAAATTTACATATTTAAATCGATAATCGATTTAAATTTTAATGCTAATGATCCTTATTAATAAGTCACTGTAAAGAATTTATTGCGAAAAGTATCATCCCATCCACCGTTCGAACTTGGACCTCCCTACATTTACAATAAATTCTTGACAGTGACTTAATAAAGATGCTTATTAACGTCAAAATTTAAATCGATTATCGATTTAGATATGGGGGATTTGCTGTTCCAACAAGGGGTTGTGTTTTAAAGACCGACAAAAAATCAGTCGCACGCAGTTTACTGACAAGTTTGGAAAAAGTATACAAAGGTCACACAGTATTGTTATTATTATTAGGCTACCAATATCCAGTCCCCGGACCATAAAAAATGGCATTTTTCTCTCTAATTAAAATATATCAGTTGCTTTATCTTTATGATATCCATCATTAAATCAATTTTTGTGATAAAACTATATGCATTTACGAAATGACTTTATTTGAATTTTCTATATCGAAATATAGTATTCTATAGTATTCTATATCGTAACGTTTTTTGATCTCTTCGAACTTTTATTTGTTTTACGAAATACGTGACAATATTTTTCTATCTACGTAATATTTTTCTTCCTACGTAATATGGATATACATGGATTAAATCTCCAATTTTTTAATATTTAGCATCTGGTTTTTGCAAAATATGAATCATATTTTCAATACAACGTGGATATACCACGGATTAATTTTTCCATTACTTTGTAATGGTTTTTGTGGAAAGTAGGATCTCGAACGAGAAACGTGAAATAGTACGCACTGAGAAAAATCTCTCGGAAAAAGTTAACACAATATTGTAGACCTTATTTTGTCAGATAAGTAACTTTAAATTGTAATGTAATAGAAAATATGAAATACACCGATTAACTACAATTTTGTAGCAAATTTATTTTGTCACATGCAAACACAAAAACTGTGATTCTGTGAAACAAACGTGCGAATTAATATTATAATATTTTACAGTCTTAAACAGTTTGTCAATTGATTTCAGACAATCTGAGAATAATTTTTTAGAACAATTTTTTAGACTCATTTACTACAATTTATCCCTGTCCCTATTTGTACTATTATTTGTAGAAGAGATCTTCACAATTGTACTATCTGATGCTACACTTTTTTCTGAGTGCGGATTCAATTAATTCCCGTGCGCGCGTTACGGGCTTTTTATTTTAAACTTCCGACAGTTACGTCGTAGCGGCACACGTGCTGTCGTTACCGCTGCACACACTGTTTTTTATAAATTCGGTCCGCACGGATATCGATCGTGTGTGCAATTGAGGTGAAAGGACGGAAGGCAGACGGGGATGAAATACGCGAGTGTGTGCACAGTGTGTTGTTAATTAGTTGAATGGCTGATTTTGCGAATGTTTAATGCAAATTGAATACTTTTTTACTTCCGCGGGACTGCATGTTAATAGACTGCACGGTCCACAAAGCAAAATAGAAAAATACACAAAACATCTTTTAATTACACGTAATTATTAATTTCTCTTTCTCTCTCGTGTGTTTTTTTTTTAATAAAGAGACCGAAAAGCATACACGGTTGGTTGCTTTAAAGAAATTATCTTCCTCTCGTCTGTGTATGCAAGATAAAAGATAGTGATTAAAGTTTTCATACAATATTATGTTATTATCGCTTCTGCATAATGGAGTTCTATTTCACTGCATATACGTATTGTCAAACTTCATTCAATGATAATACCCTCTTGACACAGGGGATGATCATAAATTAATACACCGTGAAAACGAAAAATTTGTTCGTTCTGAAGAAAGCGGAAATTACGGAAAAAGCCAATCGGTTAAAAGAAAATCCAGGCAATTCAGTGCCTGAAATGTATGAGTGGTTTTTCCGGCTTTACCGGTAAATCTTGGAAAATGGAGAATGTGAATTTCGCTTCTACACATCTCATATATTCACATTTTGCTTGGGATTGCCGAGACAGCTTTAAATCTTCGCACGCTTCGCAGGACATTTTGCGTGGAGGCAGATGCGGTACTTTACTCACTTCTAGCAGTCTTTTGGTTCAGCACTTCATCTTCGATCGCCTCGCTGAGATTCAGCGGCGGTGGTGGGGTCTTCGCCTTCGTTATTCTCAACTCTTCCTTGTCCACCATCTTTCACTGATGCCGTTGTTCCGAGCCTGGCATTGTCATCGGCGTCGTTGCGCGACTGGGTTAATGCACCTGGGTTGCAGCTCAACTGCTAATTATCAACGATCTGGAAAGTCGAGCGATGATGAGTGGCGAAGTGTACGATCAGTGTGGAAGTCTACGAGTTCAAAAGAGATCAAAATCGCGAGAGTGAATCGCTGAAACACAGTGGGCTTTAAATAAAAAAAAAGAAGTCAATGTAACGATATATCTGGATTATATAAATCTAGGGTTATATTTGAATTGAGGAAAAATACGAATAAAATGTTTCTTGAAGTTATGATTTAACTATTATATAGCAGATCTGTAGACTTAATGGCTTCTCTTTTCACTGATATATTTGAAAGTTAAATTGAAATACGACGACAGTTATTTGCCGTATTCGTTTATTATGTTGCAGGTGTTAATTTATTATACCAATTATCAGAAATATTCTGAGTGCTTGTTATGTGAAATTGGAATTACTGTCTATTAAAACTTGTATATATATCTTATGCAATTACAGCTTGTAGCCGGCTGAATATATATACATATATCAATGACAGATGAATTAATCACGAGTTTTCTCGTTCTTTACATTTCAATTTGTCGCGTTTTGAATTTTCCCGTTTTATTGCGGTAAAATCTGTTATTACAATTTACTGTTCGTGCGGTCACAATACGGTCAGGGCGAATAATACATGTGCGGAGGGTTGGTAAGCGGAGTATGATATATATAATTCATAGAGGCTAATTAATTCATTCACAGATTTCGAATTATATCAGAGACGCTATGACACTAAATTTCATGAATTTACATAAATTTTAATATTTCAAATTAGCCAGCATTACGAATTATAACACGTTTCCGAACATTGAGGCAACATAAATATGTTACTTCTCAATAATATAATTTGTGCTGCTCGATTAACATTGAATACAAAACGAAACAAAATACTACGAAAATATCATTAAAGATGTGTTGTCGTTTCTTAAGCAACGTTAGAGTTAATCAGTTAGAGTTAATCAGTGCACTGAAAAAAAATGTATTATTTGCAAGAAAATAGATTTCTTCGAATTTAGTTTCCTTAATTCAAAGAAGTATATTGGGTAGATTTGAAGAAACATTTTTCTGAAACATTTTAAAAATATTTTCTCGAATCTACCTAATACTTCTTTGAATTAAGGAAACTAAATTCAAAGACATCTATTTTCTTGTAAATAATAAATTTTTTTTTTTAGTGTAGTTGTGAAATTGTTTCATTATTTCGGTTTTTTCAATTTCTAATTTCGACGCTTATTATTTCATATTCCACAGTGAACTACAAACAACCCCTACGTTCGTAATTCGACATTCGTTTAAACGCAGTTACATCGTGCATATTTACTCGGAATTTTCTCGAAGTTTGTTATGTAGTAATGTTTGTTTTATCACCGCAGAACCAGAATTATGTAGAGAGTGAGAGAGAAAAAGAAAGAGAGAGAAAGAGAGAAAAGTGCAATCGCAATGGCAGAAATGTCTAAATTTTCTCTACATTAGTCAGCTACACCGTAACAAGAAAAGCTTCCCCAACCCTTTCGCTTGCGAGGCATATATCTCCGCTTCGTTTAATCTCTATCCTCCGCTTTACCTCGTTTCTAGAGATGCTATTTCGTGGATAAATGTAGATATTTATAAGCAAAGAAATGTTAACTTTACAAATACGCTAGTATTATTAATTTTGCACACATTAAATTTTTGAACGTTTAAATGGATACCATAAGACATTATTTCAGGGATTAGTTAATGAGATGAATCGGAGAAACTATTAATTTTTCTAATACGCGCGCGTAATAATAAGAAATTATCATTTATCTTCACATTTCTTATTTCCTAAAATTGTACAATTTTTTTTATTTTTAAACATATCTATTTAAAAGAAAATCAAGAGATCACGCATTGCGAGTTTATAACGTACTATACTTTTATCTTGCTATTCGAGTTGCGAATTTCTGGAGCGAATTAGATATATTTAATATGAATCGGCATCGCTCGCTCGAATATGTGGCAAGTCACATATTAATTTCGTTGATGAAGTTACCTACCGCATGATTACAGTGATATCTGTTGCGGCGCACTTGCGGCAATATCTCATAATTCAGCAGTATTTCGCAGCTGAATCAGATTTTCACGAAACTTCAATAATGATCGACGTTTAAACGGAACTGGAAATTATATCAAGTGTTTCCGTCGGATAGAGATCACAAATTGTTAACAGGAACTCTCGCTATTTTTGTCAGCAACTATTTCCCGCTGTAATTAATATTCGTCTTTCTTTATACTAGAAACTTTATACTAGAAACTTTATACTAGAAGAGAGATATGTAATATAAGATATGTGTCGGCATGATCGTAATATGCGTAGAATACGTGTCTGTCTATTGGACGAAAACATCCTTCGCGGTGAATACAATGTAATACTAGTATTATAATAAATACAATATCCTTATGTCTAATTCTCTAATTCAGCGAAGAATATTCTTGAGAGAGATAGCGCGGGAAAGCGCGCCGCGCGCCGCGCGCCGCGCGCCGCGACGGGTTACCGATGTTTGCGAGTTGCAGAATATATCTCATCATTGTACGTCTGTCGCTTGGGAAAATGCGCTTTTATCCATAAGACATTCATTAGCATAAATAGCATTGCAAGTTACGACTGCCATCTGTTTTTAATGATTGATTATGCTTGACTTTACTGTCGAGCCAAAGCGCTGCCGCCGTCGGAGTTTATCGCTGAAATCCTACATAATTCAATATTGCTGAACTTGTTGAAGTTTGCATTCGTTTAATCTTGTATGACTTCTCGAACACTTCCGTTTCTCACTGTTACAAAGTAACTCGATACATCTCAGCTGTTGTCATTACTATACAAACAGATTAAAAATGCTAAAAATATCGTAGACGTTACAATGGCATATATTTAATGACTACATGAAATTAATCTAAACATGTAATATGCACATAACGCGAAAAATTATATTAATTCTTCCTGTCTCTCCGTTAAATTTTGTAGTATGTAATTATTTATGAATTGTTATATGCGAAAAACATACTTTGGGCATTAAATTTTAACATTATATTATATATATAATTTAAAAGATTTATTTTATAATGAGATAAATGAAGAATAGATTTTTCTTGCTACATATATTTGTTATATTACATCTTTGCATTTATTTTATTGTTTCGAAGCAGATATTAGTTCCATTATCCGATACATCGCGCGCTATTGTACATTTCATGGCTGTATGCGATCAGCTAGAGTGCCTTTTCAGCTAGTAGCGTGTTGTTTCGTTAATAATGTAATATCGGGGACAATGTTTCCGTTTCCTGATCATCCGCAACGCGCATTCATCATCCGTATATTGAAAAGTAAATGTACGATTCGCGCAATGTGTTAAACAAAGCGGCATAAATTACTGTCACTGAAGCTTCTCGGATTACAATGCTTTATTATTCGTGCTTCAGATTGAAAATATAATTTAACTGCACAACACAACGACCCTTTCATCGTCAGCTAAAAAGTAGAATTCCACAATAACAAACTTTGTGACAGTGTTAAGTTGAGTCATGATTATTGACAATTAAAATAAATATTTTAAATATAAAAAGAATATAGTAATAATGATAAAGACACCTGTAAATTGAAATTTGATTTCTTTTGCACCAACCCCATAAAAATGTTAGCACTAATCGTTTACTTAATTTACAGGTATGTATAAGAGAAAGTTATTAGGGGAGAATGGGGGAATTGCAGTCAGTAAGAATTATTTCTTATTTTCTGAAAAAGAAATGTCTTTAGAACTAAAATGGAATAGTTGACGGATACTTCATCAATCATTCTTCGAAAGTAGAAGCATAAAAGTCAAGTAAGCTAATAAATAATTAAACCTGCATTGATTATAAAAATCTCTGAATTGACCGCAATTGTCCGACGTGTGGGGTAATTACGGTCGCCTCTTAGGCCAGTCATTAAAGACAATCAATTCACTTTAATTACAAAAGTTTTCAAATTTTGATGGAATATTGGGTGAGTTGAAATAACAATAAATCTCATTTTGCAACCATCCCCGAGGTCCGGAACATGCTAAACATTGCAAAAAACGTGAATTTATTATAACTTTGCGAAAAAAATTGCAAAAGTCCTGCAAACTTAAAGCAATGTCTATTGTAATATTTTCCGCAATGTATTAGATTTGCAACTTATTTCGAGGCGCGCAACATTGAAATTTTTTATAAAATAACGTTTTTGTTTGTAACTTGGAGGAAAAAATTGCAAAAGTGCTGCAAACCGATAGAATAACTTTTACAACTGCCCCGAACAGCTGTACCAATTTGCAACTTTCTATGTTACACGCAACATATTTTTTTTTAAATCAATGATGGAACAATTGTTTATTTAGTCGTAATTTTGCCAAAAAAATTGCAAAAGTTTTTCAAATTGGTTGCAAACGTTGAGATTATTTTTCGTCACAAGCTGTTAAGTTTGCAACCTCGGACAAGGTCCGCAACCTTGAAAAATTAGTAACAATTATTATTTTGCATTTTTTACAAGCGTAAAAAAATTGCAAAAGTTTTACGCAAATTTTACGGAGTGCTTCAAATGTCTTCCCCTATCCAAATATAAATTTGCAACCCTCCACTAGTTACGCAAATTATTGCAACTTATTAATGACTAATTTTGTGTTACAAAATTAATGCAAAAGTGTTGCAAATTCAGGGAAACAAATTAAAAATACATTTACACATAATGTCGAATTTGCAACCTTTTATCTGTCACGCAAAATATTCAAATCAAATATATTTTTCTTTACTTTTCGATGATTGTATTAATGTACTGAGTATTTATTGATGGAATGTGAGTTAAGGAGATCGAATACAATATTTTGACTCCGACGATTGTTACATTTAGAAAGTTTTGAAGAGTTAGGAAAATGATGATTTCTTTATTCAAAATACAACTACTTTACGATTTTTGCAGAATTGAAAAAGGGAACAAGACACTCTCGAGTTCTAAGTTTTCCGAAATGCAACAATCTGTAACTAAAAGTACTATGCAATTGTTTTATTGTAGTTAAAATAAAATTTCGAGCATAACATAAAAATCACTATAGTTATGAGAGTTTTCATCTCTTACTGCCAGAAGGTCCAGGATTGTCAGAAACATTCATCTCCGCATTCTCAGGGTAAATTTCTCTAAATTTCTGATGCACTCTCACATTTTTCAGTCCGACAATAAGAGCTGCCTTCCCGTCCTGTCTTTTTTCACTACTATTAATTAAAGAACTGATACCTATAATGATTTTTAAATATATTTAACGCAAAATATTTTTTGAAGGTACATTAGTATATTTTAATCTTAAAATTATTTCGTAATGTCTTATAGATTTAAGAAATTTTTATTTGCTTAACTGATACCTTTTTCTTTAACGTCGTCAATAGCTCCACTTTGTAAATCATTACCGCAAATAAAACAAACATTTTCGTTTTCCATAATTAATTTATAAGCACGATGCTGTCAAACGATGCTGCTCGTGTAACGTTTTCTTACGTGAATAAAAAACAACAAGAAAGGTCAGAAAATAAGCCGAAAATGTGTACCGTTAAAATAGGAGAAATGATAAGAAAAGTCCGCGTACTTTTCTATTGTGTGTCACGCACCACAACAACATAGAAAACTAAAGCCTCATACACAGGTGCGAAGCAACCATCGGGGCCTCGTAGTATTGAGCATGATTTGAATATTTTGCGTGACAAGCAGGAGGTTGCAAATTCGACATTATGTGTAAATGTATTTTTAATTTGTTTCCCTGGATTTGCAACACTTTTGTATTAATTTTGTAACACAAAATTAGTCATTAATAAGTTACAATAATTTGCGTAACTAGTAGAGGGTTGCAAATTTATATTTGGATAAGGGAAGACATTTGAAGCACTCCGTAAAATTTGCAAAACTTTTGCAATTTTTTTCACGCTTGTAAAAAGTGCAAAATAATAATTGTTGCTAATTTTTCACTGTTGCGGATCTTGTCCGAGGTTGCAAACTTAACAGTTTGTGACGAAAAATAATCTCAACGTTTGCAACCAATTTGCAAAACTTTTGCAATTTTTTTGGCAAAATTACGACCAAATAAACAATTGTTCCATCATTGATTTAAAAAATATGGTAAATATGCATAATAGGGGACCCAGCCCCAATGACCTTGACCTTGACATATGTTGTCAAGGTTACCCTCCTGAGTGACCTACAGAAAGTTTTAGCCGTCGCTCGTTTTTTATTAAAAAGTTATTAACAAAAAAAGTTTCAAAAATATAGTAGATAGTTATTTTGAGTATATTGAAAGGCATAAATGACTAAGTGTATGTAAAAATAGTACATGTATGAACAAAGAAAAGTCATTTAAAGCAGCTAATCGTTGATACATTGAACAGTCTTTTTGTTAAAGTAGAAATATATACTTTTCAATATACTAACTATTCTCTGCCATGAAATTTAACTGTTTAAAGCGCGTCACTAACTTACATAGGTTAGATGACGCGCTTTAAAAGTATTTAAGTGTTTAAAGTGCGTCATCTAACCTATGTAGGTAGGATATTTAAAAAAATACATAGGTTAGATGACGCGCTTTAAAAGTATTTAAGTGTTTAAAACGCGTCATCTAACCTATGTAAGTAGGATATTTTAAAAAATACATAGGTTAGTGAGGATGTAGGAAAGTGTATGTGTGAACTATTTCGACATATTTATTAGTCATTTATACCTTTCAATACTCAAAATAACTACTATATTTTTGAAACTTTTTTTGTTAATAATTTTTTAATAAAAAACAAGCGACGGCTAAAACTTTCTGTAAGTCACTCAGGAGGGTGACCTTGACAACATATGTCAAGGTCAAGGTCATTGGGGCTGGGTCCCCTATTATGCATATTTACCAAAAATATATATTGCGTGCAACATAGAAGGTTGCAAATTGGCACAACTGTTCGGGGCAATTGTAAAAGTTATTCTATCGGTTTGCAGCACTTTTGCAATTTTTTCCTCCAGGTTATAAATAAAAACGTTATTTTACAATAAATTTCAATGTTGCGCGTCTCGAAATAGGTTGCAAATCTAACACATTGTGGAAAATATTACAATAGACATTGCTTTAAATTTGCAGGATTTTTGCAATTTTTTTCGCAAAGTTATAATAAATAAACATTTTTTTGCAATGTTTAACATGTTCCGGACCTCGGGGATGGTTGCAAAATGAGATTTATTGTTATTTCAACTCACCCAATATTCCATCAAAATTTGAAAACTTTTGTAATTAAAGTTAAATTTTCGAATTTTAGTGTCTTTACTGACTGGCCTATCTTGGATAACCGCGGTCAGCGGAATTCCAGCTTTTACTGCCCCGATAGCTGCTCTGAGCTCGTCTGAGGACCATTTTTCTCTTTCGGTTTTTCTTGGTCTACAACGAGGCATCTTAAATTGAAAATATAATTACAATTAATGATTAACAGAAAAATTGAAATTTTAACCTAAAATTCCGGCGTTACGCTGTCACTCGACGTTTGCAGGCATGTGCCCGATGGTTAACAAGTGCGCCACGACTGCAATTTCCCCGTGCGAGCGACTACCGTTACCCCAAAAACCGAGTGAATTTGTTATATTAATAATAATATATTTATACGATGCCATCGTTTTAATATGGGCGACATGGAAGCTAAAGTCCAAAAAAGTCATAAATAACGGTTAGATGTAATTTTAACTACTAAAAATTTCGCAAAACTCTTATTAAAAGTACATCGATTCTTATAAGAAAAAGGGCGTAAAATAAGAATCACCAGATTTTTATTAATTTATGTTGGTTTAATAGGCACGGCATAATAAATTACTCGATAATCATGTATGTAAACGGATAGAGACAAAAAAAGTTTGATATAACTGTTGGATTATGTAAAATACAGGTGACCGGCATTGCCTGATGACTGTCATTCCCCCATTCTCCCCTAATAGATAAGCATATTAAATAACGAATTATTAGATGTACGTGGGATGCAAGTGATATTTCCAAGGAGATTTTATTTCTCACAAATAGAGCATCTTTGAAATGCAATGTCAGATGCTTTATTATTCGCAACTTGGTCGCATTAGCATCTTGTCGGCGGGATAAGTGCAGTTATTAAATTAATAAAAGATGCAGCGAGCGAGCATTCAACAAATATAGTCATAAATCTCTATCGCCGAGAGAGGCGTTACTTTGAAATATATTATCTTCAAGCCGCCGCCATTTTTCATATTTTACTGTCACGCAGGTGTATAAGTCGACATTTTTCTCTAAAGAGTTAAAGCGGGCAGCGACGAGATGCCGGGGTTCTAAAGAGAATTTCATATTTCTTCGGTTCTGCCTGAAACTCTTTCTTTCTGATATTTTTGCTCCTTTTCTGTTAACGTCCAGTCTAAAATCTCGCTGTTGCATTTATGCATTTTGTTTTATGAGACATGCATTGTGCTGATAAAGAAATATTTTTTTGTAATTACGTGTAATGAGATGCACACTCGCTTGAGAATTTTTTCAGAGAAAAGAATATACAGGATAAAATTTTATGTGGTTGCGCCGATATATTAATATTGTTATCCTAGCAAAGTCGTGTTGCTTGTCGTTTATCAATATTATATAACAATCTTAATACTGTAATGTGATAATTTTTAACGTCACAAGAATCGAAATTTTGACTGCGTATTTGATGAATTAAATAATCTTTTAACATTCAGAGATAAAATAGCCTAGAATACTAATTTGCAAGATTCACTTAAACTACAAAGTTGCATTCAAAGTAGATTTTATAAATTGTGAGCTTATTCCACTGTCACTCTGAGTATTTTATTTGAGGTACTTTAAAAGAAGTCAAGACGCGAAGGAGAATTAAAGCAATTGTTTCATAAAAGAGAATTGTTCCACTTTAATATTAATAAAATAGTTTGGCAGGTAACTTTTATTCTACAGGAACCTTGTGTAAGACATAAATTTTCCAAGAATTGGTCAGTTTTTTATCAATGTACTTAATATTATACACGGTTTCGTGGTACTGCGATCGAAGAGCGTTTATAGCACGCGGCCGATGACAGATGCACAATTGGATTTCGAGGAACGTTTGGAGGTGTACCATTGTTCTCTCAATATAACCCAAACACATGCGATAAGGTTTTGATGCTGTGCAATGTTACGGTATACTGATTTCTCGAATGGAACTCGAATGTCACGGCCCTGTCACGGCCAGATATAAGATAGACGCATGCCGAAACTGAAGATGATTGAGCAATAGAAGAGAGAAAGATGTCCCCAAAATTAACTTATTACTTGAGTAAACTTGGTACATTTTAAGAAATTATACAATATTTAAAGTTAACACGCAGAAATCAAATCAAGTAGTAGTAACAATGAAATTAAAAATTGGAATATTGAAATTTATTATAAGGATTATAAGTTTAAAATTTTAAAACTTTAAAGATTTATTGAAATTATAGATTTTAAGAAAGTTTTAATCAGTCTTAATTAGCCTATTGTTATCTTTATTTTTCATTTTATAATTTTATAAGTTTGAAGCATAAAAAACAACTACTGTAAAACTCGAAATCTGCATATCGACAATAATAATTAAACATTTAATATATAATGTATTTCAGTTTTTTCGACTTAACTGGCAAGCGGGTTTCGTACAGTCACGACGTTTCGGCACCTTGGTTTGGGCCCTTATCAAGTGAAAAACTATAAATAACATAACGCAAAATATAACGAGTCAATCTAACATAATTTAAAGAAAGTAACAAAAGTTACTTTACCTTTAAATTAAAAAGTAACAAAAGTTTTTTGTTACTTCCTTTAAATTATGTTAGATTGATTCGTTATATTTTGCGTTATGTTATTTATAGTTTTTCACTTGATAAGGGCCCAAACCAAGGTGCCGAAACGTCGTGACTGTACGAAACCCGCTTGCCAGTTAAGTCGAAAAAACTGAAATACATTGTTATTCATCACTGGCGATTTACAAAATTGTTTATTATTTAATATATAATTTAGAAGTAATATGAAAGCAACATTAATAGAACTGCGATGCGAGAGAAACAAGTGTGTTCTAATTTGTACAAATTTCGCCCGGTTTGACGTAGTTTGAGTAATGCGATAAACATCGAAATGACACTTGATCCCGTACTGATGGAAGAATGTGCTCGACTTGAATTTCTCTCGTATAATTCGTCGCACTTAATCGAGCAGCCTTGATCGAGCACAAGCGGATGACGTTTATGAATCGATGAATATAATTCCCGATCAAATGAAACGCACGTTACACTCTATTACTAGGTCAATTGTCAGATATTATATGCATGCAATCGTTTCTATTTTTATGGAATAATAAAGCACGCTAATAGAGTTTTAAAGGCGAAGGATATCAGCGTACAAAATTAAAATTACGTATGAAATTATATTTCTGATACACGAAGGGAAAAGGTATTGAAATTGCTTTTAACTGTATATATCAGTATATATGAATGTTTTACAATTTCCGATTTTTCACAGTCTAGTTTTATAAAGCTGAGTGGGCTTTTGTTTTAAAATAGACTTTATGGTAGAGAATAAATTAATAGTGTGTGTGTATATATGTATATATATGTTGTATATATGTTGTATATATGTATATATATGTACAATAATCGTGCAAATAATAACATTTTGCCATTACATATTGCGATACAGATTGAAATATTTGTAAATATAGAAATATACATAAAAATATAAAAATATATTGCGCACTCTGAAATTGAAACTTAAATTTTTTGGAAATGTCATTTTATAAATTTTGACAGAAAATAATACTTTTATTTTTTAACTTAGAGAGCTATTTTTACAACTTTAATTAAGAATGCGCACACATTTGCATTTGAGCAAGTCGGTAAAGTTGATTTTTTTCCAATAACAAACGTTAAGATATGAACGTCATGTTTCTTTACGTACTTAATTTTGCATACGATTTTATTTACGTAGCGAGGAGGACAAACTTTCATATGATGAATAAAATTACGGTGAATTGAAGATGAACTTAAAAATCATCATATAAAAACACATTTCAATTGTTGCATACGGCATATAGTCCTCATGCAATCATAAGAACGGAAACTTATTGCGTAGTAGAACTGGGCGCACGTTTCTCTATTATGAAATTATACTGATGTCTGACTGCACGTTTGCTCTATCACTCAGTTGCCGGATGATCGATGAAAAATCGTGCTCCGAATGAATGATGCTCGCTTCTCTGAGGTTCGCGTATTTGCTCTTTTCCCCACAAGTCTCGTTTCGAAAAGGGACGAGCTCGGCCGGATGGAAGAGAAATAGAGTACTCGTATTGCTCAGGGGGGAAGAATCGTCCAGGACTTCATTAAACTAACGCCTTGACGTGTACACAGTTATCGCAGCCACGCTAAATATAAGACCGCGATACAATCAGGCGGCCCATGATAACGTAATTAACTCGTATTTCTCGTGTCACGAACCCAAGGTGTCTTCATTAATTTTGTGGATAGATAAGGTAATAATATTGGTAAATAATTACACGCGCATATAAGCACCTATGCATAAATACACGATTTCACTTTTGAACTGAACTCAACGATAAATCATATGCTACAGTTTATACAATAAATATTTATTAACTTATGTAAGGAATTTGTAGATTAGTTAATAAAATTATTCTCCATTTATCTTGAACAAAATTTTAGTTAAGTAGAAATATTTCGTTTTAAGACTTAAATGTTTATACTCAATAAATAATTGAGGATCTATAGAGGAAATTATCGATATCTTAATATCATTTTGATTTATAGTTTCAATACTTTCTTTTCCAGTGTATCAAACGTAGCGCAAATAATATTAAGGATTAAAAAATATGTTGCGTGGGATATGAATTTGAAATACTACAGTAATCGCAGTGAATGCGCAGTGAATGCTAACCGCGATCGTATCGGCGAGCATCACGCGAGATCGCGATACAAAGAAACGAATATGGAAAAACAAAAACTTTGCGTGCACGTAGATTTAAAGGTTTTAATAAGAAGGGAACGAAAGATTTCTCCAAAACGGAAACTGGCTAGATTAGTTGCAAATAAATTCTCAAGTCACTTGGTCACCTTGCCGTCGCTTCGCGTGAAAGACGTTCTGGCTAAATAATCACTTTCAAGTTTCCGCAAGTGTAATTACCTGACGCTTAAGTCGTCTGTCTTATACCGGCAGCATAGTTTGCCAAGCGGGGTTTAGGAACTTGTTCACGCTTTCTCGATAACTCAAGCTTTCTGTCGAACGAAACTTTCTACGGACCTACCAAGCGCCCGAACATGGGCACAAACATATATCGAGCATCTAGAATTTCCAGCGTGCAGCCACCAGTTACTATCTTTCATAAAGTATACAGGAAGTTAGACGGAATTCGCGAGCGAATTACACTTCCCTTCGATTGAACTTTAATCGTTTATTAGCTGAAAGACAGTTATTAACTTTGTTGAAGAAATAATTAAGTTATAGAAGTGTAGTAATAGAGATAAAATTTAAAATTGGGTTCAGAATGTTTTAGATCCTATATACGTGATCTCATAGCTGTATCTCAACTATCTTCTAAGGCTTTACCAAAGAAAGTCGG
The DNA here is from genome assembly GCF_030848795.1 of Temnothorax nylanderi. Lineage (NCBI taxonomy): Eukaryota > Metazoa > Arthropoda > Insecta > Hymenoptera > Formicidae > Temnothorax > Temnothorax nylanderi. Next base: position 251,480 of record NW_027249124.1, read on the forward strand.
GAACTAGGGTACGCTATATCCTTCCCCTACACTGTACATAATGTAACATGTTTCTCTAATGATACTCGAGAGCCAGCATTAAATTTAAACACTTTAAAAAATTTAGTAAAAGTTACTTAAACAGTTATTCGATTATTAAAAATTTGTTAGAGACCTCTTTGAGGTTTGTTTTATCTACTAAACAGTTACGTAAAAATAATTTTACTAATTAATCCTCAGTCTGCAAAGTTAAAAAAGTAGGTATGTCTACACTCTACAGTGTAGCGTTTGAAAACTTGAATTTGAAATACCGTCTTTTGGTACTTATTTATTTAATGTATACATTTAATCCAATTTAGGACACCCGATATTATATTTACTTGGGCGTAGCATGAAGAGAACGGTAAGTGTTCACTTACTGTGAGAAATAATTAGCTATTAATGAGCGCGTTAAGCAGAGAAAATTACTGAGTATTGGTTTGCGGTATTTGACCCTAATTTGCTGGACCTGAAGGTAAGTATCAGACGCTTGCGATTGCTATTTAGCGATTGCGCAATTCTCTGTTGAACGCAGCCGATATGCCAAGGTAAACGACTGAATAATGCATGCAGTTTCACTGAACACACAATAAAGTTCGGTAAACAATGAAAGATCATTTCTTTAAATAATATTCCACAGATTGAACCGAATATCAGTAATTGGCAAAATTTTTAATATTTTGTTTGCACTGTCTGAAAATGTTGACTGAGGAACAAATTTGGATAGAGAGAAGGGAAGTATCCCTGAGTGTTTTAATATTTACGGCGCAACAGGGAGTTCCTCTCGTTCGAAGCTTGCAGAAATATCAAACAATCTCTACCCATAGGATAATATTAAAATTTATTCTTTGTATGTGCCTTTGTATAATATATAGACGTATAGACAATATAGGTTTCATCCTTATTCTCTGGGAGAAATTTTGACCGGTTTGTCCCACAGTTAAGCAACTTAACATTTTGGTTAGTGCCCCTTATTAAGTGAAAATTATCTTTGCGTAACTGAATATCGACATAACTAATTGAGAGAATTGACTAGTATAACTTGAAAATATACTAATATAACTTAAAAATCTTTGAAATAGATAGAATAGCTAATTACGATTTTTAGTTACGCAGGGTTTATTAGAGTTACGAATCTAAATAATTTGATTACTAATCGTGGGTTGCTTAACTGTCTTTTTTTTCCCAGAGTATAAGAGAACCTTTTCAAACTCCAGGTACACATAAAAAAACGATACGGCAAGATGATTCGCGGCGATGGTTCTTTAATTGTCTCGAACATTTTAGTTCACGTTGATTTGTTAACGAGGGTGCAGTAAGGTGCGTAATGCAGTTGTTAATTTGCTTCTTGTTTACGTCGCTGTCAGTTTCAATTCCCCCGTCGCGTGTTTTCGCATATCCCCGTCGATTATATCGATGTAAAATGACAGGCGTTGGGCGAAACACGAACGTCGATCAGTCTCGTGGCAAATCATCCGTATCGCGACTATCGCGTGTACACGTATGCGAGCGGAATGCACGAATGTGATATATACGTTCGCGCGCAACGCTTAAATTATTTTAGCGTTAGCTGCCGGGTATTATCCTCGCTTGTTAGCGTCACGCGCATGCATCCAACTCTGAATTTCGTGAAAAATATCACCTGGCTGGTTCGCCAGGTATGTAAGTTTCGTTCTCTACCGCTGGTTCCAGCTCTTGTCATACCAGAGCCAGAGTTGACCTGGAAAATCGTGGAACCGGCTTGAACGCGAGACTTTTTCGTATTTGGAAACGGGTCGTATTACATTCTTTTTTTCGTGAAATTTTTTCTTGTTGTTACTATTTCTGTTTTAATTTTATGTATTCTCTTATAAATTTAGCTTTTACGAAATATTAAATGTGGTAGGTACTAATGGTTTGATAATATACATAATTAATTTATTGGCTCGCTTCGTTTGCAACGTTCTATTTTGTTATTACGCTTTGACCCGATGGTTATATAAAGGAAATATTCAACTTTTAATCTTTTTATTAAAAATAGTTTTCCTCGCAAAAGACAACGTTATTATTGTGATTAATCGATAGATTCATAAATCGGCTATGTTAATATACAAAACATGCACAATACCGTTTCAGATGGCGAGTTATTATATGGAGACGTTGAAAATACCGTAATTATCATCTCATATTACTTTGATTATTCAATTTAAAAAGTAAAAATTTATTAAAATTGATGAGTCACGGTAAAATATGAATGTCATATTTTTTTCGTTTTTTTTCCCCTTCACATTTGTAAGATTTATGGGGCAATCCCGATTTTATATTAAAAAAAAAGCAGAACGCGTATATGTTTTTTTAAAATCTCTCTTTTGTGACAAAGTACACATTTTCAATCCCAATAGTACCATACTACGATTAATCCTCTGAAATCATAGTTTATGCTTTTGTAAAAACTTTGATGTCCCAACTTTCTGAATATGCTTTCGTTAGCGTTATAACAATAGCTACTACTTCCAAGGCTAACGAGTGGCTTTTATAAATCTCTTAAGGGATTTAATTTTAAAGTTCGTTACTCCTCTCTCATCATTCTGTTATACAGCAATGGAAAAGCTGTATTTTGTAACGTAATGAGGCTGACGTATGTAGAAAGAGAGAGAGAATGCGATAGAATCGAATAATAAAAAAATATTACAATAAAGCACAAAAATTTGCAGTATTTTTTGATTGATTCCAAATTTTTTCTCAAGAAAATTTAATTTTTTCATAATTTGCTGATTCGTCACATCAAACAATTTGACAGTTTTAAATCACGATTTTGCTAAAATAAAATTGATTGATTTAGTTCTCAAAAAGTATTTTTAAAGGATATTAATGTATATAGCAAAGTTTTTGCTAAAGAAACGAATTAAAAAAAAGAATTAAATAATTTGAAATATTATTTACAGGACTATTTCACTCATGTATAAAAAGAAATTGTGTAAGCGAACAAGTAAATCTCTCATTTCTTATAATGTCTCAAATTTTTCGAAATCTCTAATGATGCGTAGAACGTAGAACAGTGAATCGGGCAGAGTAAATCGGAGTTTGAAGCGCGGAAAATGGGTTCTAACTAGTTCGTGGAGTCGCGCGAAGCGTAATTTGCTAAAGAATCTGTTAAATTGCCATGAGCAGAGCTGTCAAGGGTATGCGTTTCTAATGATTAATTAGATCGCCTTGAACGCGAATGCCTCCCCTGCGAGACTACACATGAGAAATGGATGCCGAGTGTGTAGGTACAGGGTCATACGACGCAGGTCGTGTCAGCAATCTTCACGACCTTTTTCCTTCATTAGAATTCAATTGGGTCACACGTTTATACTTGCAAAGGTAATCCGTACAAACACATAAATTGTTCCGTCACACAGCTTTTTTTCTAGAATACACGTAAAATGTATTCTACAAAAAAATTCTAACACATCTCGGTGCCTGCAATTAACGTAGTACTTGACATAAAATTATATTCGTGCCTAAAATAAGAATAAAACATTTATAATAACGGGACTCGGTTTCATTTAGCTTTTATTATTCAGAGTTTACCACAAGTAGCGAGACCGCTTCATTAGTCTTAATGATTTTACTGCGCAACTTCCATCATATATTTATACACGCACCGGCGTTAATTTTCCTTCACACACTCGTGTATGCGTCAATTAAAGTGAAGTTTAGCCATTTCCGCCACGCGTCCCTTAAATATATATTTTTAATTTCAAATTTGCAGAGATGTTTTCTGTTAAATGTGCACTTACGCGTTGTTTCGTTTCCCTGAAAATGTCCCAGCGATAAAACACCACTCTTCTCTCGATCTTCGATCACGGTACAACGGGGTTAAAAAGTCAGATGAGCAATGTGTGCCGCGTTCTTCCGCCACGATTCCTCCGCGACGAGAGCTCGCCCGATATTCACGCTACGAGAGGTGGCATGCTACTGGCCGAATCATCCCCCTTTCGCCTGCGAGGCACCCTCCGTTATTAGGTCGACGGTAGCGCAGCCATGTGGAGGGTTGAACCACTATTATAGTCGCTCACTATTACAGTTGGCGTGTATTCGTACTTGTCCGTTTGGAAACAGCTTGAAATTGCCTTGAAATCGTAGCGATTCTTTTCTATTCTTCATTGTCCGACCATGATAAAAGCATCAGCGAACAAAAGTACAATTGTCTGATTTAAGAAATTTTGCATTTTTTGCAATTTAAATAATATACTGACAATATATTACAATTACATATATACCATTTTCTAATAGAAATATTAATTTTTCTTTAAATCTATTTTTTAAAATACTAGACATCACAAACGCGCGCTTCGCGCGCGCTATTTAGCTTTAACACAATACACAACTGCCAAATCAAAATATACAAGATGACAGCTGCTCATGAAGTAAGCACAGCGAGAGAACCAAGCAGCATCGCGGAAAAGCGGCAACAATAAACTTCGAGATATGCGAGTATCGACTTAACATGCCTTTTTTTAGAAAGGATTTATTAACATGCGCTTTGTAACAAGACTGGCTACTTTTTATGATAAATCCGTGCGATAATTTTTTAGAAACTAAATTATACTGATTTTAAATGATAATCGTGAAAGGTATAATGCTATATAAACATACATTTTAAAGATTTTTAGTAGACACACTAAATTATTAAATCAATAGGAAAATATAATTTCTGCTGCTAAATATTTCGTGATCAGAATACGTCCATCATAATTAAAAAGTTTTGTCAAAGTATATATCAAAATAATTTTAATTAGAATAATTATATTTATATGTTATTTACTTTTCTTTTTAATTTTCATCTTACATATACTTATATAAGTATTCTTCTATTGTACATCAGAGGTTGTACTGTATATCGATTGTTAATAAATGAAGTACAATCTTAAAGAAATGTAACGTTTGATTCCTTATAGAATTGGAAACTGTAAACATGAAATACGAAAAGATAAAATATAAAAATATTGATTTTTGATAAAAAAAAGTCCCGAATTTTTGTATGGAAAAAGAAAGCTAAAATAACTCTAATGTATACCGATTTGTACTTTTGTCGCCTAAATCTTTATATTCGCACTATTTCAGCACTATTAAGCTGTCACTAATATCGCGCGTCCTCTGGTAAAAACGTATAGCCCTCCGATTTTACAAAATACACCGAAAGTCGTCCACTGAAATTCGTTCGTTGAGAAAGGTCAAGGAGACCTTTTTTTGGAACGATATGAGTAGGCGTCAATAATTTTTATTCGTGCCCAATCGATACGAAATGTAATTACATCATAATTTGCGTCGCATCGAAAATTTCTACACGCGGTTTTTACGCGATATATATTGGCTGTCACTAATCAAAACTTTAGCAATAACGTGGTACAAATAAATAATATTGCGTAGCAATCGATCGTTGCATGTTTGCAGAATAATTGCGTATATATTATTACGAGCGTTTTTTTTCTGGTCTTTGATAAAACTCATCGCGCCTGAGGGCATGTAAGTTGAACATTATCTCGCAAGAAAGATCTTACGCAATTGATAAAGTAATTTTAGTTATAATAGTTTAATTATTTAATTATCTAAGAATAAGTGTCTCAGGATAGCATTTTTAATGCCGGATAGTAAAATGAAAGCTGTTATTTATAGAAAGATTCCGATGCATGAAAGTAATACGATTCCTTTCGTGTATCGGAATCTTTCCATAAAGTGATTCAAACGCGTTATTTCAACGGGTAAACTTCCAGGAAGCAATACATATGCGTTGATACATATAGTGCTATTTTTTACCGTATCTGGTCTCATGAATCTAAAGTTTTAAAAATGGAGGCGCTCTACCTGTAATAAAAAGTACATCAAACTTGCAATTCCCTGGTGAATAAACTACATACAAGTTTTATATGCGCGGACGTTGTATACAAGGAAATATAAAGCAGAAAAATTAGTTCCAATATATAAGACTATAGAGGAAACATGTTTTGTTATTAGCAAAAATGAGATGTGGAATATTTGGAGAGATAAATTAAAGCAAATAGCTTTAATTAATTTCGTTATTGGAGGTTTAAAGGAATTTAAAATAGTAGAACTCTCCGAGAATATGTCGTGATTTGCTACACCGCGTGTCTCTGGATACTCAAAAATTTAATTTTGTTTTGTATAATTTAGATCTCGTCTCTTCAATTTAATTCAGATCTTATCTTTCCAATTCACGCTCCAGCTGTATAAGTAGTTTTCTAGTTAGTTCATTAGTTATTAGTTTATTGGAAATAATTAATGTTCTTAAAAGCTACGCAGAATATCAAATTTAATATTAAATTATATTATAGACAAATTTCATTATTTTATATAATTCCTAAAAATCCCTTGAAAGATATTTCAATATGTAATTTTTAAATCTACAATTATACGAAGAAACGAAGAACCTTCTATTACTAAATTCGAAATTTAATTTATAAAACGATTTTAGTAATTTATACCTATAAGTAACGTATTATTTTGACGTTTATAAAAAACAATGATAACACTGGTCAACGTGTCAAATGCTGATTGGGTTTCTTGTATTGTTTCTTGTAGATTTTTGGCCGCTGAATTCGAATCTGTCAGTAAAATTTTTCTAGCGTATCTAGTTTTTGGAAAAATTAAGATCAGATATGTAAAAAAAAACATGTTTTTAGCCATTTTTGACAAAATATAGGTGATGAACTCGATGTGTTAGAAAATTCGAAAGAATCATAAAATGAAGGTTAGACAATATACTTTAGGCTAAGTAAACCCATAATTAATCCGCAATTATCTATCGCGAGCTTTAACGTTTCTTTGTGGTGGCCAACACTGGTGAGGCGTCAGCGCGCGCGCAACCCATCACAAAGAAACGTTGTAGCTCGCGATAGGGGATTACGGATTAATTATGGGTTTGCTTAATCTAAAATATATTGTCTAACCTTTATATTAAGATTTTTTCGAATTTTTTAACACATCGAGTTCATCTCCTATATTTTGTCAAAAATGGTCAAAAACACGTCTTTTTTTTTACATATTTGACCTCAGTTTTTCCAAAAACCAGATGTGATAGAAAAATTTTACTGATATATTCGAATTTAGCGGCCGAGAAATCTACAGGAAACGACTCAAGAAATCCAATCCGCATTTGACACGCCAATCAGAGTAATTAAGAAGAAATAGAAATTTACAAACAATATGAAATTAACTAACTGCTCACGTTATTTATTATATTGATCAATTACTTTGTGAGGATTATTATTTGCCACTTCATTCATGTATGTAAGCGTATTAATAAATTGAAATTATGGTATCATTTGATTTCACCAATTATGAAGCTATTTGATTTTGCCATTGCGGTTCTCTTTGATGAATTATGCTGGAATATTACTGTGTAAAATTTCAGTACATGACATTAGAGCGACGCGCAGGATCATCTTTCTCGCGAAATTACTTTAGGCCAACTTCTCGGCGTTAAATTAACTCGTCGCAAAACTAATTTTCTAAATGAGCAGCGGTAAACTACGTACCAGACTAAATCCATCCGTTTCAAATGTTGCTACAGGCTTAATGTTTAAAAGAAATAAATAAAATAATTGATTCGAAAGTTATATTGCATCGGAAAGAGCAAAGGATTCTGATGCTTCTTAGTTACGATAAATAGTTTTGCAATATTTTGCTCGTGCTTGTGAAGTTATATATCATCGTAAAATATACTCGGGAGCTTGTGTAAGTTCAATTCTTGCAGGTTCGTACAGCAAATGATTTATAGTCGGAACGTGCAGATATACAACAGCGGTAGTATTAACAGTATACGGTATATCAGTTTTGTAAAAGCCGTTCCTACATAGATCGGAATATTTTTGCGAATTATGTAGATTATTAATTTAAAGAATACCTAATTTAATACAGTATGGAATATTGAATTTATATTTTATTACTTTTAAATTAATCAAGCGTTATTTTGAAACAGTATAATATTCGATTTCTCAAATGGAATTGAAATAGAATTGAATTGAATTAAAATAAAATTAAAAATTGGATACTTGTAGTTTATGAAATAGAAAAAATGAAAATAATTTAATTTGTCAAACATGTAAAACTTTTGTGCAATTGTAGTATTATAAATATGTATGTTATAAATATATGTTGTTTAATATTTTTATATTTTAATAATTAATGTTTATTTTTATTTATAAAATATTGTAACCATGAAATCTTTTATTTACACTGGTAATATTTTATTATATTATCGATACTTTATTGCAATATTTTTTACTTTATTACAAAATAAAAACTTGATGTTTTTTATTGTTTATGTAAAATATCATCTTTACAATATATAATAGAGAATAAAATACTATTTAATTTTGCATGTGTTTTGTACTACTGAACTTAAATGTTCAAAGTAGAGCGCAAATGTTACCTGTTGTAAAGATGATTCAGATTGTAAACTCAAATATTTTTCTTTCTCTTCTTCTATGGTAATCGCTGGTACGTGCAAAAGGAAACGCTCGCATGTAGGTATCTTTGAATCTATACGACATTTCAAGATTGCAAAACCGAATATATGTAGATTTCTAGAATGGTGCATAAAAGAGCCTGCATATCTAAAGCAAATATTCGCGGAAAGGAAATTTCCCGGAAAATTTGAATTGAGAGAAATTTTACAATAAGTCTGTTTATTTATGTCGATAATATTAAAACCTTTAACTATGTCATCCAAACCCTGTTTTTCCAGAAATATCTTGTTTTTCGAGAAAGAGGATTGAAAGTATATGAAGCATTTATGTATCAAAGTTAAAAATAATACGCTAATGAAATCTTAATTGACGCAATGAGATAAGTACGCATAAATATGCTATTGTTCGAAGCTCATTCCTGAATCTTATTGTTAGCCGCATCCAATTGCAAAGGAATTAATGCTCGTCATTTGCAAGTCCACCTCGGTTCAGTTACGTCCGCCTGTAACTCATGATTTACACTATACCTTGTATGCACAGAGGCAAGGGCTGTTATCTAGTTCCGTACAGTCTCGAATTTCAGCAATGTTTATTACTGCCAATGTCAGTTGTTAAATGGTCCAGACAGCCGCACACAAAGGAATAGGAGAGATACGCTCGACGTTCTATAACAAATTAATTAATCAATAATTCTTTAAAATTTCTGTTAAAAAAAACAGTCAAGTTTACTGAAATTTCTATAACTCAAGAACTGATTAATCAAATTTTAAAGAATTATATATGAAATAGGGGTAGAAAAAACTGAAAAATATAATAGAATTAGAAATAGATCGATATCTCAAATATTGAGAAAGCTACAGCGTAAAACATGCACTTTTCTAAAAAATGAAAATCTCCTTAAAATCCATACCGGTCGACAGATTTTAATAAAATTAGAGGAGAACATACTTTCTATGATACTCTATTTGTGTACCAAAATTCAACCCGGTATCTAAAAAATAGAAGTAGATGCGTGTACAAAAAATCCGTACACACACACACACACACATACATACATACATACTTCCGGACATTTTTTACTAATATGATTTCTCGACATTTTGGAACATTCTAAACCTATTTCCATCAAAATCTCGAGAAATTTTTTTTTCACCATCACAAAGCTTCCTCTATGAGGAAGCAAAATGACTATTTTTACTCAAAAATTCATAACTTTTCCATTTCAAGAATTCATATTAAGAGCTAAAAATTTAACTTGACACTCTTGAAATACAACACTTTAAGGAAAAAAATAGTTTGATAATGGTCGTTTCACAAAAGGTATTTATTTGGGGAGTTGAAGAGACGAATTTCAGCCAAAAAAGTACTACTTATTTTTTCAAAGTATGCTTGTTTTTTTCATTGGTTTTTGTCATCAGTGTGTAGAAAAAGGTAAGTCCATCATGCTGTACGATATTTAATTTTTTTTCAAGAGCGTATAATATTATTCCGGTTTTATTAGATGGCGTATCAATTACGGTCTCGGCCCATACGCCAACAGCTGCTCGAGGAAAATCGTGAGAATAATTTGGACAAAATTCCCTGATATTTTTCATTCATTTTTCTATATTAATTAAGTAAAATTTATTTATCCAATTTATTTATTATTTATTTATTAGATAAGGCCGTAATTGATACGCCATCTAATAAAACCGGAATAATATTATACGCTCTTGAAAAAAAATTAAATATCGTACAACATGATGGACTTATCTTTTTCTACTACACACTGATGACGAAAACCAATGAAAAAAAAATTCAGGAAAAAATTCTTTGAATAATTATGGCTGGCACACTGGTCCCTGATGACCCCGGTTCATTTCATTTGATTGTCACAGTTACATTAACGCTTTTAAAATTACGCTCTATACTCCAGGAGGAAGAGGGTTCTTCGAACTAACAAGACATGGCGCCACAAGTACCATTTTCGTACTATAGGGGGGTTTAAATTAGAGCTGAACTAGTCTGGGGCGTTTAATACCCCACAGTGCCAGCTAAGGGTTAATATAAAAGTAATGAAAGTAAATTCACTGCAATTAATGATTCACGTTTTCTTTATGCTAATAATATATTAGCATCAAGAAAATGTGAATCATTAATTGCAGTGAATCTTTTAATATTCTTTGGCATCTTTCTTTCTTTTGCTTGAATTGTCCCTATCATACTATATATAAAGTTATTTTTCATGTTTTGCACTAGAAGCACTGAAGTGAACCGTTTATTACAAGTAAGTTTTTGCTTCCTCATAGAGGAAGCTTTGTTTTCGTGAATTTCATATATGAACCTTTGATTGCGCATAAAGTTGGGTCTAGTCAATCAAATTTAAATGAATTATATATGAAATAGGGGTAGAAGAAACCAACGAAGAGATTGGTTTTTGAGTTTTTTCTGCCAATATGTTCAGATCGTTGTAAAACGTCAAAATATCGCCTAAAAAAAAATGTCCGTCTGTATGTATGTATGTATGTATGTGTGTGCATATGTTGTCCGTATGTGCTCTAACTTCCGCAAATATTGAGATATCGGGCTGTTTTTTTTTTTAATCGATAGAGTATCATTCAAGGAAGGTTGGTATTGAATTTGGCGATGATCGGTAAAGGGGTTCTTTTTTAAAAAAATTTTGAATTTTTTAAAAAATGTCCGTGGTAGCTCTAACTTTCGCAAATATTCAGATATCGATCTATTTCTAATTTTATTATATTTTTCAGTCTTTTCTACCCTTATTTCATATATAATTTTTTAAGATTTGGTTGATTAGACCCAGCTTTATACGCGATCAAAGGTCCATAATTTTGTTTTCTTGTTTAAGTGTGGAGAACCATTGTTGGTGGTGTTCACCACTAAAGTACAAGTATTTCTGTTAATCACTCCGTACATAAATACGCGTCGTAGTTTTATGACGATGGGATAACAGCGCATTATGACGCGACACACAGTTTTACATCGAATTTAACAATTCTGTATTTAAGCAGAAACCTTTTTCGGAGGAAGAATTGTGCAGACACATCAAAAAAATTCTATATCTTTTTATTAACCCAAGGTTACTATCCCTATTTCTTGTCTACGTCCATTACTACTATGAATCTGGAAATACCTTCATCTGTTCATATCTTTAGCAAACATTAATATTTTTTACCTTCTTTTTTAGAAATCGAAATACCAAAACTTAACCAAAACTATATAAGTTTAATTTTGGAAAACCATAAAGAGGACAGAAGTTATAAAGGCTTAAAGCGAAGGAAAATTTATGTATAGCCAGTAAAATCATCTTTTCGCAAAAGATATAAAACTGAAACGTTTAAAAAAGCTTTAAAGCGGCTAACTGCATCATAAAACATAAAATTAAAATATTATTGAAAAATGTTTTGCTAGAATTTAAACAATTTTAATATAAAGCTGCAAGGGATCAAGTACATTTTTAAGTTTTCTTAGAAGTCTTGTAGCTTCTTGGATATATAAATGAGCGGTTACATAAAAATACATAATAATACACTTATTTATTCATGCTATAACAATATATTTTGCAGACAAATCATTGAAACATACAATTAAAAAAAAATCATTTTAAATATTAATTATAGGTGCACACTATTCGCATAACATCGAGCGAAGCTTCTCGCATCGTAGTTTCTTGCATTGAGGACAAATAAATCGAGTTTTCTTATCACAAAGGCAGCATTTTATCTGCACTTTACACATTTATCTAATTTGTAAGTAAGGGGATTATATATGTGTTATGATTCGCTATTTTCTCCCTTAACAACGCCTTCCATTAGTTTTCGTAATTTCTCGGTGATTCCTTTACGTTGTAATAAACGTCTTTTTATATGTGGTATGTATAATTGTTTAGCTAATGTTTTAAAAAACTCAGATTTTGTTAACTTTGTGTTGTTCTTTTTGTTTAAATTATGTAAAATATAACTATTAGTAAAGCTTTGATCTAACATAGCAAAAAATAATTTCATCACCCAACGATTAGACTTTCGTGCAGTACTGTATTCAAAACATAATTGGTCAAATCTGTCAGTGCCTTCTTTGGTAGAATTATAAAATTCAATGATTTCTTGTTCTTTTTTAACAACTGCATCTCCTCGTTTATGTAAAGAAGACGAAGACAATACTAAAATTATTTTATTTTGTTTCGGACAATGTGAAAGTAATGTCACATTATCAGCATAAAGATAACGCGAATCATTAATTTCAGTGAAATTTTTCATTTTTAGTGGTATCTCTCTTTCTTTTGCTCGAATTGTCCCTACCATACTAAGCGAACATTTATTTTTCATGCTTTGCACTAGAGGCACTGAAGTGAAACGTTTATTACAAGTAATGTTTCTGTGACTGTCATAGATCGGCTCTGATAATTTACGAACATAATAAGAAGGCATAGACTTTTGAGGTCTCTTATCGTCTTTTCCAACGTGAGGAATAGCATTTATCATATAATAAGTGTCTGAATCGTTCATCATAACAATTCTAAGTCCCAGTTTTTCCCGTTTAGTACCCATTTTAACACATTTAAAAGGACATTTACCGTGAAAATTTACTAACTGCTCGCCTATTGTCACATTTTTACCCGGCGAATAATACTTTGTACAATTCGATATAAATGAATCCCAAAGGTCACGAATTGGTGCTAATCTATCACTTTGGCGACGTTCTTGACGTGTAATTTTATCATCGAACTGTAACAATGATATTAAATATATAAAACGTTGTTGTGTCATGGTTGAGCAAAAGACAGGTGATGATTTCCATAGTTTTTCTACATTACTAGAATTTTCTTCTAATGCGCTAAAGTATAAAATTCCTATAAGGGCTTTTAATTCCTCGAGATTAATATCTGATAAATAAGATATATTTAATCTTTTACAATTTTTTCGTTTTCGTGCAATCTCAGCATTAGTATATTTGACAATTATACTTAGCATTTCGTCAGTAAAAAAGAGAGACCATACTTCTATTGGAGTATCCTTATCTTTCGCAACGCACAACACTTCAGGTTCATAATCCGGTACTTTATCTGCTTCTGTTTCTTCTTCCGTCGGCGGTGTAACGGACCATTTAAAGTAGTTGGCGCTATACATAAAACGACTCGCCAAGGATTTAGTTTCTCGCATCGACGCATGCGCTGCCTTTTCTTCACTTTCAGCCTGTTGCTCTATGTTTTCTACGATGTAATATGTTTCTCCTTCCGATTCGATAGCGCTTAATTCTTCAACATTATCTTCTTCTGAGGAACTTTCATTACTTGCCAAGGATATAGTTTTTCGCGTCGGCGCATGCGCTGTCCCTTCTTCTTCACTTTCAGTCGATTGTTCTGCGTCCTCTACGATATCATATGCTTCTTCTTCCGATTCGATATTACTTAATTCTTCAACATTATCGTCCTCTGAAGAACTTTCGTTATCAATAGGTTTTTCAGGTTGAGTTCGAAATTGCTTTTGCATATCTTTCTTCTCGCTGGGCGTTTCCATTGTTGACTAAAAGTGATTGAAGATACTAGTTTATATTACAAATATAAAATATTATTAAAAAGTAGGAACGTGCATAATATAACAAAAATATAAAGTTACGTTGACAAAATATTGTTCTTTTAATATGTATACTTACTGGATAATAATGCGACGCAGTTACTTTGATCACGTTCGTGAAATATATAAACACTTTTAAGATGTTTTCGTTTTCGCTGCTGAGGTCGATTTGGCATTATCGTTATAGCTGCCACTTCGGGAGAATCAAAACTCTGTTCCCTTCCCACCACAAGCCAAAGAAATCATTATTATTACCTGAGTACCAACCGATGAAAGTTTCTACTCGAATTTCCCGGATCCAAGAGTATTAATTTAGAGTTAATTCTGTATCTTTTTTTAATGACTTATTTTTAATTATTTTTGTATTTTTTTATATTTGCCTAAATAATTAGTATATTCCATGTTAAATAGAAACACTTTTAAGAAATTAAATATAACATGCATATATTTAATAATTCTAATGCAATATGTGTAATACAATATATCTTTATTTATATTATAATATTTTGGTTTTTTTTATTTCTGAACAGTCTAAAGTTGTGTTTTACGATGTTAAAGAGCAAAAAATCGTATTTCGTGTAGTTCGTCATTTAAATAAAATACCAAAATTTATAAAAATTCTTTTGAAAATTACGACATTTTTGAAACCTTTTGGCAAGAATTTTTTTGGAAAAGTTCTACCTAATTTAAGTTTTTGTAACAACTTGAATTCAACATTACTCAGACTAAAAATAGTCAAAAAGCATTCGTTAGTGGCAGATTAATATTATGTATCTTGATATTATATTGTTATTACGAATTTAAAAAAAGACATTTTTTGGTGTCATATTTTATTGGCCGTAATGAATTTTTTGTACAAAAAAGCCTACTGTGCTACGTTTAATAACTAATTCTATTTAATTAAGCTATAGTACTCGATATCTTTCGAAAAAGAATATCTTTTAGCGATAACTTTCCCGTTGCCAATAGGGATAATGCACTGATGTTTTTGCGTATTTTTGATCGGTTTAACCATTCTAAATCGTCCGTTCGTTTAGTGTAGATGAGTGCGCCATTTCTAGATCTCCCGATTTCTAATCACACGTATCTTTTCTCGCACTAGAAATTGCTATCATCATTTAAATGTATTTCATGCGTTACCTCATACTCTGTATCATTTTATATATTTTGCACGCCTAGTGTAGATGGTGCGCTCATCTACACTAGTCTACACCCAAAAAATATATAGAATTAACACCAGGTTACCCTGAGAAACTCGAGTAGAAACTTTTATCGGTTGGTATCTCATAGGATTTCACTAGTGATATCTTTGCCTTATTGTGGTGGGAAGAGAATAAAGTTTTGACTCTCCCGAAGTGGCAGTTATAACGACAATGCCAAATCGACCTCAGCAGCGAAAACGAAAACATCGCAAAAGTGTTTATAGATTTTACAAACGTGATCAAAGTAACTGCGTCGCATTATTATCCAGTAAGTATATATATCAAAAGAACAATATTTTGTCAACGTAACTTTATATTTTTGTTATATTATGCATGTTCATACTTTTTAATAATATTTTATATTTGTAATATAAACTAGTATCTTCAATCACTTTTAGTCAGCAATGGAAACGCCCAGCGGCGAACAGAAGAAAGATATGCAAGAGCAGTTGCGAACTCAACCTGAAAAACCTATTGATAACGAAAGTTCTTCAGAGGACGATAATGTTGAAGAATTAAGTAATATCGAATCGGAAGAAGAAGCATATGATATCGTAGAGGACGTAGAACAATCGACTGAAAGTGAAGAAGAAGGGGCAGCGCATGCGTCGACGCGAAAAACTATATCCTTGGCAAGTAATGAAAGTTCCTCAGATAAAGATAATGTTGAAGAATTAAGTGCTATCGCAGCTATCGAATCGGAAGAAGAAACATATGACATCGTAGAAAACATAGAGCATCAGGCTGAAAGTGAAGAAAAGCCAGAGCATGCGTCAATGCGAGGAACTGAATCCTTGGCGGGTCGTTTTATGTATAGCCCCAACTACTTTAAATGGTCCGTTACACCGCCGACGGAAGAAGATGAAACAGAAGCAGATAAAGTACCGGATTATGAACCTGAAGTGTTGAACGATGCGAAGAATAAGGATACTCCAATAGAAGTATGGTCTCTCCTTTTTACTGACGAAATGCTAAGTAAAATTGTCAAATATACTAATGCTGAGATGGCACAAAAACGAAAAAATTGTAAAAAATCTAATATATATGTTATTTATCAGATATTACTCTCGAGGAATTAAAAGCCCTTATAGGAATTTCATACTTTTGTGGATTCAAAAAAAAAAAAAATTATATTAGTGTAAAGAAATTATGAAAACCAGACCATGAAACACCTATCTATCGCTCAACCATGGCACTACAACGTTTTGAAATTTTAATAGCATTTTTACAGTTCGATGATAAAAGTACACGTCAAGAACGTCGCCAAAGTGATAGATTAGCACCAATTCGTGACCTTTGGGATTCATTTATATCGAATTGTACAAAGTATTATTCGCCGGGTAAAAATGTGACAATAGGCGAGCAGTTAGTAAATTTTCGCGGTAAATGTCCTTTTCATGTGAAAATGGGTCCTAAAAAGGAACAAGTGGGACTTAGAATTGTTATGATGAACGATTCAGACACTTATTATATGATAAATGCTATTCCTCACGTTGGAAAAGACGATAAGAGACCTCAAAAGTCTATGCCTTCTTATTATGTTCGTAAATTATCAGAGCCGATCTATGACAGTCACAGAAACATTACTTGTAATAAACGTTTCACTTCAGTGCCTCTAGTGCAAAGCATGAAAAATAAATGTTCGCTTAGTATGGTAGGGACAATTCGAGCAAAAGAAAGAGAGATACCACTAAAAATGAAAAATTTCACTGAAATTAATGATTCGCGTTTTATTTATGCTGATAATGTGACATTACTTTCACATTGTCCGAAACAAAGTAAAATAATTTTAGTATTGTCTTCGTCTTCTTTACATAAACGAGGAGATGCAGTTGTTGAAAAAGAACAAGAAATCATTAAATTTTATAATTCTACCAAAGGAGGCACTGACAGATTTGACCAATTATGTCGTGAATACAGTACTGCACGAAAGTCTATTCGTTGGGTAATGAAATTCTTTTATGCTATGTTAGATGAAAGCTTTACTAATAGTTATATTTTACATAATTTAAACAAAGAGGACGACGCAAAGTTAACAAAATCTGAGTTTTTAAAAACATTAGCTAAACAATTATACATACCACATATAAAAAGACGTTTATTACATGGTAAGGGAATCACCGAGAAATTACGAAAACTAATGGAAAGCGTTGTTAAGGGAGAAAATAGCGAATCATAACACATATATGATCCCCTTACTTACAAATTAGATACATGTGTAAGGTCCAGATAAAGTTCTGCCTTTAGTGATAGGAAAACTCGATTTACTTGTCCTTTCAATGCAAAAGACCACGATGCGAGAAGCATCGCTCGATGTTATGCGAATAGTGTGCACCTATAATTAATATTTAAGATAATTTTTTTTAATTGTATGTTTTAATGATTTGTCTGCAAAATATATTGTTATAGCATGAATGAATAAGTGTATTACATGTATTTTTATGTAACCGCTCCTTTATCCAAGAAGCTACAAAACTTCTAAGAAAACTTAAAAATGTACTTGATCCCTTGCAGCTTTATATTAAAATTGTTTAAATTCTAGCAAAACATTTATTTTTAATAATATTTAAATTTTATGTTTTATGATGCAGTTAGCCGCTTTAAAGCTTTTTTAAACGTTTCAGTTTTATATCTTTTGCGAAAATATGATTTTACTGGCTATACATAAATTTTCCTTCGTTTTAAGCTTTTATAACTTCTGTCCTCTTTATGGTCTTCCAAAGTAAAGCTTATATAGTTCGCTTAAGTTTTGATATTTCGATTTTTAAAAAAGGAGGTAAAAAATATTAATGCTTGCTAGAGATATGAACTGATAAAAGTATTTTCAGATTCATAAGTAATGAACGTAGACAAGAAATAGGGATAGTAACCTAGGGTTAATAAAAAGATATAGAATTTTTTAATGTGTCTGCACAATTTTTCTTCGGAAAAAGGTTTCTGATTAAATACAGGAGTGTTAAATTTGATGTAAAACTGTGTGTCGCGTCATAATGCGCTGTTATCCCATCGTCATAAAACCACGATGCGTCTTTATGTACAGGGTGATTCACAGAAATACTTGTACTTTGGTGGTGAGTTCTCAACACTTAAACAAGAAAAAAACTTACTTGTAATAAACGGTTCACTTCAGTGCTTCTAGTGCAAAACATGAAAAATAACTTTATACTTACTTGTTAGTATGATAGAGACAATTCAAGCAAAAAAAGAGAGATACCAAAGAATATTAAAAGATTCACTGCAATTAATGATTCACGTTTACTTTATGCTAATAATATTATTAGCATAAAGTAAACGTGAATCATTAATTGCAGTAAATTTACTTTCATTACTTTCATATTAATTGTCCGAAAAGAAATAAAATAGTTATCATATTGTCTTCTTTACGAGAAGATGTAGATGTTAGAAAAGAGTCAAATATCATTCAATTCTACTAAAGAAGGCACCAACACATTTGACCAAGCATGTCGTGAATACAGTACCTACTTCACGAATGTCTAATCGATACCCTATGAGATTTTTTTGTGCTATGTTAGATCAAAGCGTTATTTATAGTTATATTTTATATACTTTAAGCGGAGAAAACAAACTAATGATAAAATATGTGTTTTTCGAAACATCAGTTAAAAGTTTATGTACACCATTTATAAAAAGTTGCTTGCGTGTATGTTTTAAAATCTCTCCTGAATTATACAAATTCAAACGAAAAGCATCATTAGGAACGAGATTCACAAGACATCGAATTATACACGTATCATCCCATTACTTGCGAATTAACTAAACGTGTAAGATGCAAATATCGCCTTCCCTTTAATAATACGTATGTTTAATTTGTTTGTTCTCGATGCTTTCTTTTTAACTCACGATGCGAGAAGCATCGCTCGATGTTAAGCGAACAATGTGCACCAATAAATTAATACTTAAGATAATTTTTTAATTATATGTTTTAATGACTTGTCTGCAAAATATATTAGTACAGTATGAATAAGAGTAAGCGCATTAATATGTATTTTTGTGTAAACGTTTCTTTATCCATGAAGTTACAAAACTTTTAAAGAAACTTTAAAATATACTTAACCCCTTAATTCTAGAAAAACATTTTTTTCAATAATATATTACAACCTTATATTTTATAATACTGTAGGTTGTTTTAAACTTTTTTAAACGTAAGTATCAGTTTTATATTTTTTACTAAAATATGATTTTTCCGGCTATATAAAAAGGAAAATTTTCCTTCTCTCCTTTGCTTTAAGCCTTTATAACTTTCCCTATTTATGGTTCCAAAATAAAGCTTTGTTCGCTTAGGTATTTCAATTTAAAAAAAAGAAAAGATAAAAATATTTATACTTTCCTGAGATATGTAGGGGAGACCGGGGCAAACTCGACACCGGGCCAAATTTGACACTAGGCTTTTTGCCAATTTAAATCTATCGTAGAAACTTGCCTTTTCTACTGTAAATGCGTTTTTATGTGCCAGTATTATCAAAGGAATTTTGTGACATTCTGAGTTATGGTGTAGTTTTTAGCGCGACATAAGCGTTTTTGATAGTGAAAAGTAATTTTTCTGATCTCTCGAAAATGTCTACTCTTTCATCGAGCTTTACTCTTGCGAATCTACCGGTAAGTGATTTTGATGGGAAATTCGATGCTTTATACGAATCCGATAATAGTTTTTGCATATTTTCAAAATTTGTATATTTTTGGAGTAACAAAAGTAAAAAACGACGTTCGGGGCAAAGTCGACGGGGCAAAGTCGACACGCTGTTTTATTGGCTCCCAATAATAAATGATGCTTGTGATGCAGCTATATGGCCCATGACAAATGTGTGCGCACGTGTAATCGCGAATTTACTTGCATAAATTGTTTTTCAGACATGAGTTTAGATGAAAATAATTGAATGTTCAACAATTTTTGTTCTCATTATTTCCAATGATTGTTTTACTTAATTCCAAATTTTTGTACTTTCTAAATACACGATAAAGAAATGTATATTTAGTTTCAAACAATAAAAAATAAGTTCCAGATTAAATTGTGTCGATCAGGCAAAGTGTCGAGTTTGCCCCGGCATTTTCCAATTTGAAAATTTGTCTTTGCGTTACTTTTCCTTTCCTGGGGGCAAAACTAAGCGACGTACAGCAAAATTTCCTTAAGCAATTTTGTACCTGAAGGAACGCTCTTTAAATGTGTACCATTAAATTTGCTTGAAAATTTTAATTAATTGTTGAAAATTGCCTTTGAAAAAATCGTGTCGAGTTTGCCCTGGTCTCCCCTACAGATAATGGTACTCCCAGTTTCATGAGAGTAACACGTATACAAAAAATAGGGATAGTAGCCTAGTATAGTTAATAAAAAGATATAAAATTTTTTAATGCATCTGCACAGTTTTTCTGGGATAAAGTGGTTTTTGATTAAACACAGAAGTGTTAAATTCGATGTAAAACTGTTTGTCGCGTCATAATGCACTGTTATTCCCATCGTTATACGAACTACGGCGCGTCATTATGTGTATGTATTACACACACACACACACACACACACACACACGCACACGCACACGCACACGCACACACAGGAGATGTTACAAAGAACTACTCACGCTGGCATATACGTAGGAAACATTTAATTATGTTACCATCATTACAAAGATATCACAATTCATTATCTAGCATTTGTTAATGCATGCTGATAAATTCTCATAAATTTGCCATTATTATATTGTGTCGTATTCTCAGAACGGAAGCTCGATGTAATTAATGAAAAATATTACTATTACGATTAGTCTATTTTAAAAGCGTGACGTAAGCCTGCGTGAGTATTAATAAATGTGAACGTTTTGGCGGATTGTGATAATTATTCGAGTGTTTCTAATTGTTTCAATAATTTAATATTCAACGATACAACTAGAAAGTTGACTATCATAATCTTTTTAACAATAGCTTTTTCAACCACTGCTTATACAAGATGGTATTAATTTCTGGCGATGATATATTTTGGTCGTATTCATCTTCGGAATTTACTGAGTTCGATTCCACCATGTCGTACTGAAAAAAAGGTGATATTAGTAAAATATATAATAAACAATTAAATTATATGGTATTTATTTACGGTTTTGCGTATTCGATTGTAGTCTTCGTTGTAGATTCGCGGTCCATTCCTGCGGTAAAGTGGAATTTGCACGGTACCGTGCAAAATTAATGTAAATGCCTCAATTGTGCCATTATTCCGCTCCGGGCCTATCTGAAAGCGCGTAAATATACACGATCAATTAAATATACTCGCATGACAGATACCGATATGCGGAGAGGTAATTTCAACCGATCAATATTCGATCAATCAGTCGCATTAAACATTTTGGTAACCCATGTAATCGCCCGATGGAACCGTGGGTCTCAATATATCGTTTGAAAAAAAGTGCCTTGAAAATTTACAACATTTTTATTTATATGTAGATATTCTGTACATATATATATATAAATTTATTCATATTCCTGTGTGGTATATAGACCTTTGAAATCCACGGGCTATAATTTAAGGTGGTTGATGGAAAAGGGAGTGAACCCTCTTACCTTATGTGCCTAATCGAGATATTCTTCCCTGAATTAATGTATGTATTTACTATTATTATGTTCTGAGCAATACATTGTACCGAGTATATAATGTATTTATATTTTTAATATAAAATGCTTCTAAGGTAACGTGAAGTTTCCTTATGGAAATTTGTATTTCACGAAAGGAATATAGCTATATTTCGTGTTATGATCAAATTTATGTTCTGTTTTCATTGCTTATGTGTTAGTACAATGTATGATTGCGTAACATTTTCTTAGAAATAATAAGGAGGTTACATATACTTGAAGATCTCTCACAACATGTTGATATATCGATAACCGCAGAATCTGCGATAAGACACTTTCAAAGTCTTACTTCATCAAGTATATCCAAAGTCCACGTTCCACGAGGATCTTCGCCCCACGTCGCGACCGACATGAATTTCCACTTCGTAAAACCAGCGTCAGAATTATCCAGCTTCCTTGGACTTAGAATCCGGACTAAGGTCCCTAAGAAACGAAGTATACGTGATTTGCATAAGTGAAATTTGTGTATACATCAATTCACAGACGCAATTTTAAGAATGTCGTGATAAATATTTTCTTATGGTGTTTTTTTTGCTACGTTACAAAAAAGAAAGATCACGTTAATGTAAAAACGTCAAGTTAAATTTAATTTATTACAAGCACGCGCATACATCCTAGTTTAAAATAATTAAATACGATCGGTTCCATGGATGTTAATTACAGTTGCATACGAACGTTATTGATTTTTTCTCGCATGTGTACAGTAAAGCTTGTAATTTTGAATAATATTATATGACCTAATTACAGATTTTGTAAAGTAAAAGGAATAATCTCTCTCTCTCTCTCTCTCTCTCTCTCTCTCTCTCTCTCTCTCTCTCTTTAAATTAAACTTTCACGAAATCTTAAATTATTTTAATTGCAAACATTCTTGATTTATTTAATACATAAAAAATTATAATATTTTTTACAACAAATAAAATATAAATATTATTATCCAAGTATTTTTAATAAAACTTTTTTCTGTCTCACAGGAAATAGAAATAAGTCCAAAATAAAATTTTATATTTTTTAATTTTGTGATATTAAAAATAATGATAAAAATATGAAATATAATAAAAATTAGACTGTTTTATTTACAGATATTTGTTATAAGTAATATTAAATGTTTTTTAGGAAAGTTGAACAAAAAATTAAAAGGTTTTAATAAAGAATGTAAATTAATCGTCTGAAAAACTTTTTCCTTGAAATTGAAGGAAAAAAATTGCTATTAAAAGTTGCCTCACGTTTAAAACGACTTTCTTCCCCTTATCGTATTCATAAAAAATGCAATATGATATTGATTTTGTTTGAAATGGAGAGTGCTCTTGCTAAAATATTGCCAGTAAAATCTGTGAATATATAAAAATAAAAAAGTATTACATCCGAAAACCACGATATTGTTGCATTAGATGAGTCTGGATGTTTTTACTCGTCATTCTTTTCTTGCATTTCAATACATTTCGGATTTCTTTCGGTATTTCGATGCGAGTGACATCGTCTGTCGATAACAACGTCAATCGGTAAACGTGTATGGAATTAAATAACGCATTGGCCAACGTGATGATTGCCTATCTATTCGTTCATGTCCACGTCTGAAGCACCGTTCTATTTGACACGAAGTTATTGAGTTCCTTTCTGACATTTATTATACATTTATCAAGTTTATATAGTAATGTACGTTACTAAACGCGGCGCAATCTTTATTGAACGAATAAATCCTATTTCCATCGAATTCTGTCCCTCTTCGAATAAACAGGCCGCATCGAAGTAGCATCAAATTGAATTTCCAGCTATAAATTGAAGTAAGAACGTATTTGTGCTGTTAACTGCATTTGCTATGCGACACAGAAACGTGACTTGCAATATTAATGGTGGTATTAATTCCGTTGAAATGATCCGTTCGCTATTCGTCACCTTTCCTTAACAGAGCTGTGTTATATCAAATTATGCAATACTCTTGATTGATAATCTTAAAATTGCGTAATATCTATTCATCCCATAAACTTAGAGAAATTCTTTTAAAAACTTATTTTTTAATAATAGGATATAGATTTTATTTTTAGTGCTTTTTCTTTTAATCATCTTGATGCTTTACTTTTTGAATTACTAATAAAATATTTAATGTAATTTAAAATATCGTTTAAAGTTCTAAGCTGCTAACCAAATAAAAGTATTTTAAAGTATTTTAAAGTAACTAAAGTTTTAGTTTCTAAACAAATAAAAGTATTTTAAATAATAAATTTGCAAAAGACGCAGATGGATATTTGATTCTGCGGTAAATATACGACGCAATAGAGATGCGTATTAAGAAATTTCGTATTACTTCCATTCGCACATTTGTTAGTTTTTCTCTCTTTCATAAACTCCAATAGAACAATGAATAGAACTCGATAAATTCAGTTGACAAGCGAGTTTCTATGAATGTAGTTAAATGTATTTACATTTAGCCTCGAAGAATATTCTCGGAGACTTTAGCCCCGATATAATTATAGAGGACTTTCCTTGCATGGTATTTTTAGAAGTCTCTCTTTCCTATCTACGAACGTAAAATGGCCTATTCCGCGACCATTCTCATATGGTTGCTATTCTCATTCCCTCGACTTTCCGTGCTTTTCACTTCTGTAAGTCGGATATAAATGAAGATTGACGTTTCCAGAGGTGCATTTAAAATGAAGCATAGCCGAGTAAACTGACTCAAGAGACTAATTCGCTCCATTTGTTGCATAAGTTTTATTAAAAGCACCACTTACTTTTTTATCTCTTTTTCTACAGTCAGAAGTTTAGAAATGAGAAAAAAAGTGCTTTTTCCCGATCTCGTTGAGCATGTACATGAACTTTATTTATCAGCCGGGACACGTAGAGGAAACTTTTGAAGATATGATAAATGGTTGAAGTCAAAAATGTAATACCTGAAGGCGCAGTCAGATGCATTTGCAGCGCGCCGCGACAAGAGTACTTGAGATTCGCCTCGACTTCCACGTGCTCCAAAGAAATTATTTTGTTCCCCGATGTTCGACAAACGTTACCGGCATTGAATTGCAGTTTCTTTGAATTTCCATAAATCAGTCTCGTATCGGCGCTGCAACGAAAAACATTGAATATTTATGCGTAGGCAAGTGAAGTTTTGGAAACAAGCATTTCGCAAGACGCCGGAGCCGTTGAATATTCTTGAAATATTGACAGGTCGTACGAAGGATCTAAGGGCCTTCATGTACAATTGAAATGTGCAGAAATTCTTTATTCAAACAGTATCCTATTTAAAAAACGCATAGTATATAGATATATATACACTGAGAAAAAATTTATTATTTGCAAGAAAATAGATCTCTTTGAATTTAATTTCCTTAATTCAAAGAAGTATTGAGTAGATTTAAAAAAACATTTTTCTGAGTTTAAAATATTTTCTCAAATCTAATACTTCTTTGAATTAAGGAAACTAAATTCAAAGAAATCTATTTTCTTACAAATAATAAAAATTTTTTCAGTGTATATATACATACACACATACACATACCTAATATGATTATAAATCGTTTCTTCGGCATTTGAAACATCTATATTCTAACGTATGAGATTACGTAATCGTAAGGGGGAATAATTTTGAAATTATAGGTAAGATATGATGATAATACTTAGAGCATGTAAAAAGTCTGAATTAATGAAGCTGCCTTCGTGACTATAATATCTCATCACTCACAGTGAGATTATGAGAGTAATCGCAAATGGCTCGGCGTGAAGTAGGTAACAACGCGGACATGAAACAAGGTAAATCCTCAAAGTATGCAGATACGTGTGTATTTGAATTACATGGGTTGAGAGGACGGGACGTTTTGTAACGAGATTAGCATATGTTCTCGGTTACGCGTACGGTCATGGCTATTTGAAATGATCATGCACATTTGCATTTAGCGATCTAAGTACGGAGAGTTCCGGCTGTTAAACAAATTGCCCTTTCAGAAACGTATTTCGAGTAAAATCCTCCACAAAAGACGCTCCATTTTCTCTGCCCACTGTCGTAACGTAACAAATGAGGACCTTTACGATCTTGTTGATCGCGTCGTTAAATTCTTGTTGAACTTAACGATGCGCTTCTTATCTCGCGCTTCTTCGAGCATCCGCAAATGCCTCCCTGAAAAAGGAGGTCGCCTCATTCGATTGATGCGACATTCGGGGATTATAGAACGGTGCGAAAAATCGTTATTCTTTTAGTACTTATAGATCACGTGAAATAAAATCTAATAATAATCCAGCGTAAATATGTGGCACATCGTAAATGTCCGATCCGCATTAATATCTCACCATCAATCTGAATTAATCTTATTTAAATTAGAAAAATCTAATATTGAAAAACAAATATAATGTATTAAAAATATTGAAAAACAAATATATATATATATATATATATATAATATAGAAAAATCTAATATTGAAATTAGGCGGTTTTGAGCAACCAAAATAAAATAGAAAAAAAGAAAAAAGATCTGTAAATTGAACGCTTTGCCGCTCTAATAATTTAAATATATATTGCACTAAATGCCGCGCAAATATATTTGCTTCTACAAGCAAGAGCAGAAGCATTTAATCAATTTTATTCGTACGACCTGTGCTGCTCGTTTAGTACGACGTTCGCGTATCGCGCAATTAAGCCACCGCACTAAATCCGCTGAACTAATTTACTCACATGTACGCGTTATCCACTTTGCAAATAGTTTTCTCCGGCACTGTCGTCCAGTTATAACTCGTCGTCACCAGCGCGTACGCGTTCATAAGTCCGAAACCGAAGCGCGAGTTGAACCAAAATCCAGCCGCGTTTTTAAACCAGCCCGGATTTTCGCTGGAAAATTTATGCAAATATTAAAGCTTTTATTCTGGGAAAGAAGTTGCGCCATAAGCGGATGTAAAGTAGAAAAATTGTTCTCTCTCAGACTTCTTTTTTCTCGTTAAAATTTCTATAATAATGGAAAAAAAATGATATTCACTATTATTGAAATTCTTCAAATCAACAATGATAGATTTATAAAGAATATTATTACAAAGCTTGATATTGTCCTTTGAACAAAAAGTAAAATATTTCGAAGCATCAATTGTCAAATATCACATGTATGCTAATAAAAGACGATTACGAATAATTGTCATCAACGTAAATGGAATACGTTTATGCGAAAGCTATCATGATCGCTTTTACGAGACGACAATAGAACGCAATTAGCACGGAATATAAATTACGTGAACAAGCAATAACGGTTAGAAATATGCATGACCATCTGCGTATGTATCCCAGTGGGCATGATCGAGCAGCAATTTTTCTTCCGCCATCGTATGCACGACCTCGTTTCTTTGACAACTATTCGATAAAAGTTACACATCATTGTTTGAAATAATTTTCACGTATAGCACAGTTAATTTATGTGTTTGATATCGTGAAAAATGTAACAAATATATCCGATACCATAGAATGTCAAAAAGTTATTTCAGATTTTTCAAACGGATTAAGTTATTTCTGTAAACGTGCTTGAAAAGATCGGAAAAAAGTGTTTAAAGGCAATCATAATTAAAAGTTTCTCAGAAGCAAAACTGATCGACTCAATAAAATAAAAAAGAGAGAAAATTGATGAAGCCATAATCTAATTATGTGCTCTGTCATACATAAAATTAAATATTGGAAAAGAACTTTATAAAAAGTAGGATTGATCAGTTTGGCTTCTGAGAAGCTCAATTATCACTCAACATAATTTTGCTTCGTGAACCCTCCGCCTTACTTGTCAATCACGGTTGATTGCACTGAGAATTTCTAACGGTAGATCGAGAAAAATGATTTCACCTGAATTACAGTTTTATATTGCAAACGACGCCGCGACCTATTCTGCCGCAGTATGAGAGAATAAGAATTTAAACTGGCACAATTGCAGATACACGTGGCCTGAATTGCTATTCGGGAGACGCTCACCGGAGAGGACTGTATTCCGATGACCAAGCTATCAGATGCTGAATGTCTCTCCACGTTAAGTCCTCGCTGTAAAAATAAAGTAAAGTCGTTAGTTCGATCTTCGATTAAAATATTGGCAATATTGCTGACAACGTCTTTATAACGTCTTTATTTTTGGGTCGTAGGTTAATCGAGGATAAATTAAAAACTCAATATATTCTCATTCTCTCGATATATCGAATATTGTATATTTCACATACATCACATATATCGGTCGTACATATACATACTTAAGACGTAATGAAGACAGAAAAGGATAAACCATGAAGAAATATTTCGATTTCAAGAATAGAATGAGAAATTCAATCTCAAAAAGAATTATATTATAAAATGTAAAAATAATATTAGTAAAAATTAAAATTAACTTTGAAAAAAAAAAAAAGTTTTTTAATAATAACGTTATAATTTATGATCTAAATTATTTATTACATGCGTGCGAATATTTGATAAAACAATAAAAGTCTTCAATGTGTATATCGTTATAAACTACTATCTCAACATATTTGTTTAATGTACGTTCACCTTTATTCTACATTAATTGTTATATAATTATACTGTTTATTCTGTTATAATTATAATTATTATAATTATAATTATACGTTATTATGTGGTAATAAAATTCCAAATTCAATTTCTCTTGAGTTCCTAAAGTTCGGAGTTAATGGCGAAATGCGTGTTAATAGAGCGAATATCGTGAATACGAGAGAAGAAAGTTTGGGCTAAAGAAGTATTCCTTTTTATTGACGGCGCAACGAAAAATAATATGTAGTTGAGTACTTATAATCAAGTTAGTTAGCGCTTCCGGGTTTCAAAGAAAAGTTTCAATGGGAGATTGCTGGGATATGTTCGTACTTTACTTGCAGCGCGAGAGCCAATATTCCGGCGGCTAATGGGGCGGAAGCTGAAGTACCCGTGTGCCTAGTCGTGCAGGTGTTTCGTAGATCCGTTGTTGCCTACGCAGTGCAAAGGAAAGTTATTAAATTATTCGGGCCTTTCGTAATATAAATCTTTCTTTTCATATACGCAGATATTTATCTTTTCGTTCGATTCCAAGGAAGATGTAAAAAAGTCGAATTAAGATAATTGAGAAAATCACTGAATCAGAGATTACTACCATCAGCAAAAGCTATGACATTTTAATTCTGATACATTTATGATTACAGCAACAGTTCTTGTTTTAGATAAGAATAATATACTTTCCTTACTTTGCAAATACGTTTAAGAGAAAATTAAGAAAAAACATACATGTGTGATTAAGATATTAAGATATTGCGAGCCTTGTAAATGTTTTATATGTTTTTATCAATAAAGCAAATTGAAATAGACGAATTATCAGCTATCTTTTATTCTATTTGTATCTTTATTAAATTCAACTAAACCCCATTGCACAATAGGCGATAGCGTTAGCGATATAGCGACAGCGACAAAGTTGCCGACAAAGCTACAGCTTTGTCGGCACCTTTGTCGCTGTCGCTATCGCTATCGCTATCGCCTATTGTGCAAGGGGCTTAACACACCAAGGGAAATACTTACTATCATCTGATCATGATACGCGCCGCTACTGTACGTCGTAGCGAGAGTAGCAGGACATCTTTCCCCATACCAAGGAAATCTTCCGGTTTGACTGGCTGATCCGACAGCCACGGTGTATATGCTCCCAACGTATCCGTCACATCCGCAGTCATCCGATTTGGAGCCACCGTTCCCAGAAGCCCATACATAAATGTTACCTTTGCCTTTACGACCCTGTCAAATATTTAGTTATTAATATTTCCACAAGCGACGTCAAAGCAAAATTAAATTACGAAGTAATAAAATTTTCATGTTACGTCGAAATATCGAATCGCAAATAATTTACTCGGGCATATAATAATTCATCAACAAGCTAAAAGATAAATAAAAGAGAAAATTATGATATATTCAAAAATTGCTGCGTCATTTAGAAAATATGCTATAGTTTCGCAGAAAGAAAGATGCTGTTGCATAAAAGATGTCGCTATAAAATATGCACAAGTAAATCGAGCCTTTCTCTCTGGTCGTTGTTACACTCTTTTCGTTCATATTTAATCCTCGAAAAGAAATGAGAAGAGAACACTTTATAAACGCGAGTGTCTTGCTAGCGTCTCTTTGAAGCTTCGGAATTAATGTCTGCGCCGATAATATTAACCCTTAAATGCCACCCGGGGTCCAGCGGACCCCAGACCCTTTAGAATGATATATTTTCAAATGTTCCCGCCAAAAATGGAGCTCATTAAAGCTGACACATTTTTGGAATCAAAACGGATTTATACTAAGGTAACAAAATTTTCGATAAAAGTTGGGACGCGCAATAACTTTCGAGTCTCATATTATACATTTATGAGATTAAATTATTCTCAAATCTTTTTTCGTCACACCTTCCTAATCATCCTTAATTTCAGTCAAACTTTCGAGTGTTAAATGAGTTAATAAATATTTCTGAGTTAATAATTTCTACAGGAATTTATTAATTAAAAGATAAACTTAATTATCGCGAGACATAATTTACTTTACCGGACATTCACGTAGAGTACGCAGTTCGTAGATAACTGAATATTGTAAAAAATTACGCCAGTAGAGGGATGTAACAAGTAAAAAAGCGGAGGAGAAAAACAGTTTAGAATTTTTTTACTGTTTGCAAAAATGATCAACAAGTAATGTATCACCGTTGAAAACGCGATTAAAGTTTAACTACACCGAGTTAAGCTTAGTCGGTGTTAAAAGCTTGTTTAAACGTTAAATGACCAGAAAATCTGTTTCACTCTGACGTAAAGTCAACCCATTCGTAATCCGATTAAAGAGACCTTTGAGTACAAAGCTCATAACCTTCTCTCTTTCTTTTCAGAAATGTTACCAGAAACAGAAAATAAATATTATATTTGACAAAAACTGAAATATAATTATCGCAAAAATTTTGCCGCATTTTTAAAAGTCATCGATAATAATACGATCATGGCAAAGTATAGTTTTGCCTTTAGGATAATCTATTATTTGTTTCAATCCTAAGCCTCAAATCTAAATTACTGCATAAACTTTCTTCTATTAAAGACAAATATATTTTATTTTTACAGATATTGTTTATTATATATATTAGTAGATAATTTGGTGGCAAACTGACTTCTGTTACGCCACGTTCGAGCGCTTCGATAGCGAGTCTACCAGGTGCCTCCAAACTTTTTCCATCGTCCGCCGGTCCCCAGGAAGCTGTGTAGATATCAATAAGTCCCGATTTGAATCCCAGAGCTTCACCTTCCACACGGTCGTTCACCAGGCCATCGAGGAGCTTGATGCCACCGACGGAAGCCTCGAAGGCGACACCGACGCCACACTTTTGGTTGTTGGCCTCCATCGCTATTTCGCCGGCGCATCTGGTGCCGTGACCGTTCATCCCTGAGGAGTAGTTGAATTTGTAATACGATCGTGAAACAGTAATGTTCAATCGGGGTCGGCGATGCCGGCCAAAGTACGTCGTGCACGAGGAGAGGAATCAAATAATAGGAACATCTACGTGGGAGGTCTTAAGATTTCACTCTGTAATATACCGCATTACTCGACTTTGAAATTCAGAATACAAGTACGTAATTTCACGCGGACGATATAACATCCATGGATAAAAATGCAAGCATTATGCCTCGGACATAGTTATGTAAAAAGAAATAAAATACTTT
Organism: Temnothorax nylanderi; assembly: GCF_030848795.1. NCBI lineage: Eukaryota > Metazoa > Arthropoda > Insecta > Hymenoptera > Formicidae > Temnothorax > Temnothorax nylanderi. The sequence continues at coordinate 283,013 of NW_027249124.1, forward strand.
TCACACGTATTTTATTACAAGTGAAGTCTGCGGAGTATCCTAAACCTATTGTGTTCCCTTGTATCTATAAAAATTGTTTTTAGAAATATAGAGATCGTTCTCTAGAGAGAAAAGAATTTGATGGAAAAAATATTTTTTAAATAACACTTTAAAGTTAAGTAATTTATTATCAACGTTTATTTTATTTAATGTTCAGCAATCGAAGTTAGATCGCTTGCGTTTTGCATAAATGATTTTACCCTGTAGAGCTACATTTAATTAATAATTAGATTGTAAATCTGTGAATGGATTGATTTGCGAACGAAGCGACTAACCATATTCGATCCGATTTCACGCGAATTTCATTAATATCGACACGTTAATTATAGTCAAACGTTAACACTTTTATCAGCGAGTGAATTATTTATTAGACCATATTATTGACTGATCTTTCACGTCGTTACTACATTATTCGAATGACCGAGTTACAAATACTTCCATCTTGCGTTTTAACATTTATAAAAATATGATAATACTACGTGATAAATAATATAACGTAAAAATATAACAATTCTATATAAAAAATACAAACTGTTTCTTTGAAATATATAGTATTTTCGTAAATTATTTTTGATAATTAAAATTGAATTTACAAAATAATTTTATACGTTTTGTGGATAATATTTTCGCATTTTTGTTTTATAAATATACATATCATGTATATCCGTATAACATTAAAAGATAAAAAAATATATATATGTATTATATGTAATGCAGAGGAGTAGAAGAGTAGAAATTTTCGAGAGATCAGAAAAATTACTTTTCACCATCAAAAACGCTTATGTCGCGCTAAAAATTACACCATAACTCAGAATGTCATCAAATTCCGTTGATAATACTGGCACATAAAGACGCATTTACAGTAGGAAAGGCAAGTTTCTCCAATAGATTTAAATTGGCAAAAAGCCTAGTGTCAAGTTTGCCCCGGTGTCGAGTTTGCCCCGGTCTCTCCTATATATACATACACAGATATTGTATATACTATAAGAATTGTATTATATATTTTATAAGCGATCTGACAAACTTTTCTGTTAAGAAAAACTTTTATACTTTTAAATTAGTCATTTAAATTTTTTTTATATTTTATTCTGCTGGTCAACTCTAGCCAGATTTAATATAAAAGAATATTAATTATAAATGATAATCTGATTTTCGACAGATATCAAGACATAAATAATTTCAAATATAAAAACAAAACCAATGTTAAATTAGCAATTGGAGGTAATAACTCTACACATAGGTTAAAATTGAAAAAATAAATAGTCTAGTTTATACGGATAGCGCAAAATTTGTAAAGCTTTAAAATAGCAAAGTTTTCTGCAAGCGAGTTTTCAACTAATTTCGCTACCAACGGGTTTATGTACCTATAGTGATTTAAGTGCATTACTAAATACTCTGAATGCATTTTACTTGATGTTTCATAAGCTATTTCAAGCGAGCTATTACGCTTTCGTGATTTAAATTACATAAACATTTTAAATTTAGTTTAAACAAGCATGCAAAATAGATACTTCAACGAATATTATTTTATTAATATAACTTTATAACTATATTATATACAGTGTATTATATATTTATAGAAAAATTTAATAAATAGAAATTACCTGACACATCGTATCTTGGAAAAGGATCATCATCGCCTTCATTTATGTCATAACTAATAGCCGCATCCTAATTTTAAATGTTATAATTATAGACAGAATTAATTAACATACATATTATAGTAATACCATGTTCTCGTTATTTGTCAAAAATAATTCCTTATTCTACTTTAAATGTTAAATTGTAAAGACATATAATATCAATTTATATAAAGATATAACATTTAATATTAGATACAATATGAATATGATTTGCATATAATATATCTGAATATCTAAATATAATGATAGCTTATAATAAAATACGTATAACATAAATATAAAAACAAAATAATTTTTTTTGTTTAAAATAAATTCTAAAGTTACTTGTTTCGTCATCTATGAAGCGAGCACGAAGTTTTAAGTAACTGTTACATACATAATTGTTCCGCAGGTCATCATGAGTGTACTCTAAACCATCGTCGAGAACAGCAATCTTCACTCCCCGACCAGTTATCCCCAGTCGATAGAGAGGCAGAACGTTCAAGTCGAGCTTCGGCAAAGCTTTATTCGTCCTCGTATCTTGCTACGGCGGTTGATAAAGAGAATTCGTTAAAAATAAAAAGTGAGAAAAACACAATATGATATATGAGCTCCTAAAAAACCAAATTACTCAACTTCATGAAGCGGAGAAAGTTATAGAGAAAGTTGATGAAATTATAAACTAATCATTTACAAAAAGTGAAGTTAATCAGCTTTGGCTTCTGAGAGGCTCATATATATGTCGCTGCCAAGTTAGTGTACACATCTCGAGTACTCGCAACTCGTCGCGTCGCGTAAAAGAGTCACGGTGCGGTCTCGCTTCGCGTGTACTTGGCGCGAGACACTACCGTGTCTCTTGATTTCATTATTGGAAACATACTACCCTATGTACACCTCTATTACGCGTTTTGTATAAATAATAAATAATAAATAAAATAAAATATATTAGTTATGCAAACCTACAAAACTATTAACTGTATTTATTTGTACTGTTGCTTACAGCTTCTGCTTTTTTGGATTTTTTCTTATAACTTTTACGAAGTGACTTTCTTCGGGTTCACTCGTATGGGTGTATCAAAATAAACTAGATTTTTAAAATATTTTGAAATTGACATCTGTGTATAATATTTATAATTCTGGAATTATATTAATGATATAGATAACAATGTAATACATGGGCAATATGTACCTTTTATATATTAATTGAAGATTTGTTAAAATTATTTTAATCTTAAATCTTTTTTGTTACGAATCCGCATTGCATAATCTAGTATCATCAGAGTATTATTTAATGAAATATTACAGAAAACTGCATAAATGTTATAAAATATTATTACCAGATACCATTCCTGATCCCAAAGTTCATCGTTGAATATCCGTTTGCGGACATCAGCAACATGATTCTCGCTATTAATGGCATTTGATGCATCTCCGTATATGTTTAGTTGTACACGTTTTTCTCGCGTTAATGGTTTTTCAGACTCCAAATCGGCTAATGAGACATAATCGCGTTTAAGTCGTTTTACGGTTTTCTGCTGATCCGCCCAGATGATCTTTCCTCGATAAAACGCAAATTATGTTAAGAAGATTGCCTCTATCTCTTATAATTTTGCATTTATACAACTGTATTTGTTGTTGCAAACCTTATTACTAATATTATTTTTATTTATATGCAGAAATATTATTAATTTCTTAACTTAAGAAAATTATTTATAGAAATTATTAATTTTTCACAAAGCTCCGTTACAGAATCCTCTCTATAGAACGTTATTTGAAATCATAAAATAAAGAGTAAAAGTGTTACCTTAGAGTTTGCATTAAGAGCCTTCGTCAAGCGAATATTTCCCCTTTTCTTTTGGCTCGGATTATCATCCTTAAGCCATATATATGTGTCCTTGAATCCGAGAACCTGGAATGAAGAGATCCATTACATGTAAATTTATCAAGCGAGCCCCAATGATACTGGTTGCATATTTAATGAACTTGAAGTCGGATTAAGCCTTTATTTAAATTTTTGCTTAAATAAGTGTTAAAACTCCGTCCTTCCATCTGTTCTCTTTTCGCAGCTCATCCTTTTTCCTCGGTGTTCATCAGCATAGATTAATACTATGATATATTTGGTCTACACTGTCTATAGAATCGGTGGATATATACCGTTTATATATACATAAATTGTTTCTTCGCAATTTGACACATTCTCTCTTCATTAATTATATAACTTTATAGAGAGATGTACTTATTGTTAGTAATATAGTTAAAGAGAATTGTTTATATAAATACAGCTAATTTTTAAAATATAAATAAATATTATTAATATTATTTTTATTAAACAATTTAATTATAGAAATAGAAAATGTTAAAATTAACGAGTAACACAAAGAAAAGTGAGCTTTAAAAGTCAAACGCACGTGCGTTAGTTGGTGCATGAGTTAACGTTAGGTAACATTTAGTTTAAATTAATTATTAAGTGATAACTAAAATGTGTGTGTGTGTGTGTGTGTGTGTGTGTGTGTGTGTGTGTGTGTGTGTGTGTGTGTGTGTGTGTGTGTGTGTGTGTGTGTGTGTGTGTGTGTGTGTGTGTGTGTGTGTGTGTAATAACTGAGAGCGCGCGCACTTATACCCACTCTTATATAACTATAAGAAATTTACAAAACACATCAGATATATAAACTGGAAGTCATTATCCAAAGCCGCAAGGCACGGATTAAGAAATAAATAATAAAATAATAATAACGTTAGGTAACATTTAATTAATAATTCAATACAAATTATAAGACGATTTATAATTTGTATTAAATTATTAATTAAATGTTACATCACATTAACTTACGCATAATTAATCACATTTGACTCTCAAAGCCCCACTTTCCCTTGTTATTCATTAATTTTAATATCGAGAGTCTTTAGTTAATCAATTATTTATCTAAAAATATTGAAACATTTTACGGTTATAGAACGCTTGTTATACGCAAAAAATAAATATTATCAGATTTATTTAAATTAAAAGTTTACATTTTAAATTAAGAAGAAGAGAAGTTAATACACCATTGTGTAAAATCGACACGTTCAATACGTGAATTAAATGACTTCTTCGAACGTTCATCAACATCACACGATCACACCTCTATCTCATGCGCGACGACGCAACAACCCTTCGTTGACGCTTAGGGTGAGGGTAAAACTAGACGTCCCGACGTCCGCGCCCTTTAAACGGATGAAAGGGACGCTGCGATCAGGATAGCATACGAAAGCAGTTGGTAGATCGAGCGACTCTTTTGGGGGGAACTATCGAAAGTCTAAATAGGGTATCGTAACGTTATTATTATCCACGGTGTCACGTGGCCGGTTTGCCTTCGTTTTTATATGGCATCCGCATGCGATGTTCCGCTTGGCGTAAAGCAATATATGACAGAGACTGAGCGAGGGAGAAAGAGTGTTGGAGGGGGAGACCACCTGGTAGGAAACTGGATGTCGTTTGTGCAAGGGGGAAAGGCTATGATATTTCCGTAACGCATCAGGCACGTGCCGTTTATTTCGAAATACCTCCTAACTGTCCGACCTACAGCTCCTGGTAATTGTCGATATACGTTATTCTTTTTTACATGAGATTGCGTATTGGCATTTATATCGTAAATTGGTTTGAGCGATGTTACAGTAGCATTTTGATACGTGTATCTATTCTGCACAAATTGCAGTTTCAATTTGACAGTTGGACAATGTAAAAAAAAAATGAATCAATTCATTACCTACAAAAGTATTAGTTCTAAATAAGTTGTAAATTTAAAATGCTATATGTAATTATTATTTTTAATACTAATTACTTTTAATTTTTAGCTATATTTCTGTTGTTATAAGATTTTTATATAAGATTGTTTAATTATTCCTTTAAAATATTATTTAATATTAAATTTGTATTTTATATACGTAATTAATAACAAAATAATTACAAAATAAATTGTTAAACGTTTTGATATCTTTGCAATGATTTAGGTATATCTCTTTTTATAAGAATTCATAATTAATTAATTGCTATCTTTACAGTATATTATTTTACATTTTTTATTATATTTTATTAATTCTATTAATTGTGACAGATCGACAACAGTGATTTCTTTCGTATTGTATTTTTCATGGATATAGATAATACTAAGCGCAATCAAACTCCGCGGCAGAGATCCAAGGAAATTCAGGGCACCGGGATTATAAAACAATAATCCTTTCGTCTGCTATCCTCTTAATCCCATACAACATGCGCAAAAATCCTTTAATCCACTATCCATCATATCTGTTGTGCATCCGATTGGAAGGAATAAATTTGATCGTCAAAATGCTTCACTGAACTCGCTGATAAACTACTGAATATCCGGCAGGATACACTTTTCAATACAGCGGTGTAATAAATGTTGCACGTTTGCGTATCCATGATCACGTATGCCACGCACGCCGCATTAAGCATTTAGGATTTTACATCGCGACTCATGGATCGATCGGAAATCTTTCTACCCTCCGCAAACACAGATCTACAAATGTAAACTATATGAATTTAATATTAAATGATGGCGTACGGAACAATTTACCGAAAGGAAGGTTTATTAACGTTTTCTCGAATAGCTTAATTAACTAAAGAAAAGAGAGATACTATATTATAAGATTATCACAAATGAATAGAGATATACCATCCTACAGTCGGGCTAGTATTTCTTGTAACTTATAATTAAACTATAAATATTTGTGTGAATTTATATATTTTTTTCCACTTAAATTGCGCGCTGGTTATTTGACAGCCTTGGAACATAGTTATTTGTTAGAACAGTAAATTCAATATATTTAGATCGATAATTAATTTAACTTTTGCAATCACTGTAAAGAATTAATTGCGAAAAACTCCAGCCAAGGGTGCACGTGCTTATTAGCATACTTATTAGCATTAAAAAGTTAAATCGATTATCGATTTAAGTATGTTGAATTTATTTCCAACGAATAATTATGTTTCAAGATCGACAAATAATCGGCGCGCAGTTTAAGTTGAAAAAAAGTATATAAATTCACGTAAATATTAACAGGTATAAAAAACCAGTCTTATTGTAAATGGCATATCTCTATTTACTTGTGAGAATCACTTATCGGTCAATGATTTACTTATTATTAATAAGATTCAACTAATTATAATAATGTTCTTTTATTTGTAAAAAGCTTACATTAATTGTGACTTTTTCTTATTTCTGTTACGATGCTTGCTGTGGAAAATCAAATTCATTAAACGATATATTTTTTTAATTTGACATTAATTGTCGTTTATTTCACTGATAAAGCGAAGTCATGTTCTGTGCAAGATATCTCGTGAACGGATTTTGAAGTAAGTTTTAAAACAACTGATAATAAAATTCCGCAGAAACTTCTACTTCATGAGTACGTGTTCCGTTGTGAAAGGGGTTAATTCCGGAAATCTTGCGGTTCGATATAGCTTCCGCAAACTTCTCCGACGTCGAATTCTTAAAGAGGTTCGCGATCGGCACGTGAGCATTTCCGACCCTTTTACCGAGCGACGACTTCAAGGTCGCCGCTTTTAACGCGGAACAGCGTTTGGGTAGATAGGGCACGTGCTTTCGAGGTGTCACGCGGGTGCTTCTCTTAAATTCCACGTGGGAACGCTTCAAACTCGAATTCGTCGACTACGTGATAATGGCCCTTTCCTCTTTCCTCGTAATCGGTAAGCACAGCGGTCGGGGAGAATTCGGCGGTTGTACGGAACGTGTACGTGAGAAGCACGAAGAGAAAATCGGGGACGGTCATTACTTCGCAATCAGCGAGCGACGAGGCGAATATTACGGTTATTACCGAGTATTACCGTGATATCGCGATGTTAATCTGATACGAAATGGCTTTCCTTAGTAACATTAAGCCGAGAATGTACATATCGGTTTTTCCTTAAATAAACGTAAACTAATTCAATTTCGCCTAATTGATTTTTCTTCAACAATCCAATTAAACATATAATAATTAAACTAAGCAAGTGTTGTATTCTAAACTTGATGAAGTAAAAGAAGTGGATTTTTAGCTTCAATTTTGAAACTATAAGCCATTGAAAATAAAAGGCCTTTTGCGAATCTTTAGAGGCATAAACAGATAATTAACATTATTTTAATTTAGTGGGAAATTGTGACATAAAATAATTTTTAACAATTTTCCTTCAAGAAAGAATTGATTTTAGATATACCTATCCCATATAAACGACAACTTTATTATTTGCTAATTCTGGATCAATGTTTTATACGTATAAAAAAAATATTAATCTATTCAAATTGTAAAAATTGATTTCATATGCATAATTCAATTATGTTTACAATTTAAACTCCTAATTTCACATTATTGTATTATATTGTCCTGGTAAACAGATATTATTCGCTAATTGGTAAAGTTTCGCTTAATTGCATCTTACTTGACTTCCTCGCCATTTAATGATTCCTAATACATGTAACACCTCTCGGAAGGATGCTATTCTGTACATTTTCTATATATTCCATCGTCTTAAGCTCGCGCGAAGACGATGGTTTCGAAGCTTAAGCATCATCACACCACCAATAGTAGTATTTTCCGCGTGTGCGAAGGTGCCCGTGAGAAATATCTTCGTGCACGTAAAAGGGAAGAAATAGATAGAGGCGAGAAATCAGTGCCGGTCATTACTTCGCGATCAACGGACGATCCCGTCTTATCGGTATTCAGATTGCGCTTTCCGACTGCTAAGAGGGATGTCTCGTATTCGGTATAGATACAGGAAAATCTGCGAATTGGCGGTCCAAGTCGCTTATAACCCCCTCCGGGCGAATATTGGGCGTGAACCGTGGGTAAAGATGAGAGAAATGGGAAGAGGGAAGGGCGCACGCAGAGAAAGACAGGGAGAGGGGGAGAGAGAGAGAGAGAGAGAGAGAGAGAGAGAGAGAGAGAGAGAGAGAGAGAGAGAGAGAGAGAGAGAGAGAGAGAGAGAGAGAGAGAGAGAGAGAGAGAGAGAGAGAGAGAGAGAGAGAGAGAGAGAGAGAGAGAGAGAGAGAGAGAGAGAGAGAGAGAGAGAGAGAGAGAGAGAGAGAGAGAGAGAGAGAGAGAGAGAGAGAGAGAGAGAGAGAGAGAGAGAGAGAGAGAGAGAGAGAGAGAGAGAGAGAGAGAGAGAGAGAGAGAGAGAGAGACAAAGTATTTTCGCAGTCCATTTGTTTTGATCGGATTTCCAACTGTCTCTCGTAATCCCGCACCCGTAAGCTCCCGCAGGCGTCGTCAGTTTCCAATGAAAACCCTAACGTCTCTATCCTCTTCTCCCTACCCGGCCTTGCCCGCTCTATAGCAACCCTCGTCGTTTCCCGACCACACCTTCGTCCCTGTCTCTCGAATTCCTTTGAGCATTCTCCGCGTTCTCCGTGTATTCTGCGTACACGAATGTGTGTATGGCGTACGGTTATACGGGGTGTCGTAGGCGACGAGTGTTCTCTCCAAACTTTTTACAGGCTCTTGATCTGCCAAGCCATATGGAGTTTTTGAAAACAGGAGTCGATTTTTTTCCTTAAAAGAAACATCCCGCAAACAATGAATTATAAACTATAAAAATAAAGTGCTTTTTCTGGAAAGCTTAAAAAATGTAGATATCAATCAATGATATCATATTCTTCATTTAATTTTAAGTAGGCTATAATTTAACAGATTTGTAAAACTGCTCAAATAATTTATGAATAAAAAATGATCCAACTTATGTATAATTAGAGATTTATCTCAGAGTGCATGTAGTTTTAATGTCGAGATATCAATAATTCCTAAATTAAAGCGGTTGAAAGACATAAATGATTTACGATTCTTGTTTCTCATGAAATTTGAAATAAATTTTATTATACTAGAATTTTTAATTTGTAGTTTACTTGTTGAGATAATATTAAAAAATATTAAAAAATATTAAAAAATTGTAAAGAGGATAATATCTAATCGTACTTCGTTTTAAATTTTCTTAATAAAGCTTGTTCCCTTTGCTTAAGCGTGTTCAAAAGAAGCAATTTCCATCAAATTAATCAATACATTCTTACTTCAATTTTCATATATGTAATATATATATATATATATATATATATATATTGTTCACTTTGAATATTTTACAGAATACTTTATTTATTTATTCGTAAAAGAATTTATTAATAACTTACAAGAATATTTTTTAATAGATAACATTGTAGCGTTTAAAAGGATTTTTGCTAAAATAAATAAGATAAATACAGTTAAAATATAGGTCAACAATCGCACAAAGCGCACGTGAAAGCTCGCATGTGTATGCGTGACAATCTTCAGATATTGCATTTACAGTACATGTTTCGTCTTATGTAAGCCGTATATGTGAATGCTGACGTATGTATCGCATGCATGATTATGTACGCGACACGTGTATTTACTGTTCATATTACATAAGCGATTGGTACATAGTCGTTGTTACTATGCTACCGGAAGCAAACGGGAGTAGATACGAGTGTACAGGAAATCCGGTTTTTTGACTGCAACTACAAATAATTTCTTTTTTTTCTCTCTCTATAGCTTTTATATGTAATAAAATCGAGTGTTCGATATGTTTTTATATAAAAGAAATAGCTCGATCACGGTTTTTGTTGCGAGATCATTTTCTAATCCTTTTTCTGTATGTTTTATATTTCGAAATTTTGTTAACATATAATTTTCCGTTATATTTGTTTACACATTTTTGTGAGACATAACAAAAAAGTTCATTACTTTTCTATATAAATTAAAGCAATATGAATTGATAATATCCACAATATTTTTAAATTTGAAACATATTATTTACTTATCTGCGTTAACTGACTTGAAAATATTAATATATATGTACCTATATGCATATATAAATATTAATAATGCATATAAATATATATAGTATTTAAAATACACATCTCGTTAATATAATATGTGAATTAAAAAAAGAAATTCGAGTTGATCTGTCAAATATCTTTTCATTTTGCGAGACTATTATACTTGGGCTGCAAAGCTTTAGATTTCGAAATGCTAGACCGCAGCGTGGAATTTTTCTTAACAGCTGAACATATTGTGAGTGGCGGCCCATGACACTCTGATGTACGTATTACTTGGGATTACGCGATGTCTGGCACTTCTGGACTGCAAATTCAATTACATGCATTGAATTCAGCGGAGGGTAGAAGTTCTCAACGATCTACAAGTTCACGTGCAGGTTCCCAAACTGGCAGTACTCACACTTTAGGCAAGCGTTTATACAGCCACGGTGATATGTAACAGTAAATACCTAAACTGACAATGATACCCTAAACTTTGTTATGCATGCACAAACAAACGACCACATTGTTATCAGAGTCTTTGCAATTTAGTATTTTAGAGAAAACGCACGGATAATAACCTTTCCTTTATGCTTTGTGTTAAATTCGAAATTGTTTCTACTCAAAGCAAAAAGAATCGGAAATAAGTGAGTTTCTATGTTTCTGGTTATGGTTTTTAACATGTTTAAATTGTAAGAAATAAATGTATTTAATTTAATCGCGTTCCGAAATCATACAGGATTCGAATTTATAGAGTGTATAGTAAATGGTTAACATTTTAACATTCGGAGAAACGGTGTCTACGTTGCAAAGAGAGAAGTAGCTATAATCTTGTATATATTTATGTGCTTTTTGAAAGATATCTGAGAGAGTCTTGAGCATTTTGAAGAGCAACGATGAGAAATGCAAAGAGGCAGTGAAAGTTGGCAATCTTTACAATAGTTGGACTGTAGCAAGCGTATATATATATATATTAGGGTGATTCAAAAAAACCTTCTTTTTTTATTTTTCGCGATACACCCCAAAATATCAAAGCTTACCTAAAAAAAGAATTTTCCTCAAAAGGGGAGCAAAATCGAACAAGTTTTAGAGGTCGCTACCAGCGATTTTCAATATTTTCGATTAAAAAATCGGTTTTTTTTTCAAATATTCAAAATTGCATAACTTTTCGAGTTTTAATGATAGAGGCATGAAATTTTCAGGGAATCTTCGTCAATTCATGTAGTTTATGAATATTGAGTTAAAAAATTTATTTTCGGAAACAATTTTTTTACGTTTCTTTTGTTTATAATAAAAAAATAATTGTCTGTAACTAATAGGCGCCAGCGATCTGGGATTTGGTTTTGATTTTAAATTACATCTAGGTAATCCAAAAACACATTTCAATAATCAAATGCTTGAACATCGGTTAATTTGTTGCTAAAAATTTGTTTAAACAACAAATTCAAAAAACCACGTTACCCGTAATGTAGAAATAATGCATGTCATAATCTTTATTTAGGTGTCTGTATTGCATTCTAACTTTTGTTGTCAAATTTAAGTTGATAGAATAATAAATTATCCAAATGCTACATATTCAATAGGGTGATTCAAAAAAACCTTCTTTTTGTATTTTTCGCGATACACTCCAAAATATCAAAGCTTACCTAAAAAAAGAATTTTCCTCAAAAGGGGAGCAAAATCGAACAAGTTTTAGAGGTCGCTACCAGCGATTTTCAATATTTTCGATTAAAAAATCGGTTTTTTTTTCAAATATTCAAAATTGCATAACTTTTCGAGTTTTAATGATAGAGGCATGAAATTTTCAGGGAATCTTCGTCAATTCATGTAGTTTATGAATATTGAGTTAAAAAATTTACTTTGCTTATATATATATAAGCAAAGAGAAATTGCATTAATGTGTTTGACTTTTGAAACTTTATCGTATCGAAGTCGATGTCAAAGTTAAAGTTTTAATTGAAATCAACGCTGTAACCAGCATCACGTGAATTTGATCAAAGAGTTCTAACTAGTTCTATACAGTCGATTGTTTTGAACCGATTAACGTTATATTGATTATATATTCTAACCCTATGCCTAAAACAAAAAGTTAGCAACTGTATGCATTGCAAACAAGAAAATAGTTGTGCAATAGTAACAAAATAACTACCTACAGAGATTTGCTTGATAAATGTCTCGTCGATATTTGCAGATTACTTTTAGAATTAATTTATAATGTTATAAATAAAATAAGTATAATGCATGTTATACAATTATAATTCAGATCCATAAAAGTCGCTCACTAGAAATTATATAGGTAATTCAGTTTATAAAAGAAAATTCAATGAAATAAGAATATAAACAAAATGAGTCTTTAGTTTTTGACATTTTCGAAACTCTCGCAATTTTTGAAATAAATGACTGATATTTAAATAAAATAAAATAAAATATTTAATATTTAAATAAAAAATAAAGAATATTGGAATTTTATAAGATTGTGTCTAACTAATCATGTCTATAAATATACCAAATTTTGGTGCGGCCGTATCTAAGTTACACGAGCTGTAACTTGTATATATAAATTACGCGAAATTACATTTACAGTGATTTACGCTCTATCAAATATTTATTATCAGCCGGAATATTGGCGTGGGTTAATTCCGCATTGAGATTAAATCTTTTCCGGAGAACCGAAGGAAGGAAGCTAACGAAAAGGCAACACACTCCGAACAGTAAATTGCTGTGACGATTTGTCAACGGACATAACTTCACGGGAAGTTCATTATAGTGATCAGCAGGACGCCACGTCGTTTATTTCAATTATTGACAAACGCTGAATCAACGAACTACCGTATTGGTAATTTCCGATAATTTACAAACGTACATCATTAATGTTCGCGTTAGAGATGTCGCCTAAAAATACCATTATTATAAACAATCCGTGCGGATCATAAACTGGTTTTAATATGTTTGTGCCTATAAAACAAGTTATTTTTCATATAACGAACATGATAACTGCTATATAGATTATTTCTAGTTTGCCAATTCTCTTAACCTTAGCTAACCACACTTATTTTCGAGTCCTTAATTCGCTACACTCTGCATGGTCCGTGAGACCGCTCGACTTTGTCGCATTGTCATTTTCATTCTAATTAATATTTTTAAGCTTGTACTACTGTAGAAATTGGAAATACAGACTCTGAATAAGATCAATCAAAGAAAAATGGAGCGTGAAGCCGTAACAAGGTGTTGGTGTTCATATATTTTTAAAATAATTAAATCATGTCGATTTAATTCCGGGGAGGGAAGGGTATTAATGTTCCAAGATAGCTGTGTTTCAAGTCCGACAAATAATCGGCGCGCAGTCTATTAAGTTGGAATATATGTATATGTACAGTATGTACATTACAATTCGTTAATTCTTTACTTAAGTATAGAATATATGAACACCAACACCTTGTTACGGCTCCACGCTCCATTTTTCTTTGGTTGATTTCTAATCTTGTGAGCCTTTACTATTATATCTGAATAAGATGTTTATGATAATATCCAGGTTAAGAAAATGATTTAAACTTAAACTGAATTTATTATAAGGGAAACTTATAGAAAATTATGTGAAAACTAAAAAACCGAAAAACATTCAGCGGTCCACTGGACGTGTGGCGAGCTATTAGGGTTAAACAATGCTAGATAAATTTTGTAAAATATAACTTTAGATATGTATACTTTATCGCGTAATACGTTTCTCTTTCTTAGAAAATATTAAAAAATGAAGCTTATTCTAATCTATAACATAACGAAATCAATAATTAATTTTGAACATATATAAAAATGTATGGAAACTTTTTTCTTAGTAATACACATATACCTTATTATAAAATATTTAGCAAACATTTAAAATACTTTATTTCAATTAAAACAGATGCTATTGTGACAATATCTCCGTCCGACGATAATATTCCTAACGATAATATCCCCGTCTCTCCAAACATCCACGCTGCTGTGCCTCTAAAATAAAGAAACAGTTTCTATCTATCGACAGGAAAATTCATGTCAGGAAATTCATTCCGACAATTCTATAACAGATTCTCGATAACCGAATTCCAATTTGCCCTGAGGCCCAGACTTGATTGAAAGGGCAATCTCGGCCCTTTATAATAGAAGATTGTGCGTAAGATGTATGATAATGAGAAACAAATCAGGGAGATATCTTAAGTTCCAGCTCAACTAATTGCTCGTTGATCAAATATCATTTTATCAGATACTTTGACAATTTTATAATTTTGCTATATAAAAATTCGATCCCTTTAATATATAAATGTCTTGACAATCCACTGCTAATTAACTGCTATAATATTAATTTTTTTTATAGATATGTAAATAAAAGACGATTAAGGCCCGGTGTCAACGCAACGTCGCATAACTTTAACCTTAACTTAACTCACTTTTTATCTCTTTCTAAGGGGGACAGTTAGAAAGAGATAAAGAGTGAGTTAATCTAAGGTTAAAGTTATGCAATGTTGGTGCAACCAGGCCTAATTGTGATTTTGCATAGTTAAATTTGCTATCAATAAGGAGCATTAAATAAGCATAGATTGTAAATGCATTTAACATGAATAACATTTATGACATACTATTTTTAGTTCAAAAATTTGCACTAAATTTAAATGATGTGTTATTCACAATTTACTATTTAGCATTATTGCATAACGACACTTATAAAAGGCCTATTCTTATTATACGTTCTACCGTCGACGATGCCAAACTTACATATTCTTTTTTTTTTATTAAGGAATATAAATACAAAATAAGCTTTTACTATCATGCTGTGTCTATGTCAACTTTTCCTTAAATGTTTATTGCATTTTCGTTCAAAAAAATGGATATATGTATATGTATGTAAATAAATATGAATGTCCGCAGTGTATTGAACTCGGGTCTGTGGGTTCGTTAAGCCCAAATGACTGTGCGGATCAGTCATCCTTGCGTAAACCTCCCTACCTTTGGAAGCTAGTTATGTCTGAAACACGGCATTCACGGTATATTCCACATACACTTGATCTTGATAAACGACATTATATTTGAATTTTTGATTTAGAAATCTTTATTTAATATTAAGTATAATAAAGGTGACAATATATGTATAAATGTAGTACCAAAATTTATTATTTTCGGCAATTTATATATTCGCGATATAAAGATTTGATATAGAAAAGTCTGTGTGATATTTTCAGAAATTTATCTCTTTGAAAAAGATTTGTTCTGGCCTTATATTTGGACGCACCAAACGCTATCTTTGTTCCTCATTATATCGTAAAATGATGAACACTAAACAAGTTGCAAACTGACTCGACTCATGCTCGTTTGTGCGAATTCATGCACACATTGTATTATTTAATAGTACGTACGGCGGTGCAGAATAAAGAGTAGGCATAAATGATAATAAACGCTACGAATTACAGGGCACTCTACAGAGCTACGACGAATTTGCGTGCGCTATGTAATTAAACTCTTTGAAACGTGTTCATCACTTTTCCATTCGGCCCGTTAACATCGCGGTTACGTCGCATACTCCTGGTTGGTCGTTACGAGTGGGCTTAATTATATGAAATAATTACATGTCGTAACCGCGCTGGATATATGCACTTACAGACAACCTAAGAGCAATCTCACGCGTTGCGCTCGCTCGCGGATTGCGGTAGACCGCGCGTGCTTGGCGAAGCAGTTGCAGTTGCTGCGGTACGGTGCCCTCGCGATGCCCTCCTCTCGCGTGCAGCTCGCAGTTTCTCGGGTAAAAGTGTCGCACTTAAAGAAGGGAGACTTTCGGAGACGTTCGGGAGGTTAAAAAAGCAACTACATTTACGTAATTATGCCGAACTCATTAAGAAAACGCGTACCGTAATGCGAGCAGCCAAACACATAGTAGCGGCGCGACAAATCAGGAATCCTTTGAGACACATGAAACTCTTGCGTTGAAAAATTTACGTGCGCAATCATAGATTTAAATATTTACCTCACTGTTCGTTTCTTTTTCTTTTCTTTAAACATGTATCTATTATATTAAGGTTATTTACTCTTTTAATGTTATTTAATATTACTTTTATTTTATTTAATATTACTTTCTATACTTTTAATATCTAAAACAATAACTTCCTCCGCCAGTAATTAAAAACAAAATTAATTCTTTATTCTCGACAAACTGGCAAAAATATAAATAATGTGCACTACGTTTCGGCTCTTGGTTCGAGCCCTTCTCAAGTGCGGTCTAAAAACTAAGAACATAGAGTTGTATAATACAATAAATAAAAGATAGTCATTAAAATTAGAGAGCATTACCTAATCGTCAATTTTGACTCGTCATGTGGTACTTAAAAGACATCCTTGTGTTTATGGGAATGTTCCAACATAGTCATAAGTACAACTGTAGACAATTGCTCATATAGAAATCATAAGTGGATAGAAAATGTGAAAATCGATTCTTACGTGTCTCATATATCAAAAATCCACAATTATGCATATATCGAGTGAGAGGATCTCCAATGTGACGTGTCATGCGAATGGAAGTATTCAGGAGACTAAACGCTGACAAAGAGAAACGAATCAAGGGGTCAGAAAGGTTGACAAGAGGAAAAATAAAGTATAAACAATTAAACAGACGAGATGACACCGTCATATACGGAGTTTAGATTCTCAGTGTCTCTTTGAAGATTAATGGTATCTTTCTGTTTCTTTATAAAAAACATTTCAGCAATCTCTCTCATTCTCACATTACACTCCTTGTGCAAGATTTTAGGCTCTGACCACTTGAAATTATGGTTGTTGTGTAGTCGATGTTTGCTCACAACCGAGTGATTGCTGCAATGTTTTTTAATATCATTACAATGCTCCTTGACTCTAGTCTCTAGGTGTCTCTTTGTCCGCCCTATATAAGACGCATCACAATTTTCACAATCAATTTGAAACGTAGTGCACATTATTTATATTTTTGCCAGTTTGTCGAGAATAAAGAATTAATTTTGCTTTTAATATCTGTTTGTTTTTGTTCAGAACTAAAACTAAGAAAAATAAAGATCGTTAAAGTGTAATTAAAATTAACTGATAAGATTTTTTGTTAAACAATTTTGTTTTGCATTGTTGATAAAAAAAGAATACGCAGGTAAAAAGATATTCATCTCTTATCTATATGAATATTTCATTGATTAAAGAAATAAAATTATGGACCTGCTGTTTAAAATCAAAGAGTTGCATGGTTTAATTATTACTTATGTAATAGGACTGAGGATTACCGAAGAAACCATGCAACTCTTTGATTTTATACAGCATGTCCATAATTGTCCGAGCGTGGTGACTTCTCTTCATATACATGTGTTGCGCACGTAGATTATACACATTGTACATACATGGGACCTACACAGTTTAACGCCGATTCCGAACGGCTATATTTTTTTTTAGAGAAGTGTTCATGGCAAGAATACTCTCGGTGGTTTGCCATTGCCTTCCGAGAGGAGAACGAGCAAATATAATTTTTCTAGCACTTAGTATTTTCAGTGCAAACCACGTATCGTGGGACAGATGGAAGGGATCGATTGCACAGTGTTCTCGTCAAAGCCCAGGGAAAAGATACGATATCGTTTGGCCGATGCTTCTCGCACACGAGTGGCAAAACTCGTTGTGTAAAGTTCACGATAACTATAGATATTATCGTTTGCGAATGTAGGCGGCGGCAATGCCTTACAACTGCGATCCCGTTTTCGGTTTATTGCAGTGCATGGAGACGTTAAGATTTGTGTAGTTCTTAAGATATGCAAAATATTACAAGTACCATTATAAACGGTTAAAATCGAGTTTCAAATCCTTGCTTCTTTAATGTATATTTCCATTATAATAATTATTAATTTATATGCAAATATAAGCATCTGTGGTTTTATATTTGAAATTTTTGGACAATGTAACTCGATATAACATATCGCAAATAAAACCCGAATAAATTTTATTTGCGCGATATATATTTTGAAATTTAATTGTTCGAATTCATATCGGATTACGGCGTACGTCCATATAAAGCGAGATATCCTAAACTACATTACGAATCCGCATGAAAATAGCGCACTACGGCACGTAATATGCTGCTCGATTTAACACACGATTAACGAGATATTCCTAGGAAATTGGACTGGTATTGCTGCCGCTCCTCGTACGTCTTCCGATATTACGCATCGAAAACTGCAGGGAGCACCCGGCGCTCGGCGGCGTTTACGGATGAAAATAAGGCGATTGCCTGAGACGTTCCCGTCAAAGGAAAAGGAAAAAGATACGATATCGGCCCTATTCGCCCCGATATTTTCTCTCGGGTTCTCGCGGTGATCTCGCAGTGAAACTCGTTTTGCAAAGTACACCACAGGCCCTGAGATCCGCGCGCGAGAGAGACGTCTGCGAGCGCGCGGTAAAGGCGACGTTGGCGGAACGGACGCGAACGGAACGGAATGAACGAACGATCAAATGGCTCGTGAGGCTCCCCTTACGGGGATAATCTCTTTGCAGTCATCCGTATAGCAAAGGAAACGATTTGGCGGCCGCCGGCGTATCCAGCACTCTCGTATATCCACAGCACGCTGCCGAAACTCCGAAACACATTTCGCTCTCCTCGGTCAGATTCGAGGTATGTGTACGAAAGCGATGCCTCCCAGACTCAAAGACTCGGCCGGGTGAGGTGAAAATTTTTTCATTCCCGCGCGACGAACATCCCTTTTTTCCTGAACTGTATTTGCGAGCTGAATGGTACCCACAGGGTGGAAACTTTTCGCAGAAATTGGGATACTTTTTACAGCTTTCATATAGAGATCAGATAGGATCAGCCTTTCTTTGGTATATATCTATATGTATTTCTACATCTGCGCGAATATTTATTAATCTTTTTCTAGTAGATATTATTTAAAGTATAAAAACATCCTTCTTCATATTATTCTTTTTAAAACAAAAATCGCAGAAATCTTTTTGCGAAAAATGATTGCAGATATCTTTATTAATGGAATAAATATCTAACTTGTAAGATGCGTTTGCAAAATTTCAATAAAAATCCCTGACAAATCTTGTATGTTTATTGGATCATTATTACTGTTAACTAAAAAATCAATTAGGTTTTCTTTCGTCGGACATTCGCTGAGTCAAAGAATAAGTTTGTCAAGATATCTGTAACTCCTTTAGAAGTAAAGTGAAAGACAGTGGGATGCAATTAAAAGTTGAACAACTGTTTGATAACTTATTGTTAGCCATTTGTGCAACGTCCAATTTTAGTTTAACTTTTTATTCTGTTCACATTATATATATAAAACCAAACTTTTTTATGTTTCTTAAGACAGTAAGACTTTTCTAAAGATAGACGGTTTTTTGAAAATAAAAAAGTTACCATAGAATGAAATTATTTGTATGCTATATCTATGCATATACATATATATATAAAATATATGTAAAGCTTTTCATATATGAATATTTTAATTAATTTTAATTTTTTTCTTAACGACAATAAAACATCATATTTTTAACCATTTTTAAATTTTATTAATTATTTTAACGATTTTCGAGATGGTACAAAATTTTTTGGTATTTATGCATAAAAGGGGCCTTCTCTCCGATTTGCTTTATTTTTAAATATGTTGTTGGGGATGTCTTCCCGAGTCATTTCATATACATATATATACAATAAGGGCCGGACTCACACACACAAATAGTTTCGGAGATACAGGCTGAGAAAAGATAAAAATAATAAATACAAAAATAAACGGTAATTATGCATAAAAAGACCCCACTTGCCAACGACCTTGACCTTGACATATGTTGTCAAGGTCATGACTCTGAGTAAATTTTTTAAAGAACTTATTGCGGAAGTTGAGTAAACTTCAACAGTTTTGTCATATGACATACAGTAATACACATACCTATATGTATATTTTTAGATGAAATAAATTAAACAAATTAAATGATATATATATATTAAACATAGGAAATGTTATTTTATAAATGTTTGATCTGGAACTGAAAGAAGATATTTTGTCCAAAGTTAAGGCGGCATTATAAATAAATATATTTACAATTAAATATCTTTAATGCGTATGACATATGATATGCTTTTAGATACGACTTGATATCGTAACGCGGCACTTATTGCACGCCATATGTCAGACGTCTGACACAATATCATCCTACGCGAGATAATCCCCGAATAAAATCAATCTATTTTTAAGTATTCGTTAAACAGTGACGCATATGGAGTAATACATGTTTTTTCCCCTCTTAGGATATACTAGTAGAGCGGAAAAATATGAAATTAATAACATTCGATATACGTAAATCGGAAATCATTTCGCGATATCGTATATCCACCGATTAAATAATCGCATGGATCACATGTAATCACGTTCGAATCACGTATCGCAGTTTTTGCTCATTCTCGGGGCATATAGCAATTAAGGATTTAAAGTAACGGAAATGTTATATATCGTATCTTGTTATTGATTCCACATGCCAATTTAAAAAAAAATTTAATTTTTTAATTTTTTGAAAATAT
Source organism: Temnothorax nylanderi (assembly GCF_030848795.1). Lineage (NCBI taxonomy): Eukaryota > Metazoa > Arthropoda > Insecta > Hymenoptera > Formicidae > Temnothorax > Temnothorax nylanderi. The sequence goes on from NW_027249124.1 coordinate 304,042, forward strand.
AAATGCGATGTAATAATAGGTTTCGCAATTTTTTCGCGATATTATGTAAAATCACAGACGAAGGGACTCTGTTATATCATGCCGTTTACGTGAAATTAATAGTTAAAGATTTACCGAACCATGGTGTTTGTAGCCGGACTGAGCGGCTAATAGCGACGCCACTTGCGATCCCCCGTGTACCCTGACAACCCACTCCTCGCGATGATCTACGCTGGCGTCGGCGATGAAATTGGATGCGGATACAACGATGACGAGCTGCATAATAACGCGCGCGCACACTCTGGGGAATAAGTGAAGTTTCGAATATTAGCGCGATTCTTTCGTTCGCGTCGTCGCAGCGCGGGGGAAAGAAGATTGAAGTAAACTTCCTAAGCGGATTTCTCACGAGCCGTTCTGTTACGGATTATTAAGAATGTTCGATTACCATCACAGATGCGAAAGTATCAGGGATGCGCGATTGCCCTATTTTCACGAATTTTTTGATCGATTCTCATTATTAATAATGTGGTTTAATAACGTCTGATATCTATTTTTGGGAAGAAACGCGGTCAACGCGTTTTTCCGATTTATTGTTAAGCGGAAGTTAATAATAAGTCACTACAATTAACGTAAATTGAAGGCATCAGTAGAGATGTGCGAGTCAAGAATTTTTTATGTTAAACCGAATCGAATTTTATTACTTTTTTCATATTCGAATCGAATCGTTGAATTATAATTTTTAATTAACATTATAATTATTATTAGATTGAAATTTAACAGGTAAATAACAAGAGAATATTTTGATGCATGTGGAAAAATAATATTGATTATATAATATAAATTATTTTTAAGGCAAGAAACACATTTAAATATTTAATGTCGCAGTAACTGAAACAATTAAGCGAAAAAATAGATAAATTATTAAAATACTCTAATGTAGTATCCAATAACATTATCCAATTACATACACAGAAATTAAAATAAAATAATATATTGTTAATTTTATTATCAGTACTCATAGCTTAAATACTATTTTTTTTCATTCAAACTTTTACTTACAATTTGATAGGGTCACAAGGCATGTAAAAAATTAGAAATAAACTTTTTGACTGCTATTTAGCCGCTCAGTGAACGGTTGTAATATACTGAATGCATTAACATGACCGTACTGTTTTGCTTATTAACGGGAAATATGATTTTATAAAATTGACAATTTATATAATTCGTATTCGAAACAATCTAGACTCGATTCAATTAGTTCAGATTCATGTAGAAATTCGAGTTCGAATAGTTCGCACATCTCTAGAAGGCAGCAGTATGTGTTGTATGAAATCTTTTATTCTTTTATGGTTTATAAGAAAAATGACGTTACATGTCGCGACAGCGAATTTAACACTGCACTCGTTGATCCTTTACATTCTTATCACTTGTGGCGCACGAGGCATTCGCACGGCGTATAAAAACTACTTATCATCCGTAGTCATGGGATTCTCTCGCCGGCGGTATACAATTTTCAACAGAAAAGATACGTTGTTTCCATTGTCGTCGCGCCGTAACACGTACCTGACCGCCATGGCAATTTGTTCGATGGGACACGCGGGAGGTGGTGAGGAGCAAATAAATAGCGACGATCGCGCAATTAATACTTCCGCCGCACTACGGTCACTCCGAAGGAATCGTCGTCCTTTTTCTTATCGCTTTCTTCGCGATACTGTCCCTCGAGTTCTGACAGTCCCCGTGCGATTTCTCTGCCGCGCGCGTACCGTCTACGCGACTGGGAGGACAATGGTGACGGAATTCGCCGGCTATTGGATCGCGAGTGACAAGTGATCGGACAGTGTGCGTGGCAATTAACCGCGATTGTCTTTTTGTCCGTCTGGGGAGAGGGGAGTGTCTCGTTGCCCTCACGCTCCACGGCTATGGTGGACGAAGCTGAGGGATTGGAAGGGTAGCGGATTAAACTAAGCAAACATGACGTAGCGGACGCGCGTGGGACGGAACAAGCCGGGTGATAACGATTTGTGGGCGATTCCCGCGACGGTGAGCGAAGCTATGGTGTACTGCTATTGTTTCCTATTGTGAATCGATCGAATTATTTTCCGCTCAGGATTTTACATCTGGCTTCTACTTTTTCATGGGCAATGTAAAAAAACAGTTAATTGTCAATGATGATATAGCTTTATTTAAAATACGGCGAAGCTGTTATAAAATATAGTATTATATGCATCTGGTTTTCTAAAATCAAACTATTATCTATAATTTTAGTTTCAAAAATTTAATTCAGTGTTATAATATTTCGTAACCATATCTTACGTAAATATATATATTTTATGTATATAATATATTAATAGTTTATAAGTTATATAAATATACACTTAAATTCTCAAAACGCCATTTCAAAATCGATAGTAAAAATGACAAAATTTAAACTTGACATAACTTTGAGAAAAATAGCTGTAAATCGATTTTCAAAAAAGCATTTTAAAGCCCAAGGATTTTATTTTTAAATTCTATCAAGTTTTTTTTCTTGATGACGCTTTTGTTCACAAATGACACCATTTCCAAGTCAATCGTGCAAAGTTGAGAAAAAAACTTCAATTTTAAGATTATACGTGGAGTTAAAAAGAATTATTCTTTTCAGTTTAGCTTGAGATATTCTGGAAGCTTAAAGTATTATTCTTACAATTAGTATACTTACAATTAGTATTCTTTTTGATATAATTTTTTAGAAACAGAACTACGATTTTTTGCTGGATTATCATAATTAAAATAATTAGTACATTTTTATATGTTCCTTTTATTATTATAGCGATCAGCAATATCGACATGTATTCATTTACACATTCACTTATACATTTGTCATTCCTATATACTTTTGCTAAAGTCTTGCAATAAGAACGTATAAGAAAAATGATAACAGAAGAATGCTTATATTTCGATATCTATGTTATAAATAAGTTGATAAATATTCATTCATCTAATGCTCTAAGTTAAAGTTTTTTATTGATTATTGGCACGCTTAGGTGAAAAAAAGGATACCAATTGGAGAAGCAATTTAGTATAATTAAATTCAATGATTGCTTTTGGAATGACAAGCGATCGAACCGTGTGTATGTAGGCGTATGTATACATGGCAATAACTTGGGATGTTGCTCTAAGGTATTTCCTGTTTTCTTAAACGGAACAAATTAAAGCTAAGAAAAACTTAAGATGCAACTTACAGAGTACAATTACTTTGTAATTGTAATCTGCGTTTTAGGGTTCTTGTTAACCTTTATTAATATTACGTTATTATCTTTTGTCTTATTTAATTAAAAATTTGAGAATTTTTAATTCATCATATCTCTATTCTTTTGTTCTCTTTCATTTTCTATAAAGAGTGGCGAGAAGAAAGCAGATTAATTAAGCGTTAAAAAGATAGTTGCAAAACTAATAGAACTTATCGTATTTTGGTTCAAGTTATTATATATTTATATTTAATTCATTAATAAAGTGTCGTTTTTGCTCCGTTATTAATTTAATTTTGTTGTGCTGCTTGAAATTATTCGTATCACGCGACTTTGTTTTCTGTATTTGAAATAATGTATTCGAAAACAGATGGATGGATTAAAAGAAAGAGACACTATCTATTATCCAGGCAAGTGTGCGCTGGTAATCCGAGCAATAAAGTTCGCCGGCTGAGCGACAACAGGTCGTAAGAGTGTGCTCGGCAATTAGCCGTGCTATTTTTTTCCTATCAGTCGGGGATTTCTATTCTTCTTTCTTTTATTATTATTTCATATACGTACTCGGAATAAGAGTTGAAATTTGCGAATATTCTGAATAAAATGATCAAAAAGATACAAACTTCGATACTGATAACAATCCACATGAGATAAAATGTGCGTTGGTTATCTTCAAAAATCGATAAAGTTAATTGCAACTGCCACGCCACTTTCAGTAAAAAGAAGTGATAAGCGTAACACGCAAATATTGGCACAAGCAAAATTAAAAAAAAATTCGCTTTTATATACCTATCTTATATATCTACAATGTGTACTTCTTTACCTCATTTTTAAATAGAATTTTTTATTTTTTCGAGAATATTGATAATATTGAATAATAATAAGACAATATCTTTTTGCATAGTCAATTGTAGTTAATTATCGAAGAGTATTGCAGAGTTTCTTAAGTCAGTTGACTCAACATATAACTGGGCGAATCTATGCAGGGATACAATGAGAATTCGAATCGACACCGTTTGAAACAAGAAGACATTCGTTGCCGAGTCCCACGAGAGTCCGCGGAGGAGAATGGCGTGCGGCAATTTTGTTGAGGAAATTATTCCGAGCCATTGCCCCACGAAATGGGTTAGTTGCGATGTAATTGAGACACGAAATAACAGCATCAAACAGATGCTTTACGTCGCGCTTGCTCCTATACGATTCCCCCGCTGCAATGTAAATGCTCAGTTGTACCGACGTTTATGATGATATCAAAATTAATCGCACTTCAAAATTCAACCTCCACGTCTCTCTGATTATTAAACTGAAAGTCAACGTACCTAATAATCTTGGCGCAAAACTTACTTTTGTACGCTCAATTAATTCTTCGCGAGCGCGGGCGCGATAGTTGATGTTGATACTTGTAATTTTGTGACAAATGGATATTTAATGCCGATTAATGATTTTTTTTCACTGTTTTAAAAATTTAGAGATTAGTTCGGATTAACTCTTTGACTTTATACTGAAAGATTATAGGTTCGAAAATAGGTTTTTTCAGAGTAATCTGAATGGATTGTAACGTAAGCACATTAATGTTTTTGGATATTAAATATTTGTTTATACACTTTATGTTTATCACATATTAGTAAATTATAATTTTTAGAATTATTTGTACAGAAATCTTTCGGCTAAAATATGATTTACCTTCTTCTGTCATCTATACTTCTATATCTATATCATAAAAAAACTAATTTTAACGACTTGTAGTAGCTTCCAAAGTTATGCTTCATCTATAATATAGTTAGAGGAAGGAATAGAAAAACTCAATTAAGGGTACACACACACACACACACACACACACACACACACACAAAATGCTAACTGAAGTAATAAGCTCTTATGTGTTAAAAGCTAATGGCAACAACAATAAAAAAGAGACAGAAAAATCTTATCTTTGATCCCTTTCCGCTTATAATATAAAAATATATAGGTATAGTATATGATAAAATGATAATTTCTTTAGTTTTAGATAATTTATTAAGAATTAATTAAAACTATAGAAATGTATATTTAATATATATAACATATATATATTATATATATATATAACGCTATGTATAAGCTGTTAATTTATATTCTTGGAAAGTAGTACACAAATCTTACTCCATTTCGCGCCTAAATCGAGAGTTAACATTGAACCAATGTGAAGTAGATACGCGCTTCGCAGGTTACGCTTGGAGTAGCGTAACACGTAAGCGCATTTAGACGCGGATTACCATTAAGTAAACGCAATTTAACTTTCGGGATGTCACGTTTAATCGACCCGCGTTTAGACTGTGTGCCCGCCGTCGACGTGTGATTCATTTCAAGGTGCATCATCAGCTAATTAACATCTATATGCATATGCTTCATTTCTGATTTGTTTCATTTCCGCGGTACAGTAACTTGGCAATTACAAACGACTGGTTAAATGCCGTTATGCGGCCCCGACTGTGTAATTATGTCGGGCATTCTACAGGCACACGTACCGAGTGTACTTCCGTATGGATTTAACGCTGATACGGAATTTCACTCGCATATTGCCAACCCCGCCGGTTTCTGGAGTTGGCCATCGCCTCTCGTGGGAACCTTCCGCATACGATTTAAACTGCCCCAAATCCTGGATATAATCCATTTAGGACCGCCTGCACCAACGTCGCTTAAAGCTAAGTTCAATTAAGTTAATTAGACTTTCCTCCTATATAGATACTATCTATATTATAGGAAACGTTACAAGTTAAAAAAAAATGATGTAAATCATTAATTGTAAGCTGGGTTTATTCAATCCAAAGTGTATCGGTGAAATCCAGGTATTACATCTTTGCGAACTTCGAATTAATCAAGAGATATGCCCAAAACAAGATTTTGGGTCACTATTTCAAAAATATACTTATAGAATAAAAAAAACTTAGTCCTATCTTATTAGAGAATTGTGGCTAAAAGTCGAGTTATTAACCACGGTTAATTATTTAGTTCAACATTTATTAATTATTAGAAGAAATTTGTGAGAAAATTTGCAATTAAGAATGCCCCTCACATATTTGCCGAAATATGTACGGAGCAGTAAATATCCTAACGTTATGCTATCCGACATTTGCTTCCAATACCGCTCCTCGAGTAATTCCACCGACAATGGCCATCGAGGATTCCCGCGTCCCCCCGAAAATCCCCGACATGAACATCAGCTAAAGCATTTCCTTATTCGAGTGGAACGACGACGCGGCATACAAATCCGCGTAATTGAAATACGAGCGTGGCCAAGCGTTTTACAGTTTTCGGTCGGCGAAACGACTCCACTTTGTCGTTCTCCCGAGGGTAATGCTTATAAATAAATTCGGCCCTTTCTTTTTTACTGTCTGTCCCCGGGATAGATGTATACGCGCGCGAAGGGCGGCCGATAAAAGTCGAAACAGAGAGCCAGCGAGCGTCGTAAAGTCCGCGGGAGAGAGAGATGAGAATATCCGCCGATAAAAGGGACTCGTTTCGCTTCAGCTCACGTTGAATTTGGGATAAATCCTTACCTCTCCTGCACATTCTATCTCTCTTTCCTTCCTTTCGCTCTCTCTTTCTTACACAGATTTTCCCTTAAAGGAACAAAAGAATTACGACGGCGTAACTTCTGTTTTTTATCGACACTTTTGGTAACGATATCGCCCTTAAAACGATGACCCCGCTTCTCAGCTGTTTATGCGAAAACTTCGACGATTGCGGTGAATGATACACTGAATCAAATCTGTCCTTTTGTTGGAGAAATAATAGCTATTATTACAGTATTATAACATATACGATAACTACCTTATATTACGTATATTCTTGATATATTCATATTATTCATTCACTATATTTTAGTATTTTAATTTTTGTCTATGATTCTTCAATATCGAATGTGCTGAGAAACGTCAATTATGAACATTCAAGGTTGGATGTTTTAGGTCAATCAGGCACATAATAAAAAGTTATTTTCTGACGATTGTTTTCCTCGATTATTTTTGTACGCTATAAAGTATAAATCCAATACGTCTGCGCTGGCTTCATCCATAAATTTTGCTATATTCGTGTGAATCACGGATTCCAATATTTCAAATTTTACGACTGGAATTGCAACTAGTTCACATCGTGTATTTAACACGAACAGTAATCGAAAGTGGTTAATATAACATTACTGTTCTAAATCCCGTTTGGTTTATACGTAGTGTATTATCGATATATGATCATATTGGGGATTATAAATTTGCGTTTCTCTCTCTCTCGGATCAAAATCTGTCCACACGTCGATGGCATCTCGTCAATAAATTTATACGCTATGCACTAACCGTGTCTCGCTCGCGTTTCGTTATTTAACAAAAGTGCAAAAATGTAAACGCGCGATGCCTAAACGGTAATTTTGAAATTTAACAAGTAAAACACATAACGCGCTCGGTCGCGCATTAATTTTGTGTTAGTGCACACCCCGTGCGCGGTGCCCCGACAGTTTTCAGATAATTTCATTACAATAGTTATCGGAAGTTCATATTCCATTAGGTAACTCGGTGTATTTTGTGTTCGCCTCCATCCCTGTATCTCCTCCTACATCCTACCCCCCGGGTACGCTCTTTTCCCATATCACGGTCGTGCCTACCCCTATTTCGCGTTGCGGAGCACGAAACTTTTGCGAGTCATTAATATACGAAAACCGAAATCGGACGTTGTTCGCGACGAAAGAAATAAATGTTTTTTCAAGCATCTGAATTAAATCGATAGGTGGCACATCGTGAGCGCAAGCAGATTTGTTGACTTTCCAGTTAAGTTTGATAAATCGTTAGTATTAACGAAGCCAACATATAACATGTTTTAATTTACGATATAATAATTTGTGATATAAATAATAAGTTCTTTTTTGCAAAAATAATGCGTATTTTATGAAAGCTTGTCTATTCTCGGTTTTCCTACTTGTAACATGTATTTAAGTTTTATTGGCAATGCAACGTGACATTTATGTGGACGTCGAGAAATATCATTTCAAATCCGCCCGATAATTTGCGTGGGAGATATTTTAACGATCTCGCAGCGAGTTTGTTTTCACAAAGATGATGAGAAGTGGTGAAGAATATATGGAGGGGAAAGAAGCTATGAAAGATATGGAGAGAGGCGATAGCGCGCGCGCGAGCTAGATGGAGGGAAAGTAGGACCGTTTATTAAGCACTCCGTCGGCTTTCGTCACAAATTCTTCGCGGCCGTCGAAATAGAACGCGAAAGTAACCGTGGAAAATTGGAAACTTTCCGCGCGATAAAATCGGACTTAATTTTCAATAAATTCACCTCTCTTCCACGGAGCGCGGAGCGCGCTCGCTTTCGTACATGGTTTGACGCTAACTGGAGGGCGAGGAGCTGGAGGAAAGGTAATTTACTTGGTAATTATAAAGTTACTGGCTCTCTCCTCGTCCCTCTCTTCGGCGACGCGCGCATAGTTGTGAATATTCAAATGCGATTACATCTATGATCGCATAAATTATACGGCCACTCGGCCCTGTCGCCTTCTGCGTGGCGCATTTCGGTAACTTTCGGTTTAACGCTCGTGAAGACTTTAGCGTTCGCTGTGTATATACGGGTTCTCGCGCCTTTAAACACAATAGAACCCTATGAAAACGTCACTGAAATAAAGATGTGTTTCTTTCCGGCACGTCGGAAACTGCATCGCGCGATAAAACTTGCCATTTCGCAGGTACGAGTTGTCGAATGGATCGAACCTATGGCTGCCGGTCGTGGAGAAAAAAAAGGAGAGATCGTTTCGATAAAAACGATATCGTGTCAGTCGCTTTTATGATCACGTTTTTACTGTACGCCTGGCGGACACGAAGTAAGCTGTTGCGAGTCAGATTGGTAGGTCCGGACCGTTTCAGAAAAATTTTGGTCACGAAGAGATGCGAGAGCGTAATTTTTTCTTGCGCGATAAACCCTCGTGTGTTCCTGGAACATTCGGTAGGTACTCTCGTAAATCCGGATAAATAGAATTTTTCGACTCGACTCGTAGCGCAAGTCGACCTAAAATGTACACAATAGTTGAGAAGTGCGATTGTAAGATTAGCTTCCGAAAGCATCTTGTCCTCCGAAACGTTGCTTGTTTACAAAGTTACATAAAGAATCACTGAAGAAATAATTTCTGCGTGCAATTTTGTAAGTTTTGCGGGGTGATAAAATGGGGGGGGGGGGGGAAAGTACGTTGGCGAAATAATCACTTCTATATAATCCAGAAGATCTTGTCCGGCGCGAAGAACACCCATTTCGTCCATCGAGATAAGGATACGCGCGCGAAAAACAAGTACCCAGGTACTTATTCGCGTTATCTCAATCGAATAATTAAGAATTGTTTAATTGCTCGCGCGGAAGTCCTTATCGCATGGTCGAAAGAATTCAAGCCATAAATTCCGTAGAGACTTGTTTGGCCTTAAGATAAATCCGTACAAAGTCGCGGAAACCTTATCCCGTGTATTTAATATCTGAAGCTCTTATCTGCAATCGGTCTGAGGAACAATAATGATATCCAAATGTTTGCTGCACTCGCAGAAAATGTACCTTGCTTGTACCTCTTCCGCACTCATACCCGAACCAAATTAACGTTAATGTTAATATTAACTTTATCGCGCCGCAGTAGAGACGACTATATTCTACCACGGGTTTAAGAATTTCCATGGCATTCATCTCGTCACAGATATTGCGGAATCTAATTCGATAGGTTTTTTTATATTATTAACGATTAATCGTGAATATTAATAACTGTGATTATTAGAACGAAATAAATATTAGCGATTATATTTATGATCCATAAACAGGATAGATCGTCACACTACATAATTCTTCCTGCAATGTAATCATTATTATTTTGCGATTGTATTGATTTATCGTATACCTACATTTAATGAATAAGTTGCGAGATCGATGGCAACGAGGGTCCCTGCTCTCCACGCCCGATCCTTCATAAACCGAATTCTTTTTCTTCTACTATCGGATCAATAAGCGCCCATAAAGCACACGCGGTCAACTTCATCGCTTATGTCTAACCGGTCTAACGGATGGCGCATATTTACGATATTGTTCATATAAATATATTAAATACGTATAGAGTATACTGCATATTTATGCATGTTTAGTTTTATAAAAGTTTGAAAATACTGCAGGCAATATTTCCAAATATCAGAATTATGTGCTTGTAAGTAGAATAAGAAATAAATTGCATTATTTAAACCTATCCTTGAATTTTTTTAACAATTATATCTCAAAATTTCATTTGTTAATTATATCATCTTGGGACGTCAATTAATGCTTAATAATAATTGTTAAAACTTGTGTTTTTCTTATTGTTAGACAGAGATTATCAGATATAAATATTAATTATTATGTCTATAAAAGAAGAGATATCGCTCATAAAAATTAATTATATGGTATAGTTTGATGGAATTGTTTATCTATAAAAGATATTGAATGCCCGTCGCGAGAAGCACGTAAACGCCGCGGTGATTGATCTCGAAATGAAAGCACAAGAAGGTCAGCTCGAGGGAAAGGTCGGTGGGGATGCTTGCGATGTCCCATAAAATGCACCCCTCGCCCGCATTCAAGACGGTGGGGGTGGTGGTGGTGGTTCGGTTTCTCTGCCGGCTATTTAGCGCATCTGCCTCCACCTTCGTGCGGAGCAAAAGGGTTGCGGGCGAGAGAGAAAGAGAAAACTGGACGCGTTAGGGGGATGACTGGAAAGCGAGGATTTCTGCCTGTGAATAACAAACGTAAAACTATACACTACGCCGATTGTTTAATCTCCGAAATGTGCACTGAGAGCCGAAAAACAGTAATAGTCTCTGAATTTTCATTCATCCTCAACTTTTAATCTCAGTACACAGATGCTTACTTAAAAAAAATTAATGTCTGCTAAAAAATACATTAATACCTAAAGATTAAGATCGTAAGCGATACTGTCTGAAAGAAATAATAGAAAAGAAATAATTACTGAGAAGTTCCATTATTCAATCATGTGCGATTCTGTAACCATTACTGTTGGCTCTCCATATTCGTTCTATCGCGCGAGTTCAGAGCAGTTCAGAGAGATATATGAGATTCCATAATAGTTATTGTAGAATAGATTGTTAGCTCAGCGTTAGCGTATTAGGCTGTTATTCTGGAATCTTAGGCTCGACTCCCGTCTCCCGTCAATGTGTTTTCAAAAATTGTAAAACAGTGCGTAATTTTAATTAATAAAATAAAATATATGCGGAACCACAAATACAAATTAAACTATAAAAATATTAGAAAAAAAATAAAAACTATTTGAAAATAAAAAAGAAAAAAATTCATTTTGTTTTTCCGTTAAAATATTGCACCGGAATCATTACTGGTCTCTATCGTAATGATTACTGTGAAATCCGTACTGATGGTTACTGGGGAGAATGTTTACTGTAGTAGTGCGTAATGGTTACTGTAAGAAAGATTAAAAGTTGAGAGTGAGCAAAAATACAGGAATTATTAATGTTTTTCGGCTCTCAGTGTGTTTGTTAATTTATCGTTAAATGCTGTATATCAAAACTGTTATTGCAATGCATATATTACGATTTTTTTTTTAAAGACTCATGTAGAAACAAATTATTCAAACAAAAGGAATTTTAGAAAATAATAATAAGTAATTGACAATATACATTCCAGTTTATGCTGTTTTTTAGCGTCACATAATATCGATTTTGGGTTCTATTCGTCCAAACGGAAAGTATTCTTGATATAAATGATTAAATTCAGGCAGCAATACGTGATCAAATATGTAACGAAAAGACTAAGTTTTTTATTTGTCATCAGAGACAATCTCGAAATACCTTGCTATATTTTTTCCAATAATATTCTTAACAATGTTAACACGTTACGAGGGGTTTCATTAAGATTTCCTTTTTGTAATCAACGGTTCTTCGGTCATATCGATTCAGTTATATTAACCCGAACGTGATCGGGGATATATACATGCGAGTAACCGCGAACGCGAATGCGAATGCGAAACTAGTGTTGCGGTCTGAGCTTGCAACGATATAATTACCATATACGCGATCCATACTCACGTACGTACAGCCCGAAAACGTATATATCTTCCACAAAGCTTAACAGGTCATCAAGTGACTCCGGTCGCTGTATACAGTGTATACGTCTTCTATATATTGGAGCATATGCACGCACTAACTTTATATGCGTGCGCGAACGCGTTTTATCTCACCAGATCACGATACGAGAAACGCCATTTGTAACTCCTTCGTCTCATATATGCACGAGTGCGCGCCTATGTCCGGACTTTCCATTCCATGTCCATCAAGTGGACATTAAGAGCGGTTCCGGGGATGCGGTGGAACAGGAAATGGAAAAGGAGAGGTGGCCCGTTTAGCAGATACACACCGTCGCCGCAGGCGTCGCTGGCAATTGTTCGCTTTCGCATCCTAGGTTTTTAATAAGGGTACTATAATTTATTGGATATGCGCCGTTGTTGCTGTTGTTATTGCATCGATGTGGCGTTATTGTTACATGCACGTTTCCATGAGTGGAACGCCGTAAGCTCGGATTATCCAGTAATTCACGATCGATACGCCAAACGAGTGTCGATTCTACGTAAGCGCGCATATATGCGTAAACGAACAATTTGCATTCGTAATGTTTCCGTTGCTTTTGTGTGCCGAATACATGTCCGGGATTTATTTTCGAGATGGTGCCCTACGCAATTTTGATGATATCCAGATTATTAAATTTCATTACAAGAGATTTCTCTTTGTAAAATTCCGTTCTTTCGGCTTTAGTTTGCGATATGTTGTAATATATCAAGATTTCTTTCGTGTGACGTTCAAAATGCTCAATCTTTAATAAAAAATGATAAACATTTTTATTCCAATAAGTTATTTGTGAATTATTTTATAGAATATGTATTATTGAATTAGTGGATTACAATATTTCAGAAAATGTGTTTAACGTTAATACACAAAAATATTTTTTATAACAACTGACAATGAAATTTAGAGACTGTGACACATATGTGTGTAATGACAAAAATAATTTGCGGAGATTACAACAAAGTATTCAAATCTCACTTTAAAAAGTGAATAATTTAAGATTTGTAAAATATGAATTTTCCGCACAATTAATAATTAAAAAAAGTAATTAGTAAAAGTATAATTAGTAAATAGAAAAAGAAGAAGTCTTAATATTGTGCGAAAGTTCGAAAGTTATTTTTAATACTATTTTATTATTTATTTTTATTATTACCATTTTACTGAAAGGCCTAATTTTTTGCTGATTGTATCATTTATTAATTATTCATTATGTTATCACCTTTTGAGTCACAATTATTTTTGATAAAGAGAAATATGTGTTTGATGCTTTCTTCATATTTCTGGTATATCTTTTAGGCGGTTTTTATTATCTTCATTGACGATTAATCATTATATTTTATATTTTAACATTATATTTTCTGTTTCTTATCATGAAACTTGTTCCCGTTATACACTACACGGAGAGAATTTTTTGTTATATTTTACCCTTAAATTTACTACAAACTTGGGACAACTTGGCAACACCAAGGAATTTTTAAAATATACAAAAGACATTTTACAAACAACGTGACAAAAATTACCAAGCAGATTGGTAAATTTTGAAAAATTATTGAAATTTTCTAGATATATCTTAGTAAAATTAATCAAACATATTTTATATTTTAATGTAATAGATATTAATATTTTTTATTATGGTAGATATTAATCAGAACAGCTCGCATAAAATTCTTGGTGGTACATGTTGTCCCACAACTACCATGATTTCAGGGTAAATTTTAAGAGAAAATTCTCTCCGTGTACCTACACACGTGTATAACGGGAACAAGTTTCATGATAAAAGCGTATATGCATTTAACATAGACATATGCCATGCGGAACGCAAAATGCAAAAGATTCGCTCTTGTCGCATGTTGCTACGTCGATTTTTCGCGGAGTTATAACATTTTAAAAATTCAGCATGGTGCACTCTTTATGAAAAAACGTTGCTTATACAAGTGTGTAAACGTACATGTGACAAGCGTGATGCTACGATACTTAAAAAAGTATGGAAAGACGTGTAGTATAAGTGCTTTGAAACATGATACGTGCGCGAAACGCACGCGCTGGTCGACTTCGCTTTAGATCGATATCATGGATAAATTATAATCGCCAATATCTTCGCACAGAAAAATCACAGCGAAATGATTTTAATCTCATTTGAAAGCTAGAATTTTAACGCTTTCAAGCAGTGCGAGATCACTTATCTCCAATAATTAGCGTGCAAGATATCATTGATTAAATGAGAGTAAAATCTGCCCAAATATCTCTCTATTATTAAAATAAAAATCATCAATATTATATTTAAATTACAGTATTTTGATTCAAAATAATTATAAGGAATTTATCGATATGATGCATATATGTAGTAGGCGAGGCTTGACGATAATAACGAATAACGTATATAAATATTAAATTACCTCATGGTTGCTTTGCCGTTGCCTGATGCCGTCTAGATTACCACCTTTCGAGTTTCTTGATTACAATCACATAACAATAACGAAAACACATTAATCATGTTTACGCGCGAACTAAGTATCGAACATGACTAATTGTAAGAGTATATATGACGCGTGAAAATATTACGCGATATTTCTGATATTAATCGTTTATAATGTTTATATGATACGCGACGTACAATCCCGAAATATTCTCAAATACATCATATTAATTATGTACGATCAAGTTTCATGTAGCAATCGTCGTTAGAACGACGTCGTGTTTAGTCACGAATCCCAAAAGATCTGACTATACATCAAATTTCGGTGAATCTTGATTTATCCGGATTTCTTGCGGGAATTTCGCGGAGAATCGCATAGGCGGGATTGGACCGGTGACGCAAGGTATTAGTGGTACACCAATTTCGTACGTATTACATTTCAAAATCTCCCAGTATTAGTGCGGCGGTTGGACAAGAGGCTATTTGCGAAAGTCCGATTGTCCAGACCGACCGGAAAGGGTTGGCAGGCTTTCAGGGGTGGAACGACAGAACGGCGAACACTCCTGGTAAGCGGAGGTGCGTAACTAAGCGGCAAGAGAACAGGACACAAAAGATCGAGAATGGAATCGGACGGTCGCGGGAAGCATTTACTTTCGGAACACGAGTTCTCTTCGAGGATGTCGGAGGTGTCCGTCGCGGAAATGGAAGCAGATTGCTCGTCCCCGAAAGTCTCTTCATAGACGCGTATCCTCGTGGTGAGGATCCGGATTATCAGGTCGCCGCTTATGCAAAATCTGTTCGGATTTAAATTTGCGTAGTTTGTATTCGTAGAATTGAGTCTCTAAGTCACGGTGGACAAAGTCTCTCTTATGAATGCCATGTCTATATTAAATGATGAATTATTCACACACTTTCTAACATCAGAGAAAAGGGAAATTTTATTTTATTTTATTATAATATTTTGTATAAGAAATTTCTTGTTTTAAAACTTTACAATATTTCTTTCTAGTATATTTTAAAAGTAAAAGAATAGTTTTTTCTGACTATAAAATATGCCTTGTTATTTTCATACATCGATTAAACGTTTTAGACATATATCATTTCTTGATTCTGTTCTAACAATAAATACAATTAGGAATTATGGAATTTCTCTTTCTGATATTTCTTTCGCTTGGAATCGATAATGGAAATTTATGCCATTCTCTGCAATGTAATGTTCTCGATAATCGCATCGTTAAATAAATCGAATAGTGCACTGAGCGCAGCCTTAATAATTAATTGATCTGATATGTAACGTGTAATATGTCGCTAAATATCCATTCAGCGTCGATCATTATCTAGTTACAACGTACGTGTAAAATTATAACTCGATAAGCTGACAGATCAGATGTAATAGATAATGCACCGTTGGTGTATTATGAGTATTAAATTCGCCTCATATACACGAGCTAGCTGCATTTAAAGCGGAAACAATAGTACAGTAAAACCAGCCACTTTTGGCTAAAGTGATTAAAGTGGATAATGTGCTCGCGCAAATGTGTAATGACGATATTATGAGTAATCTCGGGAGAGAAGTATCTGCCTGTTATTCTTACAATACTTTAATGGACGAACGCGATTATCTCAATCCCTTTTTAACTCTTTCTTTGCGTCGCTTTGCTTGATTTTAAACGTCCTCTGGTGAATTGAATTTACACTCGTGCGAGGATGGAACGGCTAACATAGGTTTCTAACTGATCATGCGACAATAATGGAAGAAACAGTAGTAAATTGCTTATAAAAGATTTCTAGTTTTTCATTTCTGAAAGTAAAAGATATAGAAAGAAAAGTGTAGTAGAAAAAAAAGAAAGTAAAGTAATAGCAATTAAAATGTATTTGAAGTAAATTTTAAAATAATAAAGGTAATAATCTGCAATATTTTTTCGATATAAAAGATCTCTCCCCAGTATAAGAAAATTTTCCGATTATTTGTTTATGATAGAGCAGTACGTCAATTTTCCGCCGATGCTATTAAGCGCTTAACAATTGTCGCAAAACGTCGAGTGGAAGATATTATTCGCTTCGGGATAAAGTAAGATTGAAGAGCAAGAAGAAATTTCGCTGTTCGACAACAAAATATATTCCGCTTTTTTCCCCGCAATTGCGGGAATGGAAGCAGCCGCTTGCAGCGTATAATGTAGAGTGAAAAGTATCATTCCGTACCATCTGCGCTGCAGAAAATCGCGAATTCTATGCCACCGGGATCTTTATATCTCCTTCAGACGTCGTCCGCAATGTCTGGGGAAGCTCCACTTCGGAAAACAAACGGTATACTCATTCGAAGTCCAACCCTATATAAACAGCAGGTTATTTTTTTTTTCAATTTGTTTCATCGCGAGGCTAACATCGTTGCGGGTCACTGAAAGATTTGCGTTTTACGAAGTTATTAATATTTCACGAATCGCGCGGTGGGCAGGAAGAGTAAGAATTCTTCGCGACCACAGTGCCGTTTCTTTGAATTAATTGGATTCTGGTATTACATTAACTTTATGAATAATTTTAACGAAGATCCGCGGTAAGCAGGTCTCGCTCTCTTTGAACGAACCATCTAAGGTTGCGGCAATTTCTACGGTCGACACCTCCACTTTTCAACACGTACCTTCAAGTACGTGTTTTACACACCGATCGTTTGCATTTATATTTATAACTCCGTGAAATCATATTTTCATATTTCTTTATAATTTTATTAAATTCAAACGTCTTTAGCGAACCGTATGATAAAGAATAAAAGCATTATAAAAATTTATAATGTCATCTTTTGTTCGTGCGAATAAAGATTTTATTATGTACATTTTCCTCGGAAAAATTTCGATAAATTAAACTTTTTTAAATCATTAAATATAATTTAATAAAATATTTGAATAGATGTAGATAGTAAGGGAATTTTCTTTCCCAGTGTATCTTTTTGAAAGCTGTAATTTTATAAATCTATAATATCGATAACATATTATTTATATAATTCTAGTTCACATAAATTTCGATAAAATAGTATACGCTCTATTTTTCAAGTTTTATTCAAGAAGCTCAGATACATTTTTGTCTTTTGAATAACGATATTTATTAACTATAAGACGTATGAATCGGCCTGACTGGCAATAATTTTATCGTCGTGACGATTCGACCATTGATTTTGACCCGATTAATCGTCAAGACGTTTATAATCTTTGATACTTATATATATAAGCATCTCATTTTTAAAATAATTTAAATTAAATTATTAAATTTATTGCGAAAAATATTACCTCAGCCAGGGTTCGAACCTGGAACCTCCTTCATTCCGTGAAGGTGTCGTACCAATTCGACTACTGAGGCATGTGGTAATATTTATCGCAATAATTTATATTAGAGAAATAATAATAGAAGATGGAAACACCGAAATTTTTATTCGGTTGGAGCACCATTACTAGGCCAGGTGTATCAAATTCAATGCAATTGTAATTCGCCAGTACGAAATAATAACTATAAGACGTATGAATCGGCCTGACTGGCAATAATTTCACGGAATGAAGGAGGTTCCAGGTTCGAACCCTGGCTGAGGTAATATTTTTCGCAATAAATTTAATAATTTAATTTAAATTATTTTAAAAATGAGATGCTTTTATATATATATATATATATAAGTATCAAAGATTATAAACGTCTTGACGATTAATCGGGCCAAAATCAATGGTCGAATCGTCACGACGATAAAATTATTGCCAGTCAGGCTGATTCATACGTCTTATAGTTATTATTTCGTACTGGCGAATTACAATTGCATTGGATATTTATTAAATTATAAAAATTGGAACTTGCGTTTAATTGCTAATTCTGACAAAATCTATGAATCCTAATGGATAAGGATAATGGAAACAATTTTGATAAACGCCGGACCACCTGTAGGTATCGCAATCTAATTTAAATTTCTAATAAACAATTACAACGTTGTGATAACAATCCCTACAATGCGTATTCCCCGTCCCGTTCTATTGATATAATTATCAGTGCTTTATTATCCGGTTAAATGAATGCACGCCACTCCCCGGCCTCTTCTCGTCTCCTTTAACGTCCCGATGTACACCGTGAATTTACATTAACCCGCCCCGCGTTACACGCAGCCTTATTTACGTGAATATTCATCAAGGGGGTTGAAACTTGAAACACGCGCGTTGCACTCGCGCTAAGAGTATAGGGTTAACGGAGCTGGCTTCTCAGCCGAGAGGGTTACGCGTTTCTCAGACGCGCGCGTTTTCCCTTAGCTCGTGTTCTCGGGAAGACGAACGAACGCGCGGCGAGACAAACAGACCGGGGCGGGGAAGAAAAAACGCATAAACAAGACCGCACGAATGGTGGCGAATTCAAAAATGGAACAACAGGCGCATCCGTCGGCCATTATTTTCCATGGCGGGGTGAGTGCGGAATGGTCGCGCGGACCGCTGTAAAATTATGCCGACAGTCTGTCTCTTTCTGTCTTTTTCCCATTTTCCCGCGTGTGTAACGTTCTCTCCTATTCCCCATCTCGCTCTCGCTCTGTCCCCGCTCTCTCGATTCCTCCTCTCACTCCATCTCTCCCGCTTTCTCTCTCCAATTCGCTCTGTATTTTAAGCTGCCTTCCATTTTCCATTCTACAACCCTCATTTCCATTTTGTTGCCGGGCACAATTTAAATCTCCGCCGGACCGATGACACTCGGCGAGCGGGTTCTGCTCGGCACGAGCGCGAGCAGTTCGGAGCAAGCGAATAATGTTTGCCTGTCCCGAGGAATAATTTAATCAACTTGAGCATATATATATATATATATATATATATCTCTCTCTCTGATGAGAGAATGAAACGCCAATAATGGCAGGATATTTGTATCAAAGTCGTTAACATAATCCGCAGGCGCGGCTAGGCGCCTCGCGGCGCATGGCCATTAAGCTAATTATGTTCGGCGGTTAAATATTATTTTTAGAAAATCTGTTTCGAGAATTGGCTCTCGACTGGAAAATCAATTCGCGGTCGTGAGTGCGGTTTGTGCCTTTGTAAATCGATCCGTTGCTCATGCCCGTAATTTATGGCAAAATTACATTTGATGATCTGTTGCCATAATCAGCTACGAAACAATCTGTTAGTATGTTATTCATTGACTGTAGTTGATGTTTTACATAATTCAAGTTGCACGGTAGATGACAAGCATGTTCATAACTCGAAAACTATAATAGCTCGACATTATTAGGATCTTTAATTCTAATTAACCTTTTCGGTACGGAGCGATCGGGGCGCGAATGGTTTAAATTCCGAAGTGGCCGAGAAGCGAGAGAGTTTAGACACTGGGCGTTCCACGCCTTCAATCATTATAATAAAACTCAATAATGAAAATATTTTAAAAATTTATCAACAGAAACATTTTAAGTTGGACAGTAACTATAGTTCAATATAGACTAAATATATAGTCTAATCAAATATAGACTAAATAGTTTCAGATTACGAATCGCGGTATAATTATACATAAATCACAGAATCGAGTTTACCATTAGACAAGCTGTCTAATAGCGTATGTGTGGGCCGATCTCGCTGGAGACCTCGGAGGCTATTCGTAGCACTGTGTGTGGAACCCCCCGGGAGTGTAGGGAGTCGCTTATTACCGATGCGGAATAAATTTTAATTTCGCGTGGGTTCACCACCTGCGATGCCGGTCGGTCGCGAAAGCCACGCGCCTCGCCCTCGCCCTGAGATTTACCTAACAAAACGAACAAGTCTTGCAGCGCTACCTCGCACACGTGCTTTTTCTATGCGTTCATTCAATCTGAGCACCGTACATCGTACAGCATGCACAAGCACGATTAAACTACTTATAATTGTTACTCGCATCTTTCGTCTCATTATTGAAAATAAAAGATAATTTAACTCACCGGTACGACGCGCAGCAGCGGAGTTGCAGCACGACGCTTTCATCTGCAAAATAAAGATATACATATCTCAATTATAGTATTGTCCAAAATAATTAATATCTGAAAAAGTAATGCACGCGTTTTTTTATTCGACTGTCAAATAGTATATTTAGGAAAACTATTGTATATTGTCCGAAAGAATTATTTCCTCAAATATAAATTTTCATAATGAGTAAAAATGTTTTTCTCTAATTCTTATGCAAATTATTTAAACAATCCAAACAAATAAAGACGAATAATTCCGTAAGTGTAACATATAAAACTCGATTATGTGCCATTCGTAATTCTCAATTCGCAATTCGCGATTTGTAGTAATGAAATTCGTTTCGTCGTTCGTCAGTATCGAATCTTTCGTGATTTATTCGTTTGCGTGGTGTATAGTTCTACCCGCAAATTAACGCGAATTAATTGATTCTTTGATATTCGCGACCTTTCATTTCGTCGAAAAATCGCTCTGCTGGAGAATCGGCACGTAATTAATGAATGTCCATACTGTTCGCGAATCTCACGCAAATGACGAATCACGAATCGTACATAATTTGACATTTTGGCATAATATATAATATAATATAAAACAATATAATATAATAGCGTGATAAATACATAATATATGTATAAATGACAATAAAATGAGACTCACCCACGGTTGCTCCGCCGTCGCCTGATGCCTCCCTGGCAGCTCCTCCTCCCCTCAGATTCCTTCGTTGCACTGGCACAACACTCGCTCGCGGAAACAGTCAAACTAGCTCGCGCATTAATCGATACGATAATATTAATTAAACCCCTCGCGCGTCATTTTAAACGGCACTCCCGGCGTTGAACAATGAACATACACGACGCGTATCATTGCTTCCCTTTGTGACGAACAACGAGAAAAGAGCGATATTAACTTACGATACTACGACCCGCTCGATATCTGCGACGCAACGCGCGACGTATCGTAAATTGTAAACATTTATATAAAGGACAGAGTAGTGTGTCACATTGTTTTGAGCCTTTCGACTCACGAGACTCCTAGAGATATCATTGCCACCTTTGACTGTAGAAAATCGGGTTTGAATAACGGATATCTGATATTTCTAAATTAAATAATGAATATTTATAATTAGAATTGAGAATTGAGAATTGAGAATTGGGAATTGAGAATTGAGAATTGAGAATTGAGAATTGAGAATTGAGAATTGAGAATTGAGAATTGAGAATTGAGAATTTAGAATTTAGAATTTAGAATTGAGAATTGAGAATTGAGAATTGAGAATTGAGAATTGAGAATAAAGGGTTTAGAATTACTTAGTTTAATTTAGGGAATCATGATACTGTACAGATTAATTTATTTAATTAATAGAGATTCTCTGTTAATTCCTAATTATTCACTGGCAACTCAAGCTCTCTGGTTTTGTTTTTAAATTATTTAAGATTCTTTAGATTCTTAAGATTCATGGTGAAATAATAATTCATCATGATATAATTCTTACTAGAAAGAAGAGGTGATATCTATTTGTCGTAACTAGATTTCTTTATATAAAGGATAGAGGGAATAGAAAATCGGGTTTGAATAACGGATATCTGATATTTCTAAATTAAATAATGAATATTTATAATTAGAATTGAGAATTGAGAATTGGGAATTGAGAATTGAGAATTGAGAATTGGGAATTGAGAATTGAGAATTGAGAATTGAGAATTGAGAATTGAGAATTGAGAATTGAGAATTGAGAATTGAGAATTGAGAATTGAGAATTGAGAATTGAGAATTGAGAATTGAGAATTGAGAATTGAGAATTGAGAATTGAGAATTGAGAATTGAGAATTGAGAATTGAGAATTGAGAATTGAGAATTGAGAATTGAGAATTGAGAATTGAGAATTGAGAATAAAGAGTTTAGAATTACTTAGTTTAATTTAGGGAATCATGATACTGTACAGATTAATTTATTTAATTAATAGAGATTCTCTGTTAATTCCTAATTATTCACTGGCAACTCAAGCTCTCTGGTTTTGTTTTTAAATTATTTAAGATTCTTTAGATTCTTAAGATTCATGGTGAAATAATAATTCATCATGATTTAATTCTTACTAGAAAGAAGAGGTGATATCTATTTGTCGTAACTAGATTTCTTTTAATGTAAACAAACGCAACAGACGATCTAAAATGGCGGAGAAATTTGGTTAAATCGCACGACCAACCTCACGCGTTAAGCTGGCCACACACATTCTTCGTAGAACATAACAGTAGGATTTCGACCAATCGCGTTACTCGATTCGGAAACGTACGGTCGTACGTTCCCGAATCGAGCAACGCGATTGGTCGAAATCTTACTGTTACTGTTACGAAAAAGTGTGTTCGCGGCCTTAGAAGCGATTACTGCCGCGACGACGCTACACCTGTCGCTCGTAGCTCGTGTAGCTACACTTTCTTATATACTTTCTATAAGTACATTGAATATTAAATAACATACGTCCGCGTTTTCCGCGCAATTGGAATCTCGTCTGATAACGTGGATAAATATGCATAGGTTGGAAATAAACGTTTGCGGAACACGAGATCACAAATATGATCGTCACTTTGCCGTTTGCGTTTCAACGATTTACGCAATGATTGTCAAACATTGATACGGAGTGTATAATAATGAATCGACTTAGGCTGCGGTCCATTTGACGCTACAAATGCTTCGAAGCGTTCTTCTTCTCCTTCTTTCTTCATTAAAAGAAAGGAGAAAAGGAATGCTTCGAAGCATTTGTAGCGTCAAGTGGACCGCAGCCTTAGTCAAATACGTTGCGACATTATCCGGACTTGTAGCTAATTCGTTCTAGTTATCCGTGACGTTTCGTTTTCGACGACGAAAGACTCGAAGACGATGACGCCGGCAATTTCACTCTAAAAGGCCATCGCACACAAAATGCATAGCTTAGCATAAGCATAGCATAAGACCGCTAAATGCAATGCGCATCCAGCATAAAGTTGCCATATTGATTTACATAAGATGTTCATTGGTCCACCGATTTTATGCTATGCTTATGCATAGCTTATGCACGCGAAACACACGTATAGATCGCGTTTATAAATCGCTCGATATATTACGACTTTCTTTTGGACTTTTTTATAAGTTATAAATTTACATAAATACACTTAATTCAACGAGAGAAGATTTAAAAGCGTGATGCGCGAGATTTAATCCGATCGAAACACGTCATTAAAGAAACACGTTATACATGCAACCTCGATCGTTAATGAATAAATATCATGACACAACTTATAGCTTTTTTCTTAACTTCGAATGAGTGAATTAAGTAATATTCGTAGAGGGAACGATCGTGTTTGGCGTAAAGCACAATACGAGGATTCATTCTTATAAACTCCCATTCTGATCGGTCGTTTCAATTCTCGAATAAAGCAAAATAAAAACCTTAGTATATACTTTCAATAAAGAGCTGTCGATGGTCGTCTCGATGTGCCTATACAAAACTATTAATCGCGGGAGTTTAATGTTTAATCACGCGGATCGATACCTGATATGTATTCGTGAGGGACGATCGCGTTTGGCATTTCCTACTACTCGTCGTTATATCGTATAATGTCGTATCACGAAGAATATAATGCGACGACACGCGGAACAGTTCGCGCCAAAATATGAATCTTATAGGGCCCACTCGTATTATCCGTGTTCCGAAAACAACGGAAATAACTTCATTCTGAAGCCATGCGACGCGACGCGAGACGCGAGTCAAGTTGAGAAATTGATTGGTTGAGAAAAGCGAGACCGGTAATTCGAAAGAATGATAATCTCAAGTCAGTATTATCCGAACGCGATAAGAAATTCCGCGAAGCACATGCACTAAATGAACATTCGATATATCACAGTTTTCTGTAATCTGTACCGTCGGAGTCCGACGACATACTTATTATTGCTCCGCTGCGATCCGAAAACACCAGAACAATGAGCGAGGTCGCGGTGGCGCGGTAACACGGGTAGGGGGGGATAGAGTAGGGGGAAGGATGACGTAGGCTGGTAGGCACGCCAAACGCGCACCGTGCCAGTCACCCTACCCCCACTACTCGAGTGTCGAGAAGCCGTTATGCTGGGGCTACACTATGCGCGTTTTCGCGAATCGGATTCGCGAATCGTGCATTTGTATGCCATTCGTGCTAAGCACACATGGTATACAAATGCACGATTCGCGAATCCGATTCGCGAAAACGCGCATAGTGTAGTCCTAGCCTTAGCCGCGGCGCCCGCGCCGCTCGCGCTGCTCTTGGATCGTAGACATCGTAGTTCGGGGCGTAACGCACGAAACGCCGAGTCCGGCGATTTAGATTGCCGAAAACTGTGATATATCGAATGATTAGCTAATAGGTATGTCACATTCGATAATACTGACTTTAGATTACATTATTTCGGACGATCGGTCTCGCTTTTCTCAACCGTCAACTTGACTCGCGTCGCGTCGCGCGGCTTCAGAATTAATGAAGTTGCCGTCGGATCGTTTTCGGAACGCAGATAAAGGATACGAACGGACCCTAAATAAATCGAGTAACGCCGCGACGTGTTTAATTAGCGATCACAGTTTCTGTTAACGTCGTACGTTTAACCTCGTGCTTTGAGATTTGGCGATCGGGGGGACTAGACACAATAATGTTCATAAATCGATGATTTAATTGCAGTTAACCAAAACCGCTTGACAATAATCAGTAAAGCAACGATCGTATTAGTTTCGGTTGGTATGTTCCGCGGATATATTTCTTTGACTTTAATTCATACATTTATTTCTCTTATGTCGCTTATATATCGCAATACGCAATACGCAATATATAAAAGTAATCTCATTCTCGACATTATATATTCGTTGTTCAAAGTGCGAAAAGTACGGGTGTGGGAGCAGCAAGTGTGTAGCGTCCTTGCGACAGTTGCTCCGAGTGAAGTTGGCCGCGCGATTTACGAAATTCTCTCCGCCATGTTAGCGTCTACTTGCGGGATTCGCGCCGCATTCACGGGCGTCGAGCGGATCGTATAGTTTCGTTCGTAGTTTCTCCGCCGTAATTCCTCCGTCGCCGTGTAATAAACGCGTGTACGCGCCGCGTCGCGAGATTAATACCGGGAGTGCCGTGCAAAGTGTCGATATTTTCGCCCGTGAACGTCGTGAGTGAGTGCATCGACGGAGATGCGAGATGCGACAACGGAGGAGGACCGAGGAGAGGAGGAGGAGGCCTGGGAGGCATCGGGCGACGGCGGAGCGACCGTGGGGTGAGTAATTGTTGTCCCTTTATTATTTTGCTGTCCCGTGACGGATTCCACTTTCTCAAGCGCGACTTGATTCGTCCACGTTACATGGTACTCATTACTCGTACAATACCGCGTTCGAGGTTTAATTCCGGCGCAATTTCGTAATTTCGGAGTTCGATCTCCGGCATATGCGAGAAGAGATGTTACGTCGCGAACGTCGCGTCTCTCTTATTCGCACGGTCGTAATATTACTTGCACGATTTTTCGCGGATTAATTATGCGAGCGAGTTAATACGGAAATATGCAGCCGCGATTATTGTTTCTTGTATTAACATTTTAAAATCAGATAAATCGGTTGTTATGCAAATGACGTTTTAAAAATTTAACGGGCGCGATAATTATTTAGTATTCAAGTATTGATTATCTCTCTTGGACATTGCTTTAATATAAAAATATTTTACAGATCAACGCAGGGTTACTTCTCCGCTGTTGCGCATCGGTCGGTGAGTTATTTTTTTGCTTCAAATTTATGGCAAAACTACATTTGATTATCTGTTGCCATAATCAGCTACGAAACAATCTGTTAGTATATTATTCATTGATTGTATAGCTGATGTATATAACGTTTTACAATTTACGTAATTCAAGTTACACGGTAGATAACAAACGTGTTCATAACTCGAAAATTATAATAGCTCGATATTTTTTTATTAGAATCTTTAACTCTAATCTCCGAAATATTAAATATTATAAGATGATTATGAAGGAGATGGTACTGGGCACGAGCAATTATTTTTAATGTAAGTTCTCGATATAATTTTTAGAGAAATATATAGAATCCCTCGTCGTTCAAGTGTCAAAGACAAATAAAGTAAGGATTAAGAGGCGACTCAAAGAATTTTACTCAACCATTTCTCTTTCGTTATGTCGATAAGAAAGTAATAAATAATTTTCGCGTTTGTGATAATTCCAACTCCCCGTCGCATAACCGAACTCGGATACGTGCGTAAATGCTGCTGCATTATTCTCGGCGCGAACGTTTCGTCAAATTAGCGGTATATTCGGCAGATCGAGCTATCTTGAAAGCATCACGTAGTTAATGAGATTTATTGGTAGCTTTAGTAAGAAGCAAGAGAGAAAAGAATGGGCCTTATCGTTTCGCCGTGGGTGAAATACTTATTCGATGGAACAGCCTTATCGCGAAGGTTATCATGAATGACCCTGTGAGACTTAAACAAAGTTGGCCAAGGTAGGAGGCAATGAAGGGTTCGCGGGGATTGCAATAGCTGAACGTGGTACTCCTTTATTGAATCATGGATCTAACGATGAGACCAGACATTAAATCCCAGGACATGGATATCCGGTTACTCGTTAGTCGTTTCGCTAAGATTTATGCGATTAGCTGAATTTCTTGAAAATAATCCAAGGTCGATAATGTTAACGAAAGCAACTGCTAACAATTAGTTCTCATAATTTTATTACAAAGATATTACTAATTTAAAATATAACTGTATGTGGCGTTAACTCGTTATAATTAATTAACTCGGTTTTACAAACATTATTTTATGAAACAAAATGTTCAGAGAAAGAATTTGTTTAGCGAGATTACAACTGTATATAGTTCCTATATTTCTTTTTGTTAATTGTTCTGAGAATATTTTCTGAATATTTCGAATTACAGTTGAATAACAACTGCATAAACTGCATAGACAGTAGAAGACGGATTTAGAAACAGAATATCCAAGAACTTTATTCCGAAGATATAAGACTTCTTATTATTCATACACTGAGGGAAAAATATTGTAGAATCAACAAAACAATATTGTTGATTTTTCAATTTATTGATCCAATTATTTATTTTATTGAATTAAGTACACGTCTATTATTTGAACAAAATGAAATAATTGAATTCTGAAAATGGTATCATACAAAATCATTTTTTTAAGTTAATGATCAATTTTGTTAACTCAATAAAATAATTTTGTTGAACCAAGAACATTAACGTTTTTAAAAATAGTAAATTTATTCAAAGAAATATTTAGTTAATGTTATATTATGTATAATTGATAGTATAAAATGTTTAGTTAAAAAGAACAAATCAATATAGTCAACAAACAAAATAGTCAAAAGAACAAAAAGAACAAAATATTTTGTACAAATATTTTGTTAAGCCAATCAAATCATCTGCTTGGCAACATACAATCTTCCGGTTTTATTAAATCAACAAAATGTTTTAAAAAAAAATAATTATTTCTCTCAGTGTAAAAATGTTTAAAGAATATTTGTAATTACAGCTTAGAATTGGAGATCCAAAAGACTTTAAATATATTTAATAAAAAGATAGGCATAAACGAAATCATTTCATGTGTATGCTTGCTGTAGAATTTGAGTTTTATATGCGATGTAATCAAGATTTCCAACTGACTTGCGGAGTGAGTGGAATAATATTTTTTCGGATGGAAAATTATGCGCTTGATAGAAGTGTGGAGTGCAATTTTTAAAATTTTATGTTCGTTTTCCTCCTCTCGTTTGCATATCTTTTTTTCCATTTATATATTTATCTGCTTGTAAAGAGAAACGTCAAATAATCAAATAATATTTGGATAAATTTTTGTAGCGTTTATAAAAGACTTTTTAAATCAAAATCTAAATATTATATTTTTTAATAATATAATTTTATTCAGAGCTCATGAAATTGGAGAGAAAACATTTTTTTGTTAGTCTATCAAACATCGATGTGAATTTATACAATATGCAACGTAATCCGAAAAAAATTATAATTTTCTACAATTTGAAAGTACCTAAATTATAAAATTCTTAGTATTATGAAATAGACTTGTAAATAATTATGGACAAAAATGAAAAGAGCAGAGTTGGCGAAACATTGCATTTGCATTTATATTGAATATCGGAGATAGTAATTCCGAACCTCCATACATTAAGAACTGCGAAATTCCGAGCATCGCATTAATACGTCGTTAAAAGTTTCGGGGAGGAGCTCGGGGGAAGGTTCAGCCATTTGTAAAAGGACGAAGAAAGAAAACTAATAAGTTACAAAGTTTCCACGTTGAGCATTACGAGTTTCTATTTTATCTATCCGTTTCTTATAAGAAATAGAATGTTGCGTTGTGCACTTTCTGATGCCTGTCGCCCTGAATGCAAAAACGATTCGTTGAGACAGTATCTCGAAAATTAGCATGTGTTTGCAATTAAAATAAAAAGAAAAAAACATTCTCCAGCATTGTCGCGGCGAAACTCCACGCATTGTCAACATCACGCGAGGAAAGGGTCGACAAACGGGGGAGGGATCGTACTTCCGACACGCACGTTTTGATTGACATTCACTCACTCCGACCGATATGTTAATTCCGCGTGTGGCGTTTGTAAAAGTATTGAACGGAATTCAAGTAATGTACCGGGGGGGTGCGGGTGCTCCCCCGGACAGCTGGCAGTGCCGACAGCGCGTTTTATACCCTCCACAATAAATACACTCCCCGGGGCTAAGCGGCGAGATTAAAAACTACTCACACCGTCGGTTCCACTTTAAAGGTGATTCGGGAAATCACCTTTAAGCGGAGGAAATGAAAAACGTAACGTCTTTCCCTCCACTCACGGCGTAGCATCCCTCGACTTTTCTCCACCGGCGCGTTAACCCTCTCCGCGTCTCTCCTAAGGGAAACTCCGCCGCGCTATTCACTTCCTCCCCTCTCTATCTCTCTCTCCCTCGGCACCTCTTCACAATCAGGTAGCACGGTAGACGCTCCGAAATGAGGACAATAAAGTCATTCTCATTTACTTCCCGCCACGGCGCGTTCCTCACCGTTCCCCGCTAGCCCCGCCGTTCGACCAATTCCGTCGTGGAAAAACGATACGGCGGGGGCAAGCGGCGGATGATGCAAAAAGCGAGAAAAGTGGCGGCGAAGATGGCAGGTGGGGAATGGGGCAAGTGTTCGCACTTGGCTTCTTACAGAGTGAAACATAAAGGCGACGGTGTATGGGTGCGCCCGTGAAGAAGGATGGTGGCTCATAAAAATGTAATTAACTTCATATAAGATGAAAGAGGAGCGCGCGGGCGCGGGGGTTTCGGTCGGGAAGTTTATGCGGTCCTGCAACCGGCGGCGGGTGGATGCCGACGCGGCGGAACAAAGATGGTGGAAGGAATTAAGACGGCTGTGCTCTGACGTTACTTACTGTCCCTCGAG
Organism: Temnothorax nylanderi; assembly: GCF_030848795.1. Classification (NCBI taxonomy): domain Eukaryota; kingdom Metazoa; phylum Arthropoda; class Insecta; order Hymenoptera; family Formicidae; genus Temnothorax; species Temnothorax nylanderi. The sequence goes on from NW_027249124.1 coordinate 334,153, forward strand.
TTCCGCGGACTGCCCCGCCGTTTTCCACGGGAATTATTATTTCCGCTGGAAAATTCTCCGGAGTGATGAACGAAGTTCCCCGTGCCGCCATCGCCGTCGTATCGCAATCAAACTTTTCGCGATGGGAGAAGCTGTCTGATCTTCCGCCTTCTTATTTTTTCCCCTCCTTGCTTCTTAACGTCGCGTGGGAACTTCGGAAATTATTTCGCTCGAGCATACAGCTTGCTCGCCGCAATAAAAAGATACGGATTATACGTATCCGATTAGATTTCTTCTCCCAAATTTTACCTTTATTTTCCACAGGGATATTAATTTTATTGTTACGCATAACATTATTTTACATTTATCTAAATTTACAAGTTAAAATAGCAAAAATTTTGTATCTGTTTTATTTTGTCTTGAGTTTTGTCGTCGTTTAGTTAAACAATGCATTTATTAAGCACTTGATATAATTATATGTTATTTAATATTCTCTAAAGAAACGATTTGAAATAAATATCGAAAACAATATTAGTACGTTTGATAGTTGTTAATAACTTAAAAATATATCAGCAATGCTTATAGCTTTCACAGTCCTACCTTATACAATTACAGTCACGAGATATTTGTTATCCGTCAAGTTCTGCCACAATTCCGAACGAACGCTTCTTCGTGGTGTAATGTAACGTGTGTACGCAGGCGCGTATTGATAATTTCAGTCGTTTCCCAACGCTCGAACGTCATCGCCTGACATCGCCCGCGTTGCTAAAGTCCCTTCAGGGGGTGGCAAGTCGATCAAACGGCGCCCCAGGCCGATGTTCTCATGCCGGCACGATCGCCATCCACCACCGTGACGAGATTCGATCTTCGTCACGTAGTCGGACCGGGCAATGCGATAACGTCGTGACGGATGAACTCCGTCGTATCTAACGGCGGCTTCTGGAGGACGTACCAGCCGACCAACCGTGAGCCACTTGACCTACCTCGTAAAGTTACCCCTTTGAATCCCTCATTCCGTTAGGTCGGGCATATTTCCCGTCCTCTTGCGTTTATTTGCCGATTGCACTAACAGTAGTTCTTATTACATTTCTCGTTCGGTATGTTCAGAAATACTCAGTAGAAAAGAAATCTATATATTTTTCTATTTTCCTTTGTGTACTATAAAAATTTCAGAAGCCACCTGTTACCTTACAAAGAAATTTTGTTAACGCTGTGGCAGTGTGCGTTATTTTTTAATAGTAATAACAGTTATTTTATTTGAATTGAAGATCGACGAAATTAATGAATACAATAGTTTAGCGTTTATTAATTTTAATTATAATCCACGTGTCTGTGTGTGTGACTATTTCTTCTCTCTTCAAATTTTCTCAGAGAACAGTCCATTAAATAGCGTAAAATAATTTGGCGTGTAACTAACCGTATGCACTTCCGTGCCGTACGAAGCAGCGTATAACGAAGCGGAATCTTGCCGGGTGCTGAATCTACTGGATGTAGAGACACACAACGGGCGAGACAATTCAGTAACCTCCGAGTCGGGTGAAAAAAAAACTTCTGATTAAGTCGCTCATGAGGACAAGAGGGCGTGAAGGAGACCGGGGGTGCCGCGAAGAAAAGGGAAGGGTAGAACTAGCGCGATCGTGGAGCGTTACTGCTGGGCGGAGGGTGAGTTAGCGAGCACTCAGTTGGCGCGAGGAAGGGTAACGAGGGGCGCGGCGGGGAGTTTCTCGTTTGTTTCGCGCCGGAACAAAGGAATCTCGGATGACAAATGCCAAGCGTGCACGCGGTCAACCGGATCCGCGAGCAAAGAGTCGTCGCCGAGTGGGGATAAAAGAGGATGTTGGAAGGCTGGGAGAGTCCACCCACTCTCTCTCGTACAAAGAACTACCCGTGAAAAATAATACTATACTCTACCTACTACACCCGCGACCGCGCTGACCGCCCCGATTCCGCGAATTACAGCTTTTTGCGCGCGCCCCAGCGCGAAGCGGAGCGGCTGCGAGGCTTCGTATAGTGGCACGTATCTAACGGTTAATGAAGTTGGCCCCGTCACGCCCTGTATTCAGCTGCCCGCCGCGCTTGACTGCCGCTGATAAGTCTCGGTTAAAGTTGATTGCTTTTAGCAGCGGGTCACACAGCGGGCAGATTTTAGAACAACCGTGTCTGCGCGGCGCGCTCTGTAATCTGCGCCTGACGGCTCGTGCAAGAAATGATGGCTCGAACCGCGAGAAGATAGACGAGCTTTTGCCTGGGTGAGCGAATGACTGGTTTACCGCGACTCCCTCTTGTTTCGGAGAAATCAGTCCTTAGGAGTGCCTGAGATGTGACGTTTAAAATAATATTGATATATGATAACATTGATATTGATATTACAAGAAAGGTGAAAAGAAGTTGATGCACGATTAATTTAATTTTTGTAAAAGCTCCAAATTTAACAATGCGATAAGCGAGGAGGTCCTATAAAGTTTGTACAATTTATCATTCCTGAGAGAGAGAAAGAGAGAGATAAGGCTACTCAAGAAGTTCCGCTGATGGAGCGTGTATGCCATTCTTAAACGCCAATGCATAGAAACAGTACGGTGAAGCGTTGAATAGCGTTGACTTGAGTTACAGTCGGACATTCGCTATTGACCAGCCAGAACAGTCCGGGTTGCTCCTGATATGTCTCCGTCGGGGTTGATTACTTTCGGTATAGGGTCACGCCATACCATGAGCTGATTCCGAAAGAGCTCCGTTCGCCGCGCTGCGCCGGCCCGTTCTTCGGCGACGCGACAAAGGAAGTGGAGCTGACAAGATTTGAGTACGGCAAGAGATTCAACTTGGCAAACGATTTAATCGGATTGATGTATCCTCGCGGAATTGGAAAGCCGGGCCGTAATTCAAAAAGAAACCTCCCTACACCCTTGCATAGCGGTTATTCACTTTTATGCATCTCCCCCGTAATAACTGTCAAAGCGGGGATGAAAATCCAATTGCAAAGTGATGAACGCGCACATAGATCATTATACATTTATCGACGGGCATAAGCGCGAGCTTTACATTTTCAAATAGGGAAGCTTAAGTAAAGGATGTAATGTCTTATTTAATCTTTCTATTTGGCTCTTATGAAAGTTACACGCTATTCCCCGATATTTTAATTAAAATCGATACGTCCACCGTAGAGAGTCTGGCGTAATAAATTTCAATTATAGACGACACTTATGCGATTGCGTTCACGTAGCGTCCTCTTAACTTCTCGGGAACTGGAAGAAACGACTTGCATCGATTGCACGCGGTATTTACATTCCCTCTCGCAGTATTGCTCTCGATACTTATATCACCTTGAAATTGCGGTCTGGTGCCGGGCCCCTGTTTTAAGAGTGCATGCTCGGAACTGCCGCGATTTGGAACACGCGGCAACGGACGGTAACGACAATATTTTGGTACGATCCAATCTTCCTGAGCACGCTGCAGCGATCAGGTGGATGGAAAATATCATGGTTGTATGGAGCGAGACGGTCTACTTCCGCTTTGGCTCCGTTGTACGTGTTCGCGTCGGATGGGATGGTAGATCTAGTAGAAAAAGACAAAAGGAAAGCGGAAGAAAGACAAAAGTTATTAGTCATTCGGACAAGTGTGTAGAGTGAAAGAAATGTACAGATAGAAATGTCGCGTGATTACGTGAAATGTGCAATATATAAATAATAAATTAGTAGTATGTAAATATACTTGAAAGAACGCTATATGCTAAATAATTAACAAATTATTAAGTTTGATAATAATTTTTACTATAAGTAGAACAAATCAAGCTAACAATGCTACACGTTATGAAACGTAATCTATGTGTTAGTTAATTAATTTTCGCATATGTTCTATTTATCGGAATATATGATATTCTAATTTTTTATTTTTTGTTAAATTAATTAATTTGATATATGATCTCTCTCTCTCTCTCTCTCTCTCTCTCTCTCTCTCTCTAAAAATGACAAATACGAATTTTATAGGATCTTTTCGACTTATAACATAGTTGAATAGAGCATTTATATAAATTAATTTAATTGTTCGGCCACTTTATTTCACTTTTATTTAAATGTTATAATTTTTAAACTCAACATTTAACATTTTTCCTAACAAGTGTGTGAAGGGGTTATTGTAAAGACATTATTCACAAGTACAAATAATATTTAGGAGAAAAATGTCAACCAGATAATAAAAGAAAGAGGATATTAAAGACGAAGAAGGAATGTGGGGTGTCCAATTCAAGTACTAACATCTGGTGCAACGGTGGTTTCCCGTTTTACGGTGATTCCAGCCACTTCTGTGCTCGAAAGTCCAGGTTCGCAGTTGGCACTTGCCCGGTAAATTCTCTGGAAAGAGTTTGGGGGAAAATACGATTCCGTTCACGTTTTACTCACCCTACGGGTTGTCATGAAATCTTCTCTCTCTCTCTCTCTCTCTTTCTCATCCAGCGCCGTACGTTTCATCGATACTTCATTATGATCGCCGCCGCGACATAATATCCGAAACGTGTTGCTCGGCACGAAGGATGCTTTTCTTTCTGAACTTTCTCTTCTTGCCATAACTGCGTCGCCAAGGGCGTCGGAAAGTCGATAGTTTATCATCCGTGTAACTCCGGTAAGAAGTAAAAAAATATCCGAGGTTTCTGAGTTTTCATCTCGAAGATATTTCTATTGCAGTAATACATACGTACAAAAAGCTCTTTGATTCAATCCAAAGTTTAATGATAGATACTTCAAAAATACTGAAATTGATTTGTCTTAAGCCAAAATATGCAAAATTAAAAATTTTACTTAAAATTAATTATTTATTTGTTTTTGTAAAACTTTTTTTTTGCAAAAAATAATTTGCTGTCTCTCGTTAGTTATCAAATGTATCGATGTTTTCACATTTTATTAAGAAAATACTTTAAACTCATGAAAAAAGAAATTAGAATTTTTAAAAGATCGATTTTGCGTAAATAAATAAAACATTTGGAGTATTATACGTATATTTTGACGTACATAATAATAATAAATTAGCTGCAATTAATAAAGATGTAAAGGTTTAATTTTGGTTACTTTACCGAATAAAAGTAAATGAGTGCTTCTGTAGGGGATGGTTACTTTTTCATCGTAGATCGGGGGCACCCGACTGCCGCCGTCAGTCCAATATCCTATTGGATATTAAAGAATAACATTTGGAGCCACTACTTCGATTTGCATCGACATCACCGATCGCTTCTGATCGATCGGGAATGGATTGCGGAAGAAAGACGCTTAGATTTCTTAACTGTTCTTTAAAAGAGAGTTCTCAATAATTATTATGTATTCAGAAATGTAACTATCTTCTGTTAATAGTTATCATGGACAATTTAATGTCGAAATATCTAATATTATATTTAGTTGATAGCCGACTTACATTTATCTCAAAGATAAAAATATTCAGTAAAATTCAGTGTAATAAAAATTGATATCTGATATAACGATTAGAAAGTAAAAAGCAGGTAGTGTAATGTGTTAATCAACCGTCCCTAAACAGAACAAAGTTTTAATCTGGCATGTCCCAAGTCAAGTTGTACGAAATTGCAACATAGCCGTTCGCAGAAAGTTACATAGTCATACATGAAACTGCATTGTGTTATTATACGTGTTTTATGTTGATAGTTACATACCGCACGTTGCATGTGTAGCAAGTGCTGGATTATGTAATGAATATAATTGAGACATATACACCAAGTTATTTCGCAAGATAAAAGGAACAGTTAAGCAATATTACATGTTTAATTGTTTCTTTGGGGAGCACTTAATTTAAGGGGGGCACCTGGTTTAGGAGGCTAAAAAAAAGGAGATTTTTATGAATTTTTTAAATTGACAATAATGCAGTTGAGGTTTCTAAACCTTTTACAATATTTAACTGCTTATTTGAAGAGGTAAAAAAAATTTTTATATTGTAAAATGGCGCCGTGGTGTATCTCTGATCAGAGCGCCTCGCCAACCGAGTTGCCAATCTGCGGGAAAGATAGAGAAAAAACTAATTGATCAATCGACTTGATTCAAAGTGCGTTAGCTAAAGAATGAACAACCATTCTATGTGAACCAGGAACATGGTTAAAAAACTGTAAAATACAAAATTTTTTAGCACTTGAACAAAAAATGACATTTTTGAGAAAAAATATCCTCCGTTTTTATGCAATAACAATTATTTAAATTAATGTTTTTACCAATGTTTGAGGTTCACATAGAATGGTTGTTCATTTTTTAGCCTTTAGCTAACGCACTTTGAATCAAGTCGATTGATCAATTAGTTTTTTCTCTATCTTTCCTGCAGATTGTTGGCGAGGCGCTCTGATTAGAGATACACCACGGCGCCATTTTGCAATTATTTTACAATATAAAATTTTTTTTATCTCTTCAAATAAGCAGTTAAATATTGTAAAAGGTTTAGAAACCTCAACTGCATTATTGTCAATTTAAAAAATTCATAAAAATCTCCTTTTTTTTAGCCTCCTAAACCAGGTGCCCCCCTTAACATAATTTGTCCTTTTTCACAAGTTGGCATTCTTTGTAAATAAATGATTCATTGACTAAAGACTTTCAATATTAAAAATAACAAGAAAAATGAGCTTTGTTATGTTAACAATGTAATCTATGTAATGTATTACTTGTTAATTCTTGGCAAATGTTTACTTGCTTTTTTATAATGTCTACATTATATGTCTGATATTATATTTCAGTACGATGATTAATATTAATAAACTTTATTAATATTCACTTTCAAAACAATGATATTCTGATATGCAACTGGTTGAAAATAAAACATGTTACATGTAAATTTATTAAATATATTATTTGTTTCTTTTATCTGTGAAATTTTATATAAATTTAGAATGTGTAAATTTTTAAATAAATTTAAAATGTGTGAATTTATGTGTCTTTCAAAACATTCCATAAAATTATTTCCTCTTTCTACAACTCTATAATATTCAATAGACTTATAAATAGATTTTATAATGATATGTGTATATATTAATGTTAGGGGAAAGAAGTTATAGTTTTCTTTATTTTCATTACTTTCTACGCTTTGCGAGTTGCATAAAAAATTCATGGCGATTTATTGAGAGTCATGAACGTTGCGACAATCAGGACTTCCGATTGCAGTGCGGTAATAAACTCAGAGTTGACCAATATTTCCAGGCGTATTGTATCGCGTTGTCCACGCGGACAGCACGTCGTTACGGTCCGACGACTGCTTTGATAAATTGCTGAAAACGATTTGATTAACTTCTCGCCCATACGTCACACGTCGATCGATGCCTCGCGATTACGCGGTCTACTCGTGTCCTTATTTACGCACACGCGTGCAAGCTCATAAATATGATCGGGCGATTTACTGCCCGCATCCGCGCGGGCATAATCAGCTATATGTGAATGCACGCCACGCTTTTATATTTCATCTTCTAAGGGCAATTCTATTTCCATTCTTGGATAACGGTTGAAGTAGCAATTTGGTCAGCGTATCAATACAGTAATAAACAAGATGAACACGCGAGGATACGTGACCCTAACCCAAAAACTCTTTGAACGAGTAAGACTATAATTGTACGTGAATTGTCTGATTCATGATCAATCGACTTGTCTTTACCTCTTATATATTAAAGTAATTACTTGCGGCATTTAAATATTCCGATGTGCAGCTGTTTGAAAATTTCTTTCTTTTTTTCAAATAACAGACAAAAATTCTTTCGGTTGCATGTTGCGTAATGTCCTCGCGCGGGAAAAAAAACTGCGTGCATTAAACACGAGAGCGAAAGCAAAGGTTTCGTTATGACAAAGTTTAATCGTATGACTCCAATATTATGTGTACCAAAGTACTACGAAATGTAAAAAGTCTCTGACTTCTGTTCCGTGATGTACGCCGCGCAGAGCCGCGCATGAGACTCCCCTTTTACACGCTTTGCGCGCGAATGCATAGTTAGAGAATCATTAATGGTACTTCGTATACACGAGAAAAAGCAAAGACCGTCCATATATATGCATTGCATATACATATACGAGACCGTACGGTATATACGAGAAAATACATACTGCAAATATATACGTAAAAATATGATCCACATCCCTGTCACATCTTTTCTCAAAGTTTCGGTATATATTCTAATTAATATGAAATATTTTCTACTCTCATTAATTTTTAGCAATATTACCGCGCTCGTACAATTTTTGTAATTACAATTTTCAGAGTTTATATGCTTGTTATACAGAGCGCGCGGGCACATACACACCGTACCGGCCGCATACAAACATGATATTCTTATTTAATGCACGGGAACAAGTTTGCATTAACGGCGCCGCAAAGTATCGGTCCACGATGATACTTCAATGTCGAAAGTACAAAAGCGAGCGAATAATTCACCGCGTCTCGGCTCAGCTTGGCACGGCGGCTCTGCATGCGCGAAACACGTCACTGACCGGCATTACGAATTCCGCGTGTTCCGTCCGCCGTCTATATTCCGGATGCGTTCCATTTATGAATACGTAACGAAGTCTCGAGGAAAACCGCGTTGGACGTGGAGGTGGTCTTTCGTTCACGCGGAAAGGGTGGTTTCGCTCGTGTGTGTGTGTGGGGGGGGGGGGAGGGGAGGTACGCGGTATTACTAGCTACCTGTCAACCGTTTCCACGCCATTCTTCTCTTCGCCCTTGACGCGCACGTCGTGGCTTTGTCATTAGCGCAATTGCGTCGTCCTGGCAAATATTGCGGAAGCTCGGTGAATCCACGAGAGCGTTCCAGTCCACCTGCATTCCTTCGCGGAAAAGCGGCGAGACGTGCTGACGATTTTTACGGATAGTTTATTGTAACTCGCGTCCGTGATGCAAATACAAAAATAGGGTAAACTCGGGTAAGATGGCCATACAGGAAAGATGGCTAACCCATGTTCGACTCGATGTTTCATGGCGAGCTAGATTGAAAGAACATATAGGTTGGCCATCTTTCCTGTATGGCCATCTTACCCGAGTTTACCCTATACGAGATCTAACTATGACGACTCGAATTAATCAAAAAATTTTTTTGAGATACGGTATGTTTTTAATTTGACTTCTGCTATCTGTAGTTTTCAATAACAACTCTTGGTACGTATTCTATATTCAAAGCGAGATACGATAACACATGGTTAACATTATTACTGCGTTATGGAAATATTTCGATATTTTACTATCCTGCATCACTGTCAGGTGAATAACATCATAGTTTTGTTAAAGATGTATTTGGACCAATATCAGCTCGGCACTAATTGGAATTCCTCGACAAAATTGTTGAAAGCTATGACCACATCAGAGACGCAATTTTCCTATGTTCTCAGTTAAAAGGAACTTTATATAGAGATACACACTCTATATTGCGTTAACTGTAATATTGCTTATTAACAATTATTAACAATGTGATGCTTATTAACAAAATAATTAATTAAACAAAAACATTTAAATATATAGATATTTGTATAATTTGAAATTTTCGTAACTTATCCAATTTCAATTTCTCTTTGATCTCATTATCATACAAATTACTTTGGTTTATATGATTTCATATATATTATATTTAATTTCTTTTTTTATTATTCTTTCATTATATTCCTTAAAAAAATATCATTGAAATCTATATAATTTATTGTGCCGAATTATGTAACATTTTGCATGAAACATGTTTTCTATATTAATTGCACTTTCTGTCTACTTAAAGTACTTAAACTATTATTGCGACTGGTACGTAATTCGTCTGTCATTTCCACTGTCGGCCGCTGTTTTTTCCAGTTTATGAGTTTTAGTGACTGTCCGTATGCAAGTTGCGGCATAATCCAGCAAACATAATTACCCGCGTTCTTCGTCGTTGTCGAATATCACGGCCGAGCATCTCGCGCTAGGTCGCTTTAATCACATATATTTATATGAATTCTCTGCTTTGACGTCCCGCGAGAGAGTGGAGCGTGGCTTTTTACGCTAGACGGCCGGGGCCGGGGGTGGCGAAAGGGTGGCCGGCGGAGATCGTCGAGGGGGACAACACGCGCGCGGAGATGGGAAAAAGCGGGGGCAGGAAAAAAAAGCGTTTGAATACGAGCAGAAAGTGATATAAAATATATCCGTATTTTTTCAAGGGATTCGCCGCGCCGCCCGCCACGGTCGGGTCGGTCCGAATCCGTCCGGATTTCGTTTTGATGAGTTTTCCCGTTCCACCTATTTCTCCATTTTAACCCTCCCCGAAAACCCACAGCTCAATCGCAGCCATTGAATACCAATGTAAACGCTCACGGTTACCTTGCGGATTTTTTACTTCTGCATTTTGCCCTTCTCGCGGCCGCCGCCGCCGCCCGCCGCCGCGTCCCTTGGGGGACACTTTCACTGACGCTTTCGAAGCTCTTCTTGAGAATGAGACGGAGAAGGTATGGTGTGGCTTTTTTGAGAGTGCTTCGATCGCGGGAAGAATTGAGATATTTGTCTCGTACGTTTTCTGTCCCATGGTGGCCCTCTCGAGCAGCGCATAAATAGGTGGAAGCTGGATTTAAAGAAAAGAATTTTCGCTCATATGCCAGCTGCAAGCACTTTCTTCTTTTAGACTAGAATATATGATTTTCTCGTAAATTTAAAAACTAAAGAAAGAAAAAATATAAAAAAGAACAACTTATACTTGTTTGATATGGTATATGTGAAAGTTTATTAATCTAAATAGTTAATATTAATAAATAAACAAATTAGTAACGCATTTAAGAAGTTGATCAATTTTGATGTAACGTGATAGAAAAATTCAATCAGATACCGTTATCGTAGCAAAGTAACCATTGCAATATCTTCGACAGAATCCATAGATTGTCGTATCGTTTTATGTGTGCAAATAATACAAATATAATAGTAGCGCGTTTGTATTTTAGTGAGTGTATATATCCATAATACATAAAGAATAAAGCTTGTAGCCACGCGGCGCTTGTAGCTGAATGCGGGTGAATGATTTTGCAGTAGACTTTACCGCGGCTTGAATTGCAAGTTCTGTTGCGTGCGTAGAACGAGAGCGTAACAACATCGAGGCAAAATTTCTCCCATTCGCCACGTAAAGGGGCGACCGGCTGATTTAATTACCGACAGTAACGAGCGCTACAAGCGAAGCCAGACTCAAGGCTACTTGGATCACAATGTTGGCAGATGCGTCTGGTTCGAGAGGATTTATATATCGTTCGCCAAGCGAGGAGACGCGCCGCGCAACGTCGCGGGTATGATGCGGGAACGTTTCCACGAAAGAATTACTGGGGGAGGAGGAGTGGCCGACATTAATATGTAGCAGCGGGAAACGCGGGAGTGATGACTTTTAATGAAAACGCGAGAGACACGCGCGCGCCGCAGTAACGGATGCGACCGAGAGATAAAAAGACGACGAAAAGCGGAAAGGGGGAAATCCAAACGCCGTGTAACATGTATTACGCAAAACGGTGCAAAGCCGCTTCGGATCGGAACGAATTTCTTTGCCAACCACAGAAGCTCAATTGCACGTATTAATCGTTATTTCGCAAATGTTTTATTATCCATTTATCTAAATTTTTTCTGCAAATGGCACTGTTTTACTTTTGCTCGTTTATACTTTTCCAATTTTTACACGCAGCTTTACTTTCCGTTTATACCGCGAAATAGTATTGCCCGATTACAATTATTACTTTGCGTTAAAAGCGCAGTTTTAGCTTCATCGAGTCGAGTACCCGTTAACAGTAGGTGATGGAAAAACTTCTATTGATACCAATGATACCTCGATATCTCTCCGTGGAAAGGAAAATAATAAATATCCAACCAGCGCCACAATGTATAGGATATAAAGTAGGATATATGAATATATTTCACGAGATACAAACGCGAAATGCGGTCGCGCTTCAAACCTGGCGCGGAGAGAACCGCGATCCTTCTCAAAATAAACGGATGCAAATGATCGAACCGCGCACGGTTGCATCGCGCGCGTAACGTATTCCATTGTCACGCTCGACAAAATAAACATATAGCGAGGCTGGTCGCATTTAAGCTCGATATCGTTCTCGCCGTTGCAGTCGATGTTGCGCAGTTTCTGAGGAAAATACATAGGGCGGGGGCGAGAGTAGGCGAGTTGCGGGCGGAAGAGCGGGTCGCGCGTCCCGCGGATCGCACATAGGGAAACTTAAATAACGTTTCGAGGCGACGTAGTTGGTTCACGAGCTCACCGCCGTTTGAAAAAGAAGCGTCCGTGGATAACAGAGAATACGTGCACTGAGAAAAAAATACTTCCACGGAGAAGCGTATCTAAGAGAATAGGAAGATAAGAAAGATAAGCGAGTCGCGCGGGAGAGATGACAGCCGAAGGTTTCGGTCGCGTTGCGATCCGAAAATTAAGAGCGAGGAATGCGTGAAAGGGTGACTGTCGGACCTTCACGTTTCGTTTGTGTGAATGGTGTGGCTGACCGATCGATCGATCAGCCGCGGTTCCCCTCGTGTCGATCGATCAACGATTGCCGGTTGGTCGACCACGCGCGTCCTTACTCGCGGAAACTTGTCGGGATTATAGACCTCCGCCGGCGGTGACCCACATATAGGGAAAGGATTATGTCGCTCGGATGAGCGCAAAGCGATTTGAAATCAAATATAGAAGCGCATCCCCCCCAAGCGATCATTTTGCTGTATATCCTTTACGCGGAGCATTGTTCGGTTCTATGGGATATAAATAGTATATATTGTAATGCATTAGCGTGATGAGAGGAGAAGACGCGCGAATGAATTAGAGGGTAATGTGCCATGAGATGGAATATCCGAAAATATGAATGATGCATAATGTTTGTATGAGATAGCTATATATCACGAAGTATTAAAGCCGGTTCATGGGACTCGAAAGAATCTTAAAAAAATAATCCATACGAAAAGGATTAGTCCGGATTAGTTACTCCAAAATTGATTATCGATAGTTATCAAAAAGAGATTTCCCAGTTATCACAAGAAAATACATTTTAATCGTAAAAACAACATTCAATATGTACAACTAAAATTAAATGTTACACTTAAATTATCTTGATCGCATTGAGAAAATTGTAGATGCTAAGAGTCGCGATACTTTTGCGATGTGATTCTGAATTCGAGAAAGAGAAGGTGGTTCAAAGGGAACCGTCTACGCACAGATGTAGATAGGAAGAGCGGCGGTGTCTTTAGAGAAATATGTGACCTATATATCGCGCGCGTACGTCATATATACGGATCCCATTGCTCGTAGGTATCAAGCGACATTTGAATAACATCGTAACGCGCCGAGTAGAGCGGCAAGCCTCCAGTTTCTATCGCCGGTTTCTTACCCTGCCCCCCGCTTGGTCGAGCTCGTTCTTTTTCTTTTAACCGCTGCGACCTCCCTTCCCGAAGCCGCGCGGCCGATGATGTCGATTTAAAATTCTAATGCCGCGGCGGGCGCGCAACTTTGTTCCTAGCCCGGTCATAGACGCGACGGCATCCGAAAATGGGTTACCTCGCATCATGTTCCCGGCGCGCTCCTTCCTTCTCGCGCGCAGCGAGAGAAACGTTGAAACCGGAAGCCGCTGACTGGCGCGGAATCAGACTCGCCGGCAGAGTCAAAGGGTTATGAAACACAGCGGCTCGGGCTCCTTAAATGTCATGCAAACTCGATTCTATCCCTCTCTGCCGTTTCTGGTTTCCACCGCTCGGCGCGGTCCCCCGCGAACTTCGTGAACGACGAAAGGAAAATTTCACTCCGGGCTTTCGCCTTTTTATTGCCCGATACCACGCCTCGCTCGAGGGGCGGTGTCCCGAGCTGAGGCGGAGGAAATTCTCGGCAGAGCGGAATAAATATGTATGCTAAGCCGAATGGGAGGGTTTCGACCGCAGTCGTCTCGTGGGTGTGCGCGTTGGGTCGTCTTCGGCGTGGTTCTATGGGCTCGGATGGTCATCGATCGACGATTGCGTCGATTTTGCGACCATTCGGATAATACGCCACTTGTCTCTCGCGGAAGGAGGCATACGTACGTAAAGTATCCGCGACGGAGAAGCTGCCACCGTTGGTTCGAATTCGAAACCGTCGCGAAAAAGTGAAGCGCGCATAAAATGTAAGAAGGCGAGCGGGCTCGAATTTCTACGCGTACGTGCCTTAAACGATCTCCTCCATCTTTCCCGCTATTGCGCCGCGTCAGAGAAAATCGAGTTGCAACCCGGCACGACCATAAACTCAATCCCTTTCATCGCTATCTAGCATGAGGTCGCGGCCCGGCCCTGTAACCTTGATACAATCTTGTAGCCGACCTTCGTTAAGGGTGCACGCACATACACGTGCAAGCGGCTGCAACTGCATGCGGAAGTGCATTTATTCGGTTTCTTTGATCTGGGAAAATGTAGTGATATTATAGAGCAGATAATCCTGATTCCATATTCCTTTTGGTCAAAGCTTGAAAGCTGCTTGATGTCTGTTGGCCTTTACCTAAGACCTGAGACACAAAATCTTCTACGTCGTTCCGCGTATCGGCTTTAATATTTATTTTTACAATAGTCAATTAAAGATTTACATATAATTATAGGAAAGAGAACTAAAGGTAAACGTTCAAGCTTTTATTTTTATATAATCGTAAAATTGAAACACAATTAACTTGTAACATGACACGATATTAATAAATTATTGCAATTTAATTTGCGGGCGTTTGGATACTCCGACGGAATATATACTAGCCAATTATCCTCCCGCGGAGAGAATCAAGGAAGCCAAAAAGTTAATGGAACAAAAGGAATTCGGGCCCCCTCACCCTTCATCGCGTTATAGACGTTCCTCCACTCCCGCAGAGTTGAGTTCAACTACACGAGCATGCTCGAATAACTCGATGATTTAGATGGAAAGATAGTGAAGAACTCAAGTTTCTCTCTTCTTACTCCGCGTAGGAACTCGAAGCGACATATCATTCGAGCTGTTTACCCGATCGTACCGCACACCGGTTCATTTCTGCGAGAGAACGCTTAACTAATCTCGCCCGCATTTACATCCCTCGCGTATTTCACTCGTCCAATTTGTTCCGTCTTTCGGACCGTAACGGCTGAGTGCTGTAACAAGCTCGCTGATGCGAGTTTGCAAGTACGGGAATCACTGCGATTTCGGCGCTTTCGGCCGTGCTAGTAACCGAAAAGAGTGGCGATTTCGGCAGCAGAACGTGCAAACGTGCCGGCGAACAGATTATCCGGCAATCCGCGGCCAAACGGCGAGCAGTTAAGCCCGCACCCTCGTCATTAACCGTGACGATGGATTCGAACTTCGAAGGATCGCGATGGGAAAAGCCCGAAGTCTCTCTCTCTCTCTCCTCTCGGAGATCGCGATTTCGAGGGATGTGTCCAACTAATTACCCGAACCCCCCGACATCTGCCCTAACTGATGAAATTGCGATAATTAATCATTTACTTCAAGAAGCTGACGCCGTCACTTTCTCGGCGTATATAAATTCAGTTCGATAACTATAACGTCTGAAGGATCCGAGGAAGCGGAAGATCAAATAAGATAATAATCTGTTGAAAGTGCAAATTTTCCGAAGGACGGATAAAATAATGCGCGAATAGGTATATTCGAAATTTTATCGGTACAGCTCGTCTCGGAATATTACATCCCGCTCGCTTACGTTCGTCTTCGAATAAGAAATCCGCTGCTTTGAGTAATAATAGGAAACTTCTGATAAATACGATTTATTCCGAAGTGTTTACCGTGGCGAGATTGAAACGCTTCGCCATTGAGCGTATTTACACTCGGATGATTTTGCCGGATATTTCATATTAAATTCTTCTTAAAACAACTCTATTTCCTATTATTTACAAGGAACAAATAACTCATTTTCTTATTTGATTTTGTGACCAAGGCGTTGGTATACGGCTTATCCTTTAATTACTTTTACGATCGTTTTTCTTATATCTTTCATATAATGATAACTGTCAGTCATTGTATAGGTACTTCGATATATTTGTTTAATACATACACAAACGCTTCCATTGTTTACGGATTAATTATAATTTTAGATTGAAAAATGTTGTATTTGACAAATGTGATCTGTAATCTTAGAGAGCTTTTTCCATAAATTTCCCTTATTTCAGTAAGGAATTCCGATTTCAAAATTCGTCCAGTTCCTAAAAGTTCCTAAAGTTTTATATATATCTTCATGATTTTTGAAGTACGTACGTTCTATTTTTCTGGCCCACATATTACGCCAAAATTACGAACACCTAGCGAAAGAGCCACAGGCTGCTTTAGACGCACACATTGGGAATGCGAGGCGAGGACAGCAGTGCGATAAATTTGTTTTCGAATAGGGGCGATCGACCGGGAAACAGAGTCGCCATAAAAATAAAACAGCGGAAACAAGGAATCATCTTGCGAGATGAAGCTCATATTTTCCGGGCGGCGCACACAGGGCTCGATTGTCGCGGGCGCTTCGCCGTAGATACGTAATGCAGTAATGCACTCCGTGAGCTCGAGATGCACGAACTGCGAAGATGCGGCTGTCGATAGCAACGTCGAATTCCGAATTCGTGACACATACGTGCGCGCGCGGAAAAGCAGTAAGAATAACGTCTTGACAAACGTAAAACGCGAGCTTGCTTCAGCTTCCGTGAAATGCAAGATCTACAAACTATCAGCAACGTAATCACGAATGTTTGGAATTTATATTACTGGATACTTAAACATATCGTTACGTATCCAAAAAGTAATTGCATTATGCGCAGCATTAAAATTCAAGCAATAAATGTAATATAATGTGTAATATATATATATATATATAAATATATATATAAATATATATATATATATATAATTGGTTGGATATTATCTAAAAGAAACTTAGTTTGATAATTTCCATATTACTATCCCGGGCCTATACTAAAAATAACATAAGTACACATATAACATATAACGCAATTTCTAAAAATGAAGAAAAATGTTTATCATTAAAAATTACAAAGCTATGATCAATCATAAGTTACATGATGAAATTTTTACTAAAAAGAAATCTGAAATTCGTGAAGAATGACAATTTTCGATACATCTTGTAATTTTATCCTCAAGAGCTGTCAGAAAATTTTTCAATGTACGTAAGATATTCAAATTCTATTTCCGTACTATCACTATCGTGCAAACGTATATCGCGGCGGTATATTCAATGTTGAGTAGTAAGAACTTAAAATAAGACAAGATAGCACCACGGAAGTACGGAGAGACAGAATGACGACGTGTCCTTGACGGGTGACGAGCAAACAAAAGACGAGACTTGCGAGGGTTGACGGGAGAAGATGTGGAGAGAAATGGAAGATGAGAGACAAGATCGGCTTAGGCAAAAAGGACAGCCCCGATTAAAGGAGGACGAGAGCAAGAAGACTGAGCAAGTGAATGTAATTGGCTTGAGCTGGCGCTATCTTGCTAGTCAAGCAGTTTCTCAGCTCGGTCGCTATCAGTACGAATATAAATTCAGATCCTTTTATTTTACCGCCCACCTCGTTTTCTCTCTTTTCTCGCCCACCGCCTCTCCGTCCGCCGCATCCATTCCGCTTCGCCGCGCCAACGGACCCGGAATTAACGGCGTTAATTTGTTTTAAGTACGCCTGAGGAAAGTTTCGGCGAGGTCTGTGAGTATCGATGGTGCTCGTTGACCGTCGATATTCTCGAAGGACTGAACGCTCATCGAAGTTCGATACTACGAGTACTCGGCGTGATTTTGTTAACAGCGTATAAAAAAATGGCATAGATTCTGCGAAGTATAGAATATTTACAATAGGTATACTATATATAAAAATTATAAAGTAACCTAATAACTATGGATATAAAGTTAGTTTTAAATGTTTAACTCACACAAATTTATCAGTAACTTTGATAAGCCAGTTAAATATTAAATTCTTAATTTATTACGATGATTTGTTTTCCGTATTTTCTGTCGATGTTAATTCTAACAATTTATTTGTAAGCGTTAAACAAGCTTAAACACCCTAGATTTTATCGGCTTTATTAAATAAAGTTAGAAAGCAGATGTTTGCGAAAGTTTTCCAAAGGATTTAAATATTTTTTCAGTAGACAATGCAGATTAGAATGTTTTGCAAATCTTTCCTCCCGGATTCAACCGTTATTTTCGTAGAGTTTTCGATATCTCGGGTTATACTACGTGTCAGTTTACATTAATCCGATCCAACAACAATGTCACCCGTTGATGAAATTTTGCATACGATAACGAAGTTCGTCGTTCGTGATTTGTTCTTCGCGTAATATGTAAATACGGTACTCGTTCCGCGACTCATTCGTTTCATCACGATCTTTCCCGCTATCGCGGTATAGCAGCCGATAGTCGATCGAAACACGAGCGATTCTCGCTCGCATTCATCCAGTTTCGCGTACGCTTCCGCGCAGCATATATTAGTGGCATTATCGAGAGCGAGGAAGTTTGCTCTTTATTACTCTCAAACGTGAATTACTCATCCGGCATTTCAACTGCAGCCAATTACGCGGATTGAGTGACGTAGAGTGTGCTCGCGGGATGAAGCCAAGAAAGTCGTAATCGTTCGCGTCGATATCTCA
This sequence comes from Temnothorax nylanderi, assembly GCF_030848795.1. NCBI lineage: Eukaryota > Metazoa > Arthropoda > Insecta > Hymenoptera > Formicidae > Temnothorax > Temnothorax nylanderi. The sequence goes on from NW_027249124.1 coordinate 352,688, forward strand.
GCGCGAACAAAGTTTCTCGCGCCGCGCTAAGTCGCTCCAAGTCTTTCGCGATAGGAGTCCTCTATTAAGGACACGTGAGATTAATTGGCCGCCATTCGATCGCATCGAATGATACTTCACGGCGACGCTACGCTCAAAGTGATTGCGTGAGTCAGATTCGGTTCGTAACTGCGGAAAACAGATGTTTCGAAATTCTGTCAAGTCGTTAAAGAAATTTTAATACATAAGCTATTTCTTGTAAAGAAAAAGATTTTCAATAAATATAAAGATTTATTTGATTCTGCTCCCTACAAAGATCTCTATCTTTGTAAGGAGTATGTAAAATATGGAAAATATAACTAGGTATAATATTTATCAAAGGGATTTTTGCCGGCTAAAAATATTACAGAAACTTTTATAAATGTTTAGACAAAAAATGCCATAATGATAACACCACAAACGAAAATGTTCTATTAAAATATTTTATTAAAATGTCTATCCTCTCATTATGAAATATATTCTGCAGTTCAGGGTGGTTTATAATCTTGCCACTTTATATGTTTAATTTGATGTTCATCAAAATAAATTCTTTTTGCATCTACCCTTTTTGTCATAAAGAAACTTATATATGCATATTAAATCCGGATGAAATCGAAGCATGAATGTTTTCTAAGGCATAGTTTGCTTTTAGCTGTTATGCCACATGCGCGTTTCGCATTTCCAATTTAAATGTCTGCGATTTTTTTTCATGAAAAATTTTAATCTGTTTCTCTGGATGCGCATGTAATTACGTAAACCGTATATATCCACGACGTATAGCGCAGACTTTTATACGTTTTATCACGTCGCAGTCTCGCAAAGGCCAACGCGGCAGCAATAATAGTGCCTGGTAATTGCTGTGAATTCTCGGATTTCACAAAGGTGAACAGGATCTCTATTTCACTGAAGTGTTTCCTTCAGCGTTCCGTCGCCATAGCTCCAGCTGGGGATATCGCTAAAAATAATATTGTCGCGTTTGATGTAACAATGTCGTAAAAAAGCGTGAGGCGTATTTTAACTCGGTCCCGATTTTTATCACCCCATATCTGGAAGAATTCGCGAGTTAGCAGTACTCCGGGACAAGCCGGTAGTAAAGCCAGCCGGCGCGATAAAAACGGACGCATTTCGGGTTAAACGTTTTCCCAGAAACGAATTAGGGCGAAGTAGGGTAATCTACCTAGCGTTGAATATCGAGATTCCCAGAATGGTGTAACCATTCGAAGTAAAGCTTGCGCGTTACGATACGCTTTGCTTCATCGATCGCGATTTGATCATGCCAAGAGAAGGAGATAGCATTTATCGGAAGAATAAATATTCCCTCCTTGTTCTTTTTTCTAAACAGAGACGCAATCTAAAGAAATGATTGCATTATAATTCCTCAGAGTGTAATTCTGTCGAATTCAGAATGGAATTCTGAAAATTCATAATGCAGGTTTTATCTCCTGCAAAAGTACGCAATTAGAGGTTCATTTATATTTAAAAGATCGAATATGTTTCAGCTTTGCTTTGAAGTTAAAATCTGCGCCATTAATATTCTTGTAATCAGTTCGAGATTAATGGTGTCCAGTGTCCAGACTTTGATAGTTTCTTCAAAAATAGAGTACCAAAAAGAATATGTAACGCTCGTGTAATTATCTGAAACGAATATTCAGTTTTTTTGCCACAAAATAGATCAAAAATCAAATTATTACGTGGTATATCTTTTGATAGAAATCATAATTTATCGTTATTAGATCAGAAAATTAGAATAGAGAAATAAAAGAAAATAAAATTTTTTTGGCTGATAATGCGGCTAGCAATATCGAGTTATTTAGGATACTATTACACGGATACTATTTAGAGCATTACATGGATAAATCAAATCCGGATGTCCGTCTAATATTCATGTGACTGCCAAATGGACTGAATTGCGGCGACATGATGTAAATCATAGATAGATAGCCGAGAAACAGGATTCTAATGGCTTTAAAGCTAAAATCTCCTTGTTAATATATAATCTTATATAAGATTTATTAAATAAGTATTAATATTAATTAGAGTAAATTTGTAGCAAATTTTTCGCAATAAATGGTTTACAGTGATTTAATGAGAGTTGCCTATTAACATTAAAATTCAAATTAATTATTGATTTAGGCATGAAAAGGTTTACTGTTCCAATAAGGAGCTGTTTTAAAGATCAACAAGAAATCGGCGCGGAAATAGTGTACTGAGTTTGGAAAAGGTATACAAAAATTCACATATATAATATTGTTATTAGGCTACCATCAAGATCCAGTCTGGACCGCAAATAACATTTCTCTCTTTAATTGATTGTATATTATAACGGTCTTGCTTCTCTTGTTTCACTTATTATTATTGTTTATAGTATCCAAATTATTTCCTAAAAATAGAACATTATTTCCAAAAAACATAACATTTATTAGATTATTTGAAACGGATGTTTCTTCTCTTGCCTCAATAGAAAATTGAGTATATCACCGTTCAGAACATTACATTAATCCTACTCTCTCGTGATCTTCATTACACGTCGCGCATTCCGTGAAGCACAATTTGACAGTTATTAATGTCGAAAATACGTACAATCCATATTAATAGCATCGTTGGCTCGCGAATCTAATTTATCCACGTTCCTTTATGATTGCGGATGTAGCGGAGCTACATATTAGTGCGCTGAATGTTTACTAACCGCACAGTGATATCACACCAGCACACATTGGAAAATTTAACAAGCGCATCACGAGAGGGTGAGCGCTCCCTAAGCAATTCGCCTTGAAATTCCACTCCGCGTTCCGTCGCAGCGACGTGCGAGCATAATGCACGAGAGACGCCGCTACGGTTCTGGGCCGCGTCCGCGACACATACATAAAGCAAGCCTCGCATTTACAGTCGATCAATCGCGCACATAAAAGTTTCGCCCCCCGTACGGGAACGAGTCTGAGAGATCCGGGGCGACGAAATCGCTCGTTAGCCCGCGAGGAAAGTAGTCGTTTCGGCGATATCGACGGCGACGCTACGGCAGTAGAAAATTCGCCTTCGAAGTTTTATTCGCGCGGCCACACCACCGCGCGACGATTTAGCATCAGTAAATTCGCCTTACCTCCTCCTCTCGCCCTCCTCCTCCTCCGTCAAACTGCACGGGATGCTAGAAGGTGGCGATAGTAGACGGCGGGGAAAAAAATAGGGGTGAAGGAAGGTCGAGAGGAGTATTATCGCGTAAGAACGCTCAATATTCCGCAGACGTATTCTCGCATGCGGGGCGCGACACGTGCGAGGAACGCCGTCGGGACGCGGCGGAATTCCGGAAGCGTTACACCCTCCTCCGAGGTAAATTTTATCCCAAGATTCCATTGGCTTGAAGGGGCTTAACGAGCCCGCGGAGATCATATTTTGAATAACATGGTATCCCGATGAACTGCGAATAGATGAAATCTTGACTGTTTTGTTAGATTTTGAATTTGGCATTGCTGTGCGTTATCTTCCGGCTTAATTAATGCAATTTATCTCATTGATGCAAATCTCATTAGTAGAACGCATGATAGTATTTAATCGATATTGCATCACGGAGTTGAATGAATAACGCAATATCTAGCCAAAAATTATTAACGTATCTTTTTTTAAAATATGCTATATTTATAAAAATATCTCTGTGAAAATGTTAAAACGAGATTCCTAAATTAATATTCTTTCATTCAAATTTACTCTGCCATTTATTATTTTATTGTAGTATTTTGGCATTTAATAAGACAAGTTGCGCATAAAATAGATGACCAGATTTTAAACAAACCGAATAATAGAAGTGACTCAGGCGTGTTGGCATCCGGACTTCATAGCTATCAAGTTTATATCGCTGCTATATTTCGCGAAACGCTTAACTGTGTCGCGTAACAAGATTTACAAGAAAACCGTAGCGCTTTTAATAACGAACATGAAGTGTGAGTTTCTCTCCGATACATAAAATAGACTTGTCCTGGAACATAACATCGGATATATTGCACGGCTACAATCGCCATCGGGCGTAGTACACACAGCGAGCCTCATAACGTATGAGCTCTCCGTTTCTTGTCGAGCAATCAATTTAAATACCATAAGCGTAGCTCTACATCGGAATATAACGCAAAAACGACGAGCATCCAATGCGCATTGCTCAACACGGGGGGGGGGGGGGAGATGTTTATGCCGAGCGCGCGACGCTTCTCTCTTCGCCCTTATTTTCCGAGGGTACAGGGTGCATCGCGTATAACGCAGGATATTGCCGTTCTTTATATTTTCAAAGGATGCTGCTGCGCGTCGGGCGCCGGGAGCTACGAGCGGAAAGAGAGAAAACGGCGAACTCCGTGCATACGTATACGTACATTATATTATACGTGCAGCATCCGCGCGACACTGTGCGTGCACGTGCGTAAGATGCTGTTCGTTCAATCTTGGAAATGGGTGGGAACGGCGAGAGAGATAGTTTGGACGAGAAAAAATTTATCTCCCGTGATGCGGTTCATCACGTTAACCCGCATAATGCACTCTTCATGCTCGTGCTATATATTGCGAGCGAAAGCGCGGAAATTGTTTACACACACACTTTCGTCGGCGCAGTAAAAAGGCTTTGCTCAGCTCGTTTTCAATTCGTTTGTTCGCGTTGCTCTCACCGTTTCGCGAACGCTTGAAAGAGCGCAATGGCAATGTTATATAAAATGATACGGATATAATGTACTTAAATAGAAACATTTTAAGTACTTTCTTACGTATATCGTCGACAAAATAATTGCATTTAATTAGTCTCTCTGAGGCTATTAAATCTATTCTTATATCATTAAAAGATAATCATGATAGTTAACAAGAAACTATTCTAATTTCTTATAATCGTTTGTTATGGAGTAACGTTCTACAACTTATCTAACGAATGTTGTACAACATTTGTATTTTGAGACATAAAATGGTAAAACGGTGTAATTTATCTTTTGTAAGGGTTTATAAATTACACACACAATGCCAAAGGTATTGTTGAATGAAAGTTTGTTAGCAAATGGAAATTATTGCGTTAATTCTACATCGTTGCTACATAAAAAAATGTAGATATATCGCATATAAGTTTCACACTGAGATACCATCGATGTTTTTATATAACATCTTTTTTGAGTATATGAAAATATGTATAACTTTTATCACTTCACAGAAGAGTATAAAATGTGCAACATATTCACAACACAATGTAGTAAATATACATTTCTCGTGAAAAAATTATAGAACGTATTTCTCTCGAGAAAACTCGTATATAGGTATACAATTTATTATTCAATGTGCCCACGAACGTCGTCATAATTCAAGTAATATTTTCTGCAAGTACTTGAAACAAGCATACAAATTGTTTAGAACTGTCTTTTCGGAGATCGTTATTTTAATTACGTACTCTTGTCGTATATAGGCTGAAAGAATAGCATAGAAAACAGTAAAGCAGCATTATATATATATATAATCAGATATTTCGTATTATAATAAGTAAGAGGTTATGCGCAAATAAGTTTTATGATTTACAAAGTTTATATAATTATATGTCTAGGGCTTTCGCAAGAAACTATGTTTTAAAAAATGCACGATTTATTTGCGTCATTGATTAAAGGTTTTATCCGATTTTTATCAAAATTTTTAAAAAACATTATGAAGAAATACAGTCTATATAATTTATAATTAAAACTTGACACAAATCTTTTAGTTTAACAAATGTTAAGCTATAATTAAATAAGATTCTATATTAATTTAAAAAATATATTTTCGGCATTTTTTATTTTTGTGTTATAGTTCCAATTTTCTGTTTTTATCATAACATCTGTATTATCGTACTGTTTTAACCTCAAATAATGCATTAAATGAAATTAACAGAGTGCACAAATATCAACATCAATCGATTACAGCGATCTTTTCATTGGAATATAAATTGTGAATTAACAAAATTCTAGGCAAAACCTCGTCTGTCTTAAAGAATTTATGGTTTTATGCAAATCCCCACTATTCTCAGGAACTGAAAATTTACATACAAACGTAATTCTCGGGAGTATATTTGTGTTTATGAAGAGAAGATATATTATTCTTTTTATTCCGTGAAAATACACTTGAAGCTGTTTATGAAGCAGCAGTCGTAAAACTATCCAAAGCTTCGTTATGATATCGTTGATGAAACATTGATGTTCATTCACCTCGGTTTTCTTCTTAATTAAAAGCTAGAAATGAAACTTGTCGATATATAAAGCAAGTCGGTAAAATTGAATTAAATAAACTTATATCATATTGTACGTCTTGCAATATTTATTAAGTTCACTTGCCGCAATATTATCTTTTTAAAATTAACATTTTTACTTAATTTATAATTGCATAAGTAAGGTATATATAAATAATATCTAGTATTTATAAATATTTTATATTAATATGTTATGAATGTAGAGCAGTGTCGACAAGATTTTAATTTATTAAGCGTAAGATTTTGTGTAGTAAAAAAATTTTGCGAGATTGCTTATAACAAGGATCGATACGGGTGGGTTTCGAATTGGATGAACGCCAGCATCGGCATTAATTCTTGGCTCTCCACTTGGAACTGTCACGCGCTCGTATCATGATACTCGAAATACTGGAGCTTGGTGAGTTTTTATCAAAGAGAAAATGCTTTTAATTCTTTACATTCAAAAACTTTATATGAACCAAAAGTACATTGTAGAGAGAGCAGAGAGCTATTGAGCCTATTGAAATGATAGTTTTTAAACTATGAACCTTTTGCGACTAAAGTGTGTATTAAAGTTCTGTATTTTTTTCAGTATGTAATTAAATACTTTTTACGTATCTTCTTACTAATTTGGAATTGATTGTTCCTGAATAAAAGTATTGAGACAACAATGTTTATTGAATTATATAGGTATAATGGAATTATACATTATAATAATATATAATTAAAAGTATATTAAAATAGCAGAAAGAGATACAAAAAAGAAACAAATTAAATATATATTTGTTGCAATTAAATTTATGTCAAATTTTAATTAAATTGTATAAATTGTATCATTTCCTAAGTAACTTTACGATCATTCGCGCCACAGGTTGATTTAAAGACAAATACTCTAAATACTCATTTGTTCTACGTTGTGCACCGCAGTAATTTATTGCACAAAATGTCAAAGGAAGAAAAAGTATCTCGGTATGGAGTGTGATTGCGGCACGTTGCATTAGATTGTATTATACTACGTACCGCGAGACACGATTCGTACTCACAAATGGTTTTAATGGCTTACTGTTTGTCTCGTGTGTGACCACAGTTTGTTCGCAACAGAACAATCTGGAAACAATTTGCGGGTCGCGTATGTACTTTCCGGAAAACTGTCTACTACGTAGAGACGCGGCAACGAGCGAATCTCCGCTCGCCTCCGGCTAACCAACATTTTGTTCAAGCTATCCGCAAAGTCGATATTAATTATTTCGTCGTACGGGAACAATTTGTGCCAGTTATTGCTTAGTTTCGATAAAAAAAACTACGAGTTTCTATAGAGGAAAGGGAAAATTGGAACCTAGCATGAAATTTAGACATCGGAATATTTGTTTTAGAATTTATAATTTTATATAACTGAATAAACGTAAATCTATTTTATGTAATGTTTATTCATTAATGTCTCTCTGTATTGCCTATTTTATTATATATTTTTAATTTATATTTTATTACATCTTTCTTTTATAGAGAATGTTTTGTTAAGGTCTCTCTTCTGTGTATTTCCTATTTTATTATATATTTTTAACTTATATTTTACTACATCTTACTTTTTATAGAGAATGCCTCGAATTTAGAAAGCTATTTTACATTTATAAACATCAATTTTTTAGTGAACTATTACAGTTAGGCAATATAAAAGTACATTTAAATGTTGATTATCATTTTATTACATATTGAACAATTTGTATCAAAGTTACCTATGCATTTTTGTGCATTCAATCACCGCCAACATTAGTATTACCCGATGAACACTACGGGGACGTTATTGGTCGGATTTTGCCTATCGTGTGTGTGTGTGTGTGTGTGTGTGTGTGTGTGTGTGTGTGTGTGTGTGTGTGGTGTGTGTGTGTGTGTGTGTGTGTGTGTGTGTGTGTGTGTGTGTGTGTGTGTGTGTGTGTGTGTGTGTGTGTGTGTGTGTGTGGTGTTAGCAGAGATTTGGGCACACTGATTTTCATTCAAACGAGGAATTGTTACGATTTTGTCGTTTGTTTTCGAATTAACGATACAATACAGTGATTGCAATACTGTGAAGTTATACTTACAGAAGTAATGTACTGTGAAGTTACTTACTTCAGTATTACAAAACTTCACAGTATTGCAGTCACTGTATTGTATTGCTCATTCGGAACCAAAAGACAAAATCGTAACAATGCCTCGTTTGAATAAAAATTAGTTTGCGCAAATCTCTGCTAACACACACACACATACACGATAGGCAAAATCCGACCAATAACCTCCCCGAAGTGTTCATCGGGTAATACTAATGTTGGCGGTGATTAAATGCACAAAAATGCATAGGTAACTTTGATAAGCCATAACTCGGCGAAAAAAAAATCGTACGGACTTAATTTTTTTTTAATTTGCAGGGAAAAGTCCATATTTTACGATGGTTGCCATAATAGTTACGAAAAAAATTCATTCTACTCCGTAGAATGTGTCAAAGTATGCAATTTTTTGGAGACGTAACACGTCCTTACTTTTGGAAGAACGGCGGGAGGGCGGGAGGCTAAATTCAAAATCTAACAATGGTTCCTTAAAATACAGACTTCACCCTTTAAAATGAAAAAAAAAATCTTTCAGATATGACAATTTTTCGCGGAGTTATGCTTATTTGAAGTTGGGCAAATTTTTTACGTAAATTTTGTTGCGATAATTTGTTGCCCAGTGTATATAGATAATTGATTGGTTATCATAGAAATCATTTTACTTCTTCGAATAAAATAAGGTAAATTTTATTTCTCGAATAAACATTAGAATTATTGTAACCCATTGTAACCCATTTATCAAAATTAATTTGAAATACAATGAACAGAATATTTAAAATAAATTTATTTTATAAAATGTTAAATATTTGACATAAAAGTAATATTTTGAAACGACAATATTAAGTATATTTTCGAATCGATATTTATGATAATCTTAATTAACCATAAATTCGGTTTTATTAATTGCATCGTTTTGAGTGATGTCAGGATTTTATTGGATAATATTACAAATGAAGTAACGTTCTAGGCTCTAGGGGAACAACAAATATACTGGCTAGTGCCAGCGGCTGGTGTTTGCTTTTACGGCACACAGCGTACCATTGCGTATCTAACAATAAGGCTGCCACGTACATAAGGACACTGTGTTACATGATTTAGTTAGCCAATCAGACCTTCAATGTTGCTTCTCTATAATATGCAGGTATATTAAGCTATCTAAGCCAAATTATCAGAACACAAAAAATTTTATATAGAATTAATTTGCTAATTATTTATTTGCTATTTTTTGCTTTTAAAAGTAATTTTTTTGCTCCAGCTATTAAAAAGTTACGAAGGGCTGGATAACTTAAGATTAAGCTGCCACGCCATTGTAAAAAACAGCATATACATAAGTCAAAGCAATAAATTAATAATACCAAAATTATTTGCTACTTTTTGCTATTTTTTGCTTGCAAAATAATTTTTTTGCTTACACTATTAAAAAGTTACACTTTTTTAGCGCTATGAGCGTGCTCTGTCCTTGTTCAACTTTCCGTAAGTAACAAAGGGTCTGTTTTCTATTGTTGATCTGATTGTACTAGTTTAGAGTTTATCTTTTTTACTCCACATTGGAAGGCAAAAGATAAACTCTGAACTGGTGCAGCCAGTTCAGCAATAGAAAACAGACCTATAAGATAGATTAGATAGAACGACGCTCTATCGCTAAGAGCGTAGTTCTCGAACGCAGCCTAATATCTAAGACTCTAGCTGACACTCGTGTGAACAGAGTGGCGCGAGTTGCTCCGTGTATCCTTCAAAACTTGATTAACACGAGTTGTTCAATTGTTCATGTGTGGCAAATGCTGAACGGTGCGACAGTTTCGACAAATTGCTGTGATGCATATTATAAGCGATTGTTCATCGCGTCTTAGGCCGGTATTCATAATCAGATCTTGTTTTAAGACCGTCTTAAGTAATATTTTAAGATGCTAATACGGCTCTGTGATTGGTTAATGACATCTTAAGATTGTACTTAAGATGGTCTTAAATATAAGAACCGACTATGCATACCGGCCTTAGCTATTCTTTTTATTTCGGGAATGTCATGCAACGTGTCGTGCAAACGATCGTAATTAACTGCATTTTCGCTAATGTTGTGTTGAGTGGGTGCAAATTCAACAACCTCAACCACCTGAGGGAGGAGGAGGCTTAAGAGAGGAATTGAGCAACAGCGAAGCAGTCTTAAGGTGAGTAATTTATATAGTAGGTATATCTATTATAATTAATTTATATATAATTTTTTGGAGAATTGATTGTCTATTTCTTTTTAGCTGGCGTTCATTCAAATTAATCACAAAACAAGAATAGAGAAGGAGATTTTTATATTTATAAAATCTTATAAAAAGGCTTATATTAAATATATTTTTTAATTTTTGGCCGTAATTGTTAATTAGCGTTTGAAGAAGAAACGCGGAATTAATTAATATTTAAGTGGACATTATTGTAAATTTCATATTTAATTAATTAAATTAATAGAATGGCTCTTTCGTCACGCGTTTCGCGTATCTCACAAAGGAACATAAAGTTTTTACGCATATCAGTCGACGATGATAATTATCTATCAGTAGAAGGAGAATTTCTTCTTTTCATCGATTTCTACCTATATATAACCAGAATATGATCAGAAGCTTAAGACTCCCGGATCATTAGTGATTCAATTAAGTGGTATATCCGTTATATACTGACTATTTATTAATAATCACTTTGTAATTTGTTAGAAATTATTCAGGACTTGTTTCTTGCTCTAAATATTTTGCGGCATTATAATAATAATGCAATGACTTATACTGCACAATGCTTATTTTTGCTAGTATACCTATATATAATTTGTAGCTTTTCGTTGATGATAACTCATCTCGTGAGTATCTTGAAGAAGTGGAGAGACTCAGTACCATGAAGAGCTTAATATCCTAATGCTAATGATAGGAAAACCACCGGTATTCATTGCACTACTATCGCCTATGAATATGAAAAATGTAATAGAGCAATAGAATTCTCCGTGCAATCATCAGATATTTTAATGCTTAGTACGCGTAGGACTGTAATTAGTCTTTACTTTTATTTTTATGCTGTGTCAGAATTGTAAGAAAAGTTCTTGATTTATTAAAGTCATACAAATTCAATTCTCTCGAAATAAAAAATTTTGTTATGTAAAAATTTGACATTATGTAATAATAATAAATTAATTCATATAATAATTTGAGAACTATATATTAAATAAACATTAGTTTTTTAATGAAATATTGGGATTGGGCTAAAGAAACATTTAGGTATCGATTATCATCATTTGACATAATGTAATAATAAATTAATTTATATAATAACTTGAGAACTGTATATGAAATAAACATCAATCTAATGATGACATATTGGGATTGGGCTAAGGATACATTTAGGTATCGATTACCATTGTTTTACATAGCTGAACGATTTGTATATATACAGTTAATCGATTAGTCTGTTTACTGTGCATGACCCTCGACTGGATTATGTCTGCAATCGATTAACTGGGCAATCGATCGGCCACACTCGGTTAACAGATACCGATGCACCCTACTACAATTAACCGTTTAGCGGTATGTTCAAATTACCTAATACTGCTTCTCTTAGCATTGTGTTGACTTCTCTTGCAGTCTCGTGTTGGCTTCTCAAGGCAGCAAATCTCATTTTAGATTAAAATTCAAAGATGATATAAGATTATCTTGATTGAAATAGAATATTGTGATGGAAATCTTAGATCGTGCATTGATACATCGATTTATGTAAATATTTAATTACATGAACAAAGATGAAGAACTTAACAAAACAAGCAAACAGTCATAAATTAGGATACCAAAAAGTCAATTTCACAAGATATATAATTTAAAAATGAATAATTTCGTTTTAATGTATTTTACTTCAAAATTTTATTGTAGTTATAATGGCAGACAGTTTATGTTGTTTTTCCTTCATTCTTTTATTTCCTTTATTTTCTTGAATTTCAATTTTAACTTATTTCGTGAAGTCAGGATTGGATTATGGAAACTGGGTCAGATATAGGGAATAAAACGGACCTCAAAGATATGATGTAGCCTAGATATTCATTTTGGCTATATTTGTCACAATTTGCCTGAAGTATTAAAATATTAAATTTTTTATCAATAATGATATAATGCAAATGCGAAATTGATGTAAAATAAAATTGTGCGTTTATGCAATAAAAATTACGCGTTTGCCGAAATAGTTAGTATTCGTTTGACGAAGTCATAATTTTGTAATCAGTAAAATGCTAGTTTTAAAAAAGGAAATCCCGATTTCATTGATATAAGCAAAAGACACAGAGAATGTAGTATGAATCGGTTGAACTATTTTTGTTCGAAATGCAGAGACAAATCAGATTGAAGAACGTTTGATAGAGATTGAAAGTAAAATCGAATAAAAATATTTCTTGTAAATAGAGTAGAGAAAGAATTATGTGAAAAAAATAAAATTCTTAATAACAGAGTTAATTTTAATTCAATATAACGATACTTTATACTATTAATAATTATAAATATAAATTTTTCTATACACAATATCTCTTCCGTGACTAGAAATTTTCTTATACGGTGAACAGTTTTGCGCGAAATCTATGCTTTTCGGTCATCAGTGCAATCTGGTAAGAAAAGTCTAAGGAAACAAAGCGCTTGCAGTCGAATTCTTGAGACGCTCTCGATTTTCGCTGCCTCGTCGAGGCGAATCAGTGAGCCTGTTTACTCGGATCTCGTCGCACGAACTTTAAACTTCATAGGCAAGGCTCGTCGTAAATCAAGCGTTTCAAACCGGCCACCTGTAGCATCGCATCGGAAAGACGATCCTGTAGGCGATTCTTAGCTTGTCATCGAAATAAAACGGTTAGATTATGATTAAAAAAAGTATTTAGGCTGGGAAAACAATTTATTTTATTATCTGTTCTTTTTTAAAAATCTTTTTACACGTTTTGTATTACGAATATGTATTACGAAGTAACTATAAACTCAAATTAACTGTAGCTTATAATTACAAAAATTATAAAACTTAAAGAAACTTTAAGAAGTTGGGCAAAGTTGATTCTTCCATTTTCAAGACAAACTTTTTTAGGTAAAATATTTGATTAAAAGAATTTTCTTTAAATTTGATTGATCTTTAATTTCAATGAAGAATTAAACTGCATGTCATATATGTATCTTTAGACTTTTTCAAAATCCGGGTTGCATTGGCGACGGAAAATTTTCAATTATGTATAAATACACACACATACGCACATACGTATTTAAAATTATTTTTCTATAAGTTCAACAAATTTTTTATATGCGATAAAATCAAAATTTACGGATTTACGAGACAGTTATTATCTGCAAATTTTATACGGATGTAGTTAAACGATATATATCAAAAAATCGTGAAGGAAAATTTCTAGAATAACAGGAAACATATTTTTTTTACCAACTTGGTGAAGGAATAATTTTATTTCATTTGTCAGACAAGTACAGAGATCGTATAAATTGTGAATCGTGGAATGAGGTTTGACAGTACTCAAGGGCCGTCGAGACATTTCGACGCGACATAAATCGCAGCACGCACGTTACACTGTGAAATCTGTGGACGATTTCAGAGTGGCCTGTGGAACGATTCGACGGAGCGTCGTGACGCTTACGAAGTAAGGTACCTTTCTACTGACGTCGCTTGGCTCACCATTGGGAATGGACGGACTCGCCGTTAAGGGATTCCAGTGATGTCCGTCCGTTCGAATGACGACTTCCAGTGATCCGGAAAATAAACCCTCCCCTTCCCCCCTTCCTTCATCTTCTTCCTCCAGTCGTCGCTTCCTACTAGCCACACGAAGTTATGAACCTCCACTGGCGTTCAGTTGCTCCTGCAATCGCGCAAACGAACTCGTCCGGCCCGATTCGATCTCTTCGAGCAGTAAAACAGTCGCGCGACGTCTCGCGGCAAAGTCGATGTTGGATGTCCGATATACGGGCCTTCAGAAAGGTATTTGCAGTTTCCGGATCGAAGTTATGAGGTATTCATGACACTGTAGAGGACCTTATCATTGCTCTCGTCGGTGAATTTTAATACCTCTGCTCGATGAAGCGGACTTTGGTCAATATGGACACGTTCAAAGTTCTGTTGCTAGTTCAGTATCTGCAAGAGAGTCCGTTGCGCAGTTAATATTTCCTTTTATGGTTCATGCTACACATCTGAATATGTAAATTGTGAGATAAAATATATTTTAGTATATCATATTGCTATCGCTATAAATATAAGAAATAAAAATAATATTATATAATGTTTATTGTGTATCAGAATAAAATGCGTATCAGGAATTACATAAAATTTTACCCAAAAAACCTCCATAAAAATATATAAATATAATATAAATAAATTGGGGATAACTGTCTCTTGAAAACATGATATAATATACTAGGTCTGTCAGAAATTAATGAGATTAAATTGATAAACAATTAAAGTAATTTAAATCGACCGTAACTGGCAATATATAACGTCTTTCCGATATGAACATAGAAAATGAACATAAAAAAAATTTAAACTATTTAATTTAGAAATTACATCAATTGATCAAAACCTATGGTCGAAATTAATAATGTTTCGATTTGATCCGAAAAAGTGCTGTGTGAATCCGACAAACCAAGTTGGCTCACAGTTTTTCTATGTTCATATCGGAAAGACGTTATATATTGCCAGTTACGGTCGATTTAAATTACTTTAATTGTTATTCTATATACTGGCAAAGAAATTTATTATTCTGTAAATTGATAAAGTTTTTTATTATACATTTGTAATTAAATTACAATGGTTTCTTTCAAAATAGGATTTACCAGCATCTACACACCGTTGCCAACGATGTTTCCACTGTTCCTGTAGTATCCAGCATAATATTTTGAAGTTGTTTATACTATTTAATTATAATGACACATGAACCAAACAAGTCGAAACTTGTACTGCTTTAAAAGGAAATATTATACTTTATGTTCTGCGTGGTTACGATTTTTCAGTGTTGCCACATTGTGCGCTACTGATTTAATCTCATTACATTTTTGACAGACCTCGTATTATTCAATGAAAGCTCCATTTAAATTTAAATTTTAACTTTTAATACATAGTGAATTATATAACGTTACCCAAAATTTTTTCCTTTTCAAGATAATTTATTAAGTAAGGTTAAAAACTGCAGAAAAGAATAGCAAATCTTAATAATTTTTCATTTTTTAAATTGCTCGTCTATTACATCCGTATTGTTTAACGCTTCAATACGCAAATGCGATCTTTTTTTACGATATCTTATCTCTCATATTAAACGTATGATTATGAAAATTCATAAAATAGTTAGTAGAATCGTAGTAAGTTCATAATTACGATATTAAAGGCATTCTCAAGTTCAAACAAGTAGTACAAATGGGTAATGCTAACTGTGGTTTATTGTTTGTCGTGAAAACGCGTGTCCCCGCAATTTTCCTTATTTATTGTAATCACTTAACGTTTAGTTCGACGACAAACGACTTTCTACCCCTGCTCGCGCGTTTAAGTAATAACGATGTCTTTTATCCTCCGTGTTTCGATTTTGTGCGCCACTAAAACCGGGATTGTTCTCGAAATAGTCGCGACACGATGATAAACGCGGAAAAGTACGAAGGCATTTCCTTTATGAGGCTGTTTGTGCTAATCTTAAAGGGGCGAGATTGAATCATTGTTTTATGTTTACAAACGACCATTTCTCTAGCGATACAATTTAATTGTCTATTTATTGATGTAATTATGCACACACATATATTTTAAACTTTATACCTTATAGAATTCCGAATCTGTGAAAGAATCCTGTAGATAATTCTAAAAAATTTTTATTGGAAAGAAAGATTTTATTCTTTAGTGAGAGAGAATATTATTGATTTTAATGTTATTTGTAATAAAAATGGCAAAAGCTTTAATTTTATCGGTTTAAGTACGTTTTTCAAATATTTTTCATTTTATTCAAACAGTATATTATCTCATTATTAGAAGAAAATTATAAATTGTACTTGAATTTTAAATAGCCGTTATTAATCATTGATTCTTGCTTTGTCTTAGAAAATACCGAATAATATAAATTAATTACATGTCTAGTGTTCTTTTTTGTATTGCAAGTATAAAGATGCACTTGTTATTATTTGTTTAGTTAGTTGTGGTGAATATACGAAACATATTTTAAACATATTTTAGACTTTTTAATATTGCATAAATCAGTCTTATTTACTACATGCAATTAAAACTTCAATTTTCCTAACTTAAGAGATAAGAGTTGAATGGAATTTTGAGATATACATGCATTATATGCGAAGATACCAGAAGCTTGAACGAATTTCTTGAAAGCATATGCTTGCATAAGAAGAACTATCATAGTTCAAACTCATTTCCTCGCAGACTCGCAACTTTGAACAAAACTGCTTCAGGACTCGTATTTTAGGACTACATTCTTGGAGCAGAGACAGTAAGGCTGAGGGTGGAAAACGAGGAACAAGAAGGACGGATATCTTCGTTCGTCGCATAGAGAGATCTCTTTTCTCCAGTTTCATTGTTTCAGCGTCCTTGAGCGCGGATGTCCCTTTTCTTTTTCTCCTTTTTAACTGATTGATACCTTTTGTCGGTGAATGGCGACGGGGAGAGCGCTTTACCGTCGCGGAAAGAGCCGTAATTAGAGGCTATTTATCGCTGGCCTTGAGAAAATTTCTTCTGCATCCCTTGGAGCATCTATCTTACTTTCGCTTCCCCGTTCCGAGGCAGATCTCACTCCCTTCCGCCCCTTCTTAGAGTTAACCCCTGCGCGAACGGTTCTCGCGCGAGATTTAGCAGTATTAGCGTCAAATGGAGGACCGGTCGTTTAAGGCAAATTACGGAGATATCGTTAAAAGGGTTTGCTCTGTACGGCTTTTTAAACGTATTTACGATCTCTCGACCGCTAATTTAACCACGAAACCGTACACGACGCGACGTGCCGCGCAAGAAAGACGAAGAATCTTCGGCTCTAAAGGGCAAGAATTCGTGCGCCTTGAGGAAGTAATAGCCTTTGCGAGGAGTCAAAGCAGTTGAAATCGTCAAGGTTTTAATATGCAGATCGGTTTAAAATATTAACGGCACAGCATTCAGAATGTTGCGAGAGTTTAATGAGCCTGAGAGGATTATTCCGCGAATATTAAAGTCCTTAAATAACTGTCTCAGATAAAGTATATCGCGCTCTTAATTCTCAAAGTAGGAATTCTCAAAGAAGAATTATCTTCACAGATGAAGTATTGGTTTTCCTGGTGGATATTATCAATATAATACGATAATTTTAAGCAGTTATTGATTTAAACCAAAGCTGAAAAAACTTCGTCTATTGCTTCCTCATAGAGGAAGCTTTGTTTTCATGAATTTCGTATATGAACCTTCGATTGCGTTTAAGTTGGGTTTAGTCAACCAAATTTAAAAAAATTATATATGAAATAGGGGTAGAAGAAACCAACGAAGAGATTGGTTTTTGAGTTTTTTCTGCCAATATGTTCAGATTGTTGTAAAACGTCGAAATATCGCCTTAAAAAAATGTCTGTATGTGTGTGTGTATGTATGTATGTATGTATGTGCACATTTGATGTTGTGGTTGCTCTAATTTCCGCAAATATTGAGATATCGAGCTGTTTTTTTTTTTAATCGATAGAGTATCATTCAAGGAAGGTTGGTATTGAATTTGGCGACGATCGGTAAAAGGCTTCTTTTTTAAAAAAATTTTGAATTTTTTTAGAAATGTCCGTGGTTGCTCTAACTTCCGCAAATATTGAAGGTTTCTACTTGCACACTTAAAAACTATAAGGAAGCAATGTGCAGGTTTTTTTGCTTTGACTTATGTATATGCTGTTTTTTACCATGGCTGGATAGCTTAATCTTAAGCTATCCAGCCCTTCGTAACTTTTTAATAGCTGGAGCAAAAAAATTACTCTTAAAAGCAAAAAATAGCAAATAATTAGCAAATTAATTCTATATAAAAATTTTTCTGATAATTTGCCTTAGATAGCTTAATATACCTCGCAAAGACCATGCGGGTCAACCACGCCCATGCAAGCACATTGTGATACAATTACGCTTAATCTTGTATAATTACGAGATATTATTCGAAATAATAGATTCTAACAAGGTACTTCGAATCAAAAGCAAGATTATCAAAATAAATGGTATATTAATTCTCATTCGTTTGACAAATTTACGCTTATTATTAGTATTAGTGTTATGCCGTTTTTATACATATTTATTCAAGTATAAAAACAAATTAGATAGTGTCCGATGTTTTGCACTTCCAATTTAACAAATATATAATAATTTATCATTTTGTTATATCTCTGAGTTTGTTATGTCTCAGCGGATGTTGTTTCTATTTTGATGTGAAATTCTTTGTACTTTTAATTTTGAAAATCTGTACGACCTCGTTTCATTAAAAGATTATTATTGATTTGTTAAGCATGTCTCTTTCAATTAACAATTAGCCGTAAATTCGTCACGGTCTCGCTGCGACTTTAGTATTGAGAGCAAGCAGCAGCAACCAGTTCTTCTCTACTCGTCATTTCAAGATTAAACGTGATAGCGTGATAATGCCGCAGTTGATACGAAAATTCTCCGCACATAGCATGCTGGACCAAATGATAACTCGCAACAACCAGTTGTCAATCTTGGCTTTCTCAGTAACATTCCAATAAATGAATTGTGTAAAACATGCATTATTTTCCGCACTTGAACGCGAAAAAACAATCGCGTTATCTGCTAATGAAAAGAGTATTTTCCTGTTGATGTAAAATACGTATACTACACTACGATATTGCCCGTAATTCTGAGAAACATTCTTGTGTTGAATTTTTTAAGAAAGTCGCGTCTAGCGGCGTCGTTGCGAACGTACCCCGCGGCGCGAACGCGACTGCGAAGATTTTAATAGCCTGATATCTCTAAGTTGGGGACCTAAGTCGTCTACAGACGATTCCGAGTCTCGACATCGAACTCGCGAAACTCATGTTCGACCGTTAGACGCCGTGCCGTCGTAAGCGGTGAGATCCCGACGACGGGCGGAGGCGCCGTACGGCAAACCGGGCTCGTGCGACGACCGGCCTGCGAGGACCGGCCGCCTAGTAGGTGTGTCACATTGTTTTGAGCCTTTCGACTCACGAGACTCCTAGGCCGGTATTCATAATCAGATCTTATTTCAAGACCGTCTTAAGTAATATCTTAAGATGCTAATACGGCTCTGTGATTGGTTAATGACATCTTAAGATTGTACTTAAGGTGGTCTTAAATATAAGAACCGACTATGAATACCGGCCCCTAGAGATATCATCTGCAAAAGCATTCGTTTCAACGCTGCCGATTATCGTCACAAGTTTCAGAACTGTCTAACGATAATCGGCGGTGTTGAAACGAATTCTTTTAAAATCGTCGCAGTATTTATAAAATACGCTTCTACTTAGTGCGCTATCGAGTTAGTTCTACTATTATGCGCCGCCTAGCGGCGTCGTTGCGAACGTACCCCGCGGCGCGACCGCGCACCCCCACGCGCACCCCTCGCAATATTCAAAACAACTTTATTTTAATAATACTCTGTATAAAATTACATGTACATCTTATACACTTTTTAAGCAGAAATCGGTAATCCCTTCAACGATTCTCGCCAAATTAAATAACAATCTTCCTTTAATGATACCTTATATATAAGATTACATGTATGACTTATACACTATTTAGGCAAAAATTGGTAACCCCTTCACCGATCCTTGCCAAATTCAACACCAATATATCTTTAATGATACTCTATCCATAAAAAAAGTGTGCAAGTAGAAACTTGCACATTGCTTCTTCATAGTTTTTAAATGTTCAAGTAGAAACTTGTACATTGCTTCCTCATAGTTTTTAAGTATGCAAGTGGAAACTTGTACATTGCTTTCTCATAGTTTTTAAGTGTGCAAGTAGAAACTTGTTTAAGTGAGCAAGTAGAAACTTGCACATTGCTTTCTTATAGTTTTTAAGTGTGCAAGTAGAAATCTGCACATTGCTTCCTCTATGAGGAAGCCAAATTAATAAATATCTACTAATAATTATGCATAAAAAAATAGGCTTCCTCGTAGAGGAAGCAATGTGCAGGTTTCTACTTGCACACTTAAAAACTATAAGGAAGCAATGTACAAGTTTCTACTTGCTCACTTAAACAAGTTTCTACTTGCACACTTAAAAACTATGAGAAAGCAATGTACAAGTTTCCACTTGTTTTATGATGGGTCCTGAGCCATGAACGCACACACTTGAATTCTATATACATTTATAGAGAGAAGAGGTTGGTAGAAATAATAATAATAACATAATCTCAAGTCTCGAAAACAGGAGAAAAGATACTTTGGTGAGAGATGAATTTTGCATATTATCTAATATTAGCTAATTGGCACTAAAAACTTTTCTCTAAATCTGAATCGGTGACTATTCACTGATTCAGATTTAGAGAGTTTATTAATTAACTTAAATATTATAATATATCTAATTTTACATAAAATATATTTTATAATATCGTTCAGACTTTCTTGTGCTCAGGGCATCTTTCCGTGGTGACAGCGGTAACAAACTTATTTGTTTGTTCGGCTAAGTCTCTGGTATACAATCAAGCCTAGGCATGTAAACAAAACAAAATATTATGTTTTAACAGAACGAAATGGCAAAGAATTGAATTCTATGAAAGCGTTTATTGCACTTAGAAAAATGGGACTTGTTCGATTCATTGATGTGGTGTTCAGACTACGACAAACACTCAAACACAAGAATCAAACTGCCATCAGAGCATATCGCAGATATTTTTATGTTATTTCCGGACAGTCTTAACAATGAAAGTCTGCTAACTGAATAGGTCCGCCCTCCCCCCTTCAAGAATCTAAAATTATTTTTCTAATATACACAACAATACCTATACAAAATGACAAATGTTTCAATACTGTGCGCTATTTTGGGAGGTTTTTTGATTATTTAACAAAATATGTTATTTTAAAAATTTATGTAATCTTCGTTTACTATAGTATTACTTTACCAAGAAAAGTAATATCTATGTAATCTCTGAATTGTAAACATGTAAAGATCTGTTTCTAAGTTATACACATATCTTTGACTATTTATACAACTGTACGCGTAGCATTTTTTAAATAAAGTGCAGTAGGATCACTACTTTAACATCTTTATGAATGTAAAAGTCGTTTTTAAAATAATAATTACTCCATTAGCGTTAATCATATATTTATTGCATGATATAGTCATACTAAAGGCCGTACTCGTTGTATTAATTGACAATGCATTGGCTACGCGACATACATCTTCCTTAGTTCCTCCATTAGCGCGCGCGCGGTACAACATAATTTTGTTGAAGTCAATACTTTGTGGAAGCCGGCAACTTATATTACGCTGGAAAGATTATGCAAAATATAAGCTCATCGGACGCGAATTTCATTAAGGACAGCCGTCACGTAGTGATCGAAGGCGAATAAGTGTTTTCGACGGTGGAGATGAAGCCGATCGATGAATTAAAGTGGCAAGGTGGCCGATACCTAATATAATTGTCCTTCCGATTGTATAATCTCGTGATAGCTAATGCTGCCGTTATGTCATGCTAATAGGTGTTTCCTAATGAGCTCTCGAGGCTGAAACGCGGAATTTCGGATGCGCGTGCTTATCGTCACTGTCGATCCGTGAATGATAGAGATATTATCGATCTAATGTTTAACATAATCCGACAATCCTCCGAAGCATCTGTACGTCTATCAAGATGATGGAAACATATTAATGGATCTGTTGTCATTGTCTTTATCTTAACTTAGAATATAATTATTCTTCATATATTCGTGAAATCGATGTATAACATTCGCATAGATACCAGAGCTGTAGATTGAAACAAATTTTATTATATGCAAAATGTCAAATTGTTATAATTTAATTATAAGAATGTACATATATGTGAATATTTAAGTTCGCAATATATTCCAATGCAAAGAAAATCGAGAGTTACATGCAAAATTTATGAACAAATCATGAAAATAAAAATTTCTATTTTAAATCTTGAATAATTTTGATAAGATTGAAAGAATAAGACATTGTTTTTTTCAAAGCATTTAAATAGACAGACGTTGCACTATAATTTGAGTGTCCCCTACAGAGTAGCAAAGAATTATTTAGTTTTTCAGGAAAAATACGTGCCATAAATTATTGACAGTAATTAAAAAAAGATATTAAATTTTTAAAGAGCAAATAAATATCTGTAGTTATTCAGAAAATAATCGAGAATGTACAATTAATTGATAAAAAATTCCTTGAAACAGATTTTTATTTCTTATAATTTTCACATAGCAATTTGATAGCTGCAGTGCATAAATGCGAATAAGATTTTGACAAGTACTGAACTTCTCTACCTTTGTAGAATCTGTTTTACAAAGCCGCGATGCATGTGAATATATGTGTGTGACGAGACTCTCGGGTGCACTTTACTACTCTTCGTGAAGTATACTTTGGAGAGAATCGTAATTATAATCCGCAATTTCATTTCGTGCACGACGAGTTCCAGCCACATATCCTCTGTCACTGCATCAAAGATGCATTCGCGTGCACCGAGAGCACTCCAATGCGTCCAGTGCATTCGATAATGCGCGTTTGAGCTCGTCTCGGATGTCAAGCTGCGTAATCGTTACCTATGTAAATCGCGGACTCAAGAGGCTTGTAACTTGTCTGTATTACACGACGAGATGAGTCTTCAGACTCAAGTTTGAGGATGTGCCGTAATGTAACGTGCAAAGTTTATAACCCAAGGGAAAGGATTGGTTCTATGCGATAAAGTAAAATAAAACCGTATATTATGCGATCCGGTTTCTCGGATCTGAAGAACATTCAAGAAGCGTTTCGTTTTAGAGACGAAAGAACGCTTGAGACAGCATTGTATCTCACTTCTGCATTTAATCTTATAATATATATGAGATTTTTAATTTAATTTTTATTTACATGTATATATAATAATTCTATATATAAATTGAAGCATATTAATAACATCAAAATATCTAAATAGAAAATTTGGTGTATTATTTGGATTCTAAAATGGAAATATATCGTCTTTTATTTTCAAATAGAAAAAAGAAAGAGAAATTCGCAGCACTAAGCCTGAAACATTTTTCTTTTTCGATATATTTTCGAAACAACAATAAGGGGATAGAAGAAAAACATCTATCTCGATATCTGGTTCGCAAATTCTAAAGTTGCCACGATGTAATGAAGATTAAGCGACACGGTGTTGTGAGCGCAGCAGAGCATGTTTGTAAATTGTTGCATTAGGGCACGTATACCTAGCATTGTTACAGGTAACGATGAAAGCGAGCTCGCGGTGTTGATCATCCCTGGCAACTTGGGGGCCCTTTAGACGCGTAGGGCCGGATATTCTCCATTCCGCGGCTTTGAAACCGCCATCCTCCTTGCAGCCGTGTTGCCTTCTCCTCTGTAGCGCCCGGAGGAAGGGCTAGGCTTGTCTGTGAAATACAAACAGTGCATCATTATTGAACGCGGATTCACGGCCGATCGCTCGCCGAAAGCTGCCGATGGGGAAACTTCGTCGAGCGCGACGCGAAAAGAAGGGCTTCATTGTTATATACCGTCTCAGGATTCTGCTCCTCGTTCGAACCTTCTCGTGTTACCCTTTTCTCCCCATGTACACGCTCGTTTTATCTGCCTCGAGTTTGTACCCTCTTTTACTGAAGATATAAGTAATGCTGTAACAATATCTCGCGACTTCCTGCTGACCCAGGAAATGCCTGTGAACGACATTTACCGGTCATTATCTGGCGCGTAACGAGTCGAACGTATTCTACGTGTGTACTGTCGTGTAAACGTGAAGTTAAAAACTGGAGATAAAAAGCGAGAGAACGAGAAAAAGGAACCTCTTTGTGCGAGATTGAACAATAAGAAAAGTGATAGAGAGAACCAGTTGCATCGTGGATTGATTAAAGCTTTTGGCTTCCATTGTGATTTTTATTGCTGTAGCAAAAAATCTTTCAGAGAGAGATCTTTCTAAAGTATTATTACCAATTATTTTTCAATTTACGTAAAACTATTAACACACACAACGTATCATATAAGTATATTATTGCTGAATAAATAAAACTTTTTATTCGCACGAACTTAGAATAAAAGTTTTGAAGTCGAAAGGAAAAGTAAATATTCAAAATATTATTCCTTACATAAAGAAACTACAGACTTTAAATATAATAAAATATTTTATTTTACAGTTAATGATTTAAGATAATTTCAACTTGTCTAGCGTATGTCATGTTTTGTGGGGGAGAGTTAGAGAATTAGGGAAAATAACGGCGAAAGATATATGTTATTTTTCTCTTCTCTGTTTTCGCGATACGCTCTTCGAAGTCGATATTTGTGATTATTGCCGGAGCCACCTAGCTGTACCTCGATGAAATGTACCTTTCGATTCGTACAGACTCAACGAACTTTGCTACTTCCAAGTGAAGTATGCTTCTTCTCAGGGAAGTCTACATCCTCGCATGTACGTGCGCACAGATACTAGTGCAGCGTTCGCATCATTCTTCGGACTGATTAAACTTCTTTAAGTTTCTTGGTAATTTCCACTTCCGCCTGTTTCCTTCGCCCAAGCACTCTGTCTTTTCGTTTCGCTACTGACTCCCGATGCATTCTGTCGAAATTCGGATAGTAATGAACAACGCAAATGACAAACAGCCAGTCCAAACAGAAAAGTAAAATTTTCCCGTCTAAAGAGAGTCTGAATAAGAATCGATTTGAGGGAGAGTTCAACTTGATCGAGAGATGTATGTACATTCGCATTCGTTATTTTGTCGAGAATCGATAATGCGGTTCATACGTCATTTGCTGCATTCTGAATTTTATCTCGGATCATTTACGTCCAAATTGATACAAATAGACTATTGGAAGTATCGTAAAGATAGTTAAATTAGGAAGTACTTCTTATTCCGCGCTACAAGTTTTACGCGTGAAACAAACAAAAAGAATCAGTTGATTATTTTGAAAATAAAACATGATTTTAGGCAAGTAATTAGTAGATCGGTTTTTAGTTGTATTTTCTACTTTTTTAGCCACTTTTTTTTAGTTTTCTTTATCATTCCATCGCTGAAATGTAAGCGTATCCATGTTCCATTTTCAACGTAGAAACTAATATAGAATAGATACCAAATTTCTCATACTCTTGCGGTTTCGTTCTCTATCATGCGTTATCTTATTTTTATAAAACCAAGAGAGAACGCAGAAAGAAAATCGGAAGGAAAATCGATTGTGCCTCACACGCGGCATCGTTCTTTCGATATTGCGAGTTTATTTGTCCCGTTCCAGTTGATTGTGTATATCTCCAGTTCCCGAAAGATCAATATCGAAGAGCACCTCCGACTTTGTTCGTACTTACGTCTGGCTAACGAGCACGAGGCTGTCCAAAGTATAATTTTCCCGTAGTTGGACCGCGGCTCGTCTTACGGATTAATTAGCCCGCGAGTCTTCTTTCGCGCTTTCTTATTTTATCATAAAATCCTCTTCGCCACGGTACTCCTCAACTACAATGCATTCTTTTTTTTCCATCGCGCATTTTGTGATTCTCCGCATTGCGGCGCGTGAATAGGTTGACAAAGGTCTGATTCGCTTGGGAAAAATTGTAGGGCACATTATTTCGAGACAGGCAGAAAAGTACTTAACTTTATTACTTTCAGTTTAATTAAACATCAGCGTTTATTACGGTTATTTAAATTAAAGAGTTTTATAGACTCTTTTTCTTTGATGATTTTTGTCAATGTCTAAGTTAATCATTGAACGAGAGATGCGAATTTACAAAATAATCAATATTAAAGTAATATAAAATAAAACTGACGTGACGTAATTTCATTTCATCAATTCTTTTGTCGTGTAAAAATTCAACAACTGCATTCCTTTATATGCCACTCTTTGCGCGTACGCAAAAGTAGAAAGGAACACATAAGAGAAAATATTGCGTTTGGTGTATTGAAAGAGAGGGGCAAAAGAGAGAAAAGGATTCTTCTATCTCCTCGCATTCACAAACAGGCTACAACTGTGTCGCGTTCTCTCGTTCGTTGGTCAAGCGTTGATTGGTTCTCTTTACCGGCAAGTCGCTACCTGTGTCCTCGTTAAACTGGACCGATCTTCGCGTTAACCATCACGCTTGCGTGTACTTCACTAATGACGGAACTGCATGAGCGCTAATTGGACACGCTCGAGTTACTTTGTACCACGATTGGTGCCTTGATTGTCGAGGTTAATTTATATTAAAAAAAAGTATGATGATATACATAATGAAGGTACGCTTGTTTTTTAATCAATGAATTTTTATCTAGATAATATAAATTGCAAGATGCGTTCAATTTAATTAAAGGATTTAACCAGTTTGGCTCTTAAAGATCTAAATTTCTTTTAATTATGACTCATTTTAAATCATTAATAGAGAATTTTCATAGAACACGTATTTTGTTATTAAATTTTTTTTTTTAATATTTAAGAATACCCATTTAAGGCCAATTTTTATCTTACGTGCTTATTTTCCATTTTGTGACAATATATTTTGAATAGAAGAATTTCGTAGAACAAGGTTAATGTAAATTTTTTCGCTTTCCTCTGACATAACTCTCGCGTGGAACTCACGATGGCATGACGTAAAATTTGAGTAAAAAGTTTGCAGAAAACGAAGTTTAAATTGCAGGAAAAATTACGAGTTACCAGAAGTTGTTTGACATCGCGAAAGAATTTGTCCATTTGCCGAGGTTGAAGCAATTTATTTATGAAAAATTTCTGTCGAAAGTATTGAATGCGAATTGTCAAACGATACAACAATGCACAATCTGTTACGTTAAAGACTCATTTTAACGGAATCATGCCCGCTCTATCGAGGAACCGTCTTTGAATTTCAATCAGAGCAATTTTTTCTCATACACTCCTTTCACATAACGAATCCAATACGCGATTGCCCGGTTAAAAGTGCACGAAATGCGCCAACACCGTGAAAAACGCGCCGTATTACCTCCGGGGGAATTAAGGAAATTCTCGTTGGAAGTGCGAGCAAGTCCGTGCGATGCTGCGAATGAATTTTCGAAGGCGATCTCGGCGTATCTGATCTACGTGCAACTGCTCGCCGATCGCGAGTTCCTTTATCGGGTCCTCGCGTCTCGGGAAAGAAAATGATAAAAATATCTACGTGCCCAGAAAACTTCGCCGACGACGGAGGTCCGAAGCCGATAGCGAAGTACCATCGGAATGCCTTACACACCTTAATTGCACCACCCGGCGTAAGGTAATGATATTACTGCACACCCCTTTGAACTCGAAATTCAATTATTTTATAGCTCGACACGCCGAGTTACTGGCACTTAAGGGGAAACGCACAGAGTGCTAAGAGTGTCCAACTTCTTTAGACGATGTATCCATAATTTCTTATTAGCGTTCGGAATTCGTGATTGAAACCAATTCCGTAAGTCGCAAATTATACATAAATGTCCACGACGTCGGGCGTCGCGGTATTCGTCTCCCGAATGTATCGCGATGCAGGCAGAGCCGCGGCAAGGGTGAATTTTTGTGGGGTCGGCCTCTCCAAAGGTGAAATTAAAAAACAGCACTCGGAATTTCAATCGGAATTTCCATTACCTAGGAATACCTAAATGTATCTGAGGATATAGGATCAAAGTATTTAAATAAGCAGCCAAGTTCTCCGATTTATTACATCCATATTGAAATTCCACTGCTCTTATTTCAACGTCCTCTGCTGATCACATTCCTGCTCTGGGCAGGTACAATGTTATTCGAGCGCGTAAGAGTGTAGTGAAACATTGCTCACGCATAAATTGTTTGCGCGAAGCTTAAAAAGAATAATAAACTACAGAAATGTCACGGATAAATTTTATAGATGATGATTAATGCGCGTGAAGTCGAAATAGTTTGACTGCTAGAATTCCTCGCCTAAAAGTGCGCGGAAAACGAAGAAAATCTTTTGCCTTCCGTAACGTTCCGCGACGGTTATCGCTTAATTAAGTTTTTCAGATAGTAATTAAGATAAATTTCATTGGTAATTGGGTCACTTTTTCGCAGCGAACTGCTGGATCCAGTAAGGCGCGTAAACATTTTACGATCCGGAGATTCCTGGTAACGACAATAATTAATGATTCTATGAGTTATTGAAAGTACTGGGGAAAATGCTCTGCAAATAAAGGTAAAGTAAAATAATATAATCAAACTGTCGTCTTTCTCAATTCATTTCCCGAAAGAGGGGTGGCATTAAAAGCGTTTGTGTTACGTTCTCTCAGCACTTGGAATCTTCAGTAATCCTATAGAATTACAATAAAAATGTAAAATTATATAAAATACGCACATATACGCAATATAAGTAATATAAGCAATACTTGACACAAAAGTTTGGAGGAAAACGGACGAGCAATCATTTGTACGTATCTAAAAAAAGCAAAACTCTGAACTACTCTCTAGTTGCACCGGCATGTCATTTCTCCCGTTGAAAATGAACTTCTCAGTTTCAAGTTTTCCTCGCGAAAATTTATACAAATACTCGTCGCGCCGCTTGAGAAGCGGAGCGGAAGGCGCTGCGATTATAACTAAGGAACTCTTAACGGGGTTTAATAGTGCGCCGCAGAGCCGGATAAAGGAAAGAGAGACTATTTTCTCCGCCGACCATCACTTTATATACATGTATATGAGGTTTAATAGATACCCCTCAGACATCTTTATCTCTTGCCGACTCTAAAACCAACATAACTGGACAAACTGACGTGCAAACTTAGCCGACGTCTGCGCGTCCAACTTTCCTCTTTCACCGTCGCTACTACCGTCTTGGACGCCGCCGAGCTTAACAGTCGGCAAGAATAATATCCAGCATAGCGACGAAAATTTGCGACACAATAAATACCGCTTCTACAAGTTTTGCAACAGCTATCGTGATCGAGAAATATTTTAATGTCATTAGAAGAAAATAAGAGTAGAAGAAAATTAAGAGAGATAGGTTTCCCGTTTTCAATAAGTTTTGAAATGTTTTTTTAGTAAGAAAATTAATCACTGAATAAGAGTTACAAAATTTTATGTACTGTAGAGTTTCCAAAACGTGAACATGTGCTACTCACACACGATATAAAAATGTTATGTAAAGTAATTATATAAGAGTGTGTAAAAATTACTAGCTAACTAATAATTAGTTTTAATTGCAAATTGGTACAAATTTAAAAAAAAATGTAGTACATTTAAAACTTAAAACTTTATATAGAAAAATTATTTAAAACATATTTACTACTAAAATTATTTTGCTTTTTTTTTACTAAATAAAGTTTACTAATAAAAAATCGTACCTCGTTTCACATCGGTTCTGTAATTATTTTTACTGGATATCGCTGCTGTTCTGGATCTACATATTGTATTTATTACATATACCTACAATGAAATAAATTGCTTTAGCGTTTTGCTTCGGAAATATTTACCATAGTATCGCAGTTCTCTCCAAATATGCTTTCGAGAACGATGCATCACCACGTCCGGTTAGGCTTGAGCAATGATTGCGCAAGCCAGAGTCCGGTCTTCCCAAAGTTCTGAACACTCGTCTGAGATCCCACGAAGCTGAAGCTGAAGTTTCACGTTTCACAGAGAAGGGCTGAAGATGCCTAGGAAGAATGGACTAGCTCAAGTTCCTGGACAGAGTGAGTTTCCAAGGAAAAGCCGGGAAGGGTTTGCTTCGCAGGATGGAAGGACATCCGGAATGGCAGTGGTATCCACTACAAAATCATTACGTTTACGTTCCTTCGTAGTAAATACCCTACAAAACTTTCGGCGAAGTTTAGGTCACGCTGATTCATAAGATTCTTATTGTAACGACAATTATTAAACCGCTTTTTGTTATCTACTTCACCGATATAGTCGTGTTGGACTAAACTTTCGCCAGATATGATTTTATGAACATTAAACTATGAAAATAAGTGGATAAATAACTAAGTACTCTCGATAATGAAATTAACAAGTAAAATAAACAACTTGGAAGTAGGTTATATTTATTGCTCGCCGGCGAACGTGATATTATTTTGATTTAACTGTTATCGCACTGCTGATAATGGTTCAAAGAGCCAATTAAATGAGCCATTCGATTTATAATTATATACCTTATTAGTAATTGCGGATTTAAAATATCTCTAAAAACGGCGAAGATAGCTCTTACCTTATTTTGAAAATTCGGTACAATCACCCCCTTAAGGGTACAAACGAAACTGGCGGTGGTACAAACGGGTACAAACGATTCCGAAACAGCACCCGCTTGCGGATTTAAAATATCTCTAAAAATGACAAAGTTACCCATATACAAATTTTCGATAACCCGTATTTCCACCCCCGTGAGGGTACAAACGAAACAAAAAGCGGTACAAACGAGTACAAACGATGCTTAATCGAATGGCATTTGAAAGATTATTGTATCTCAAAGTGGGGTGCTGATGATTTTTTAACCCCCTGTAACTTTTGCCCCTTTAAGGTACAAACGAAATAACATGTACAATCGGGTACAAACCGAGCGTAATCGAATGCATAGAGGAAAGTCCCCTATTATGAGATAGGATCCTAATATGAGATGGCGGAGTTTTTTCATGGTGGGATCAACAGATAGGGCCTATATAGGGCCTTTTAGCTTAACATATCTCATATTAGGATCCTGTCTCATAATAGGAGACTTTCCTCTATATAAAAATTTTTTTTTATAAAAGTCGGGTGCTAAGTTCACATAGGTGCAATTATTACGTGTGTTACGCGACCGTCTTAAAGAATCTGTATTACATAAAGTATGTTTGTGGGCGCGGAGACCGTATATCGTCGACTAGTGTTTGTAAGGCACCTCGAGACGTGATCTGAAAAGCAAGATTTGCATTCGTCATTTCGAGGTAAATGCAGAGTATACTGACGCGGTGGCCTCGTAAATTCGCTTCTATCCAACGTACATTTATTTCGTTTCCCTTTTTCGACGTGTTTCGCTATTTTATTCCTACCTTAGCATCAAGTTAGCGCAACTGTTGAAACAACACACACTTGCGTAACAAAGGGAGTTTATTCGAGAAAATCGTTTATTTGATTTCGGATCGTCTCTTTTTCGAGTAGCTCAAAACACTTTTGAATCAATTGTTCAAACAGTAATAAACGAGAGAATGCATGGATAGGTGTTATATTATTCACGAATATCAAATACGAAGTATAGGATAATTTCTATTCGATTCGATGAAAGGGTTACCGCGCTTTAGCTTTTTTACGTGCAAGGGAATTGCGCGATACTTAGAGAGTTAATCGTAATAGCCTTACAACTGGAAGTATCGAGTGTAGTTTAAAAAGCAATCCCGCACAGACGCCTTTGACATATACTGACTCTATACGATAATCGGAGATCTGAAAACAGAATGAGGAATGCGATAATATTTTTCAGGTAAGAGGGTTGGTAATATACCTCTCCGACATCGTGGTGGTGCTGAAATTTTATGGCGGCGATAAGTGCGTACGCGTTTCCGATATGCTTATCTGACAGCACGTCAAAACCGACAGGCATGATTGCGTTAGGAGAGCCGTGGGCTCTTATGAAAAATTGGTATTGTAATTGAATTGCCACGATCCGTGGCTGTTGGCTGGACGCACGCGAAGAATGTCTACGATTTATGAGATTCCGCAGGATACCCTCGGGCTAAAGGCGTGCTCGGGGTATGAAGCGCGATTCCACACTGCGTGGAATTTTTGCAATAAAATGAGCCGTGGCTGGTAGCGATGGTAACAGGTGTCGGAGCCTTTGTATATTCTGACAGATAATTTAAGCATAGCACCGAGACACGATAGCATAATAACGCGAATTTTTTTTCCCCAGAAAATGTGTAATATAACCACTCGGAATTACGCGAAAAGTCGAAACGCTCATATAATTTGTTTTACAAATGACTTGCAAAATTTACTGATACATGCCTCCTGTCGGCATTAGATGCGGATGTTATTCCGCAGCAAGTGAGAAAATCACATAATGAAAAGCTTCAAATAATGAAACTATCAATCTAGTGCTACTCCTACTAATTTATCCGTAATGCGAATTGTTTATGCAATTTTTTTCAGTAACCATACACATATACAATAAGGTGATATCAAAATAGAACAACTTTCGTTCTACACGTTCTACAATCTATGTTCTGCGAAGTAATCCTGAGTCAGTACAGGTCTTTGAATGTATGGAAGTCGAATGATATACCAATGAAATAATCGTAATTTGCTACTCTTCCACTAACTTTATTTTGTTTTTATTAAGGTTTTGTTAAGGATTACGTGAGATACCTATATAGGATATTTGAGAGAGTGCGCCAGAGTTTGTTCGACGATGCAATGCTTGCATTGAATGTGGAGGTCGCCAATTCGAAAGTTGTTCTATTTTGATCTTTCTAGACACTCCTTAAGTTTGACAATAACCTTTTGAATCACCCTGTATACTCGAGAGAATTACAAGAATTTGCCCAGCAGCTTTTATATAAAATTTATGTTATTTCTTAATATAAAATTATAGTTACGCGGTACATTTTTATCACTTAAATAGTAATACTAAATGTTAACATAAAATAATTATATAATATTCAAATAAAGCTATAAGAAATAAATTATAATACTTGTTCAAATACTGCTCAATGCTATAAGTAAATTGTCATGAACTTTAATAATTATGAATACTAATAAAATCCATCGTAAAAAGAATGTAACGATATCTTCATCTCAGATTCAATCGCGTTTCCATTTGAATGGGCGTTCGAACTATCTGAAAGTCCTTATTAGCGAGTAGGATTGGCTCTACAGGTGTCAGTTAAGCTTCTATTACGCAACTTTTTAATTAATAAAAAGATAAAACGAATAGATTTAAAATAACGTAAAATGAAAAAGGCTAAAGCAAGGCATTCTTAAAAATAAAACAGTTAAAGTAAAAAACAAGTTGAGTTCGATGTTTTAAACCGACAGCGTACTTTTTAAAGATTTATTTTAAAATAATTTAATGTGTTTTGCTTGTCAGTGTCTCGTTTTTTAAATTTGAGAATCATAAAAATAATGTCTAAAATAAATTGATTGTAATGCAGGCTTTATATGTATTTTTTTTGCCATGATCTTGTGTGAAAGCAAAAGAAGACTTAACAGGGAAATAGGGAAGGACATCAGGGATTCTTGAAAAACTCACTGTTCCTCGTAAAAGTGAGTCGCAATCCGAGTGCCCATCGTAAAAGGAGCAGGTAGCTGTGTCATCATTTTAATCCTGATTGCCGCTCACCTCCGGGCTATGGTCAAGCGTTCATACCGTTCTAATTAGCGACTACAGTCAGGGAGCAAGAGCGAGTTGGCAGCTGCGCCCATGGGAATTGTTGCCGCATCTCCGCGTTACTCTAACTCGGTGAAATTCCTCCGTTATATGACCCCCGGAACGAATCTGCCGGTAAAATCCGTCCAAGTTTCTAGTTAGAAATACGAACATTGAACGCGAACTTGGGCATTTGGATTATGATTCACGTGTCGAAGCGAATATATGTAAGCAGACAAAGAACAAATAACAAAGATATTTTAATAGTGCGGAAAAGACTGAGCAAATTAACTAGCAAACAAATGAAATAATTAATAGGCATTTATAGGTATTAATATACACAAGTTAAATTGAATTAATACTCTTTCTTTATTGCTCTTCGTAAATCTTGTATGGCATTCTAATGACCTTAATTAGCAGTTTCATCGGTGGGAATTGTCATCGTGTATAACTGTTCGCAAACCATTCGAGATTCTCACAGTACATAATCGATTCGGCTGCTTGAATTTATCCGACAGTTGCCAAATAGTTTCTAAAGAGCAATAATCCGTTAACGACGGATAGTATTCGTTTAAATTATATGTATAAAAGCACTCACATGAACGTAAAAGATAGAAACAATGAAGGGAATGCGCCTTGACAAAAGAAAAAGAAAAAGCGAATATAGAATATAACGTGATAAATAAATAAAGACAGGAATATAAAAGTTAGAAGTAGGATATTGTTGGTATAGAAGAAAAAGCGCGATCTGTTTTTTTTAAGTATAAATGATTCAGAAATGATACATTTAGTCAGACTTTTATTTTAAATTTATGGTCTTTTGCAAATCCTATGCAGAAAATAGTAAAATTTATGATAATATATAATAGTCAAATATATTAATGATGAGAAAATTAATTAATAAATATTGAATGTTTATTTTAATGCAAAGATAAAAAAGTTATTTAGCTTTTTGCACTATTTGGATTAAGCTTACAGAGTTAGTAGAAAATGCAAGGGGTAATTATCATTAAGGGCAGATTATCATTGTTCTCAGAAAACCAGAATGGCTGGATCGCTCGTATGATGTAATTTCACTTATCATTTTAAAGTATTTAATAACTCCATAATTATAATAGTCTAAATTTTAATGGTTGTAGACGAATGAGGTATAAAAAGCATTACATGAGTTATATACTTTGTATAAATCACACGAATGCATTTTTAAATTTCCAACATATGTACTTTGTTGTTTATCAATTTCGAGTAGTATTATTACATTAAAGCAAACATATAATATCTATTACTCTGGATATTATAAACTTTTTTCATTCAATTATATATTTGTACTCCTAAGCTATTATTATCAAAAAGCAAAATAATTATTTGAATTAAGTAATATAATGAAAACGATAAATATTTAAGTTATTTAATGTATCACATGTGGCAGTAAAATATAATCAAGTTTAAAAGAACATAATTACGAAGTTTTGTATCTCGCATGCTTGTTCATTTAATATCATAAAAAATAGCATATCTTATAGCGATACATTTTTCATTATGAAACTTGCTTCCGGAAGGGATCTCATTGGGCGTTGTCGTCATTCTAATTAGTGGAGATAGGAGCCCGGTTGCAGCTGGTGTCTCCTGTTAGTTTGCTGAATATATAGATGCACCTGCAACGGTTACCCATTTGGCGCTTTCCTGCTTTGCCTGCTATGTACTACGAGTGGAGCTCTCTTGATGGATTTGTCAACGTCCGTCAATTTACTTTAAAGCCGAATCAACGACGCTCATTTGCATATTGCACGTTGAAATTTTTTAAATGGCAGTGAAACTAAAGCTAAACAATTTGCATACGTCCATCCATCAAGCTCTCCTCTCATTTTAACTTCTTTTTTTTCCCTTTAAGTAGAAAAGCTTATATAATTATGAAAAAGGGACATTAACTTTAAACTCCTTTTTTGTTGTTTTGCTTTAAAAAGAGAATGCAGGCGGGATATATTATTATTCAAGGATTATATTTAATTACGCTCGGTAATATTTAACATTGCGTATTACTTTCTATTATAAAGTAATAGCTACGTTTGATAAATATTGCTATGATGGTATATTCTTGATTAAGCATGCAATCGCCCTTTATGATTACATAACTACGTATCGGCTACCAGCGAGATACGAGCGGTTGAATCCGTTTTCAATGAACTATTCAATAGACTAGTTTCGGATTGTAATTAGGAGCTGCATCTCCGCGAGTAGTGTACGAAACATACACATTCGTACGCGCCGGAAACTCCAAAACGCTCCTAATTCTCTCGCCCGGGTGAAGGCAGCATGTAAATATGAGGACAATAGAAAGCGGTGAATCTGGATTTCGGTGAAGCACGACCTGCAGTGACAGTACACAAGGGATAACAAATCGCGCGTTGCCATAATAGGCAACTTTGTATCACGTATATTTCCGTTCTGCTTGTCGTTTTAATCCGCATTGTTCGTTTCTAATTACTAAACGCAATGTGTCGGTATCGTAGACACATCGACACATCTAACGATGAAGATCTTAATGATTGACACGGAATAATTTATTATTCGTCTTTCTTCATTAAAGTAACGGTTTCCATTTTAATAAGCCATGGAGCCATGCAATACTTTTACTATACCGTACATGTAGGGGGAGGGGCTAAATTATGTTACTAACAAATAATAAATATTCGCATGTACAATTACGGCAATATTGGCGATTCAAGAACCCAATGACACGCGACGATCGAATTTTAACAAGTTATCGGTGCCCGTTCCCCGTGGCGTTGTGTAACGTGATGTAACTCGGTGACCGCAATCACGGACGTATCAACATAATCCGGCGCAGCCTGTATAATTAAAGCGCGTCGGGCGATCGGTGGACAAACCGCGACGCGGTGACAACTCGTCATAGGGAAGCGTTACGGGATGAATCCGTGGCGGCGCGAGTCGCCGCCGAGGTGGATCGTTGATTAACCGTTGGCGCCAGGCCGCAGCGTGCACCGTGCACCGTGCACCGTGCGCCACGGATGCAGTCGGCGCAGTTGCAAGCTCGAGCGACAACCAGGTCGCTCAACAGAAGTGCCAGTGTCCTCGCGCTGCGTAACTTGGCTTATCCCCGGGGGCAGACTGTTAATCAACGCAAATATTTAGCGCGACCAAACGTAGCACGTTGAGCGAGCGTGCGAGCGGGACGATCACGTCACCGAGCCGATCTACATCGCGGGGATGGGCGGTTTGGCGTACAGAATAGCGTAGCGCGGCATGCAGGCGTAGAAAAGGTCGTGCGCCCGGACCGGTTCGGACTGACAGCGTCGGTGTGCGGGGGGTACGCGAAAGCGCACGGTGAGGATGGTGAATGCGGCTGTTTAGATATTATTTAGCAGTAAATCGCTACGGGGGTTGGCAGGGGTGTAACGCTGACGCGGCAACACGTTAAAGGCGGAACCCAGACTCACGATACCAGATGCCGTCCACCCTTTTGCTCCCTCCTATATATCCGCTATTTTCCATCCTTCTCGGCTCGATCGAGCCGTCTCTTTCCGGGTACTGTCTCGGGTTTATCTAGTGTAAGCCGCGGCTGTTGGAAACTACTGCTGGAAGTCATCCGAAAGACGACCCGATGATGGGCGCCTAGTTAGGTTTAACGATCTCCAAGGCAGTGCCTGTACGCAATGGACAATTAGAGTCTGTGACATAACGAGAAAGTGTGTAACGGATAATCAGAATCGAGAGAATTCGCCTCTTTTTGCACCGTACGTAATACGTAAGATTGTCATCCGATAGCTTCATTTAAGAAATTGAAAATTTTTTAATTATTTGTGTAATATAAACAATTAGAATAGATAACAATTTTTTTGTAATTTACAATAAGTGTTTAAAAAACTTTGTCCTTCTGTTATATCTATCAGAATATGTATAGCTTTGTACTTCTACTTTTAAAACATATTACGTCATAAATGATGAATTATAAAACACATTTCGAAAAACTCATTGCGTATAACAAGGATTTTAATAATCTCATGTATTTGCGAAATTAACATTAACGGGTCATAATAGGAATTGTTCGGTGAGTTGTAAAAATTAGGGAAATATTTTCTTTTAAATTTTTCCACGGGTACAGATTGCGCAACGCAATTATACGTCATTGTTAAATTACTGCTCGAGTTTCGAAGTGACGGTAATTTAATCTTATTGCGCGTTGCAACAAAGGATTCGGCGGTTATGGTGATTTAACACAGTAATGGTGCTAACTGTACCGCAAGGGTGTCAGTAATAGGTAATTAATGATCTACTCCGGCTCGATGCCACGAATTCAATGAAACTGTGGATATGACGCGGCATTGCCATGCCGCGGTTATCTGCTCACCTCATGCGCTTTAATTACATCGAATTGCAGATTACGCTGCTGATTCCATAATGCATCGATATGACATCACAAGAGATTGGATTGAAAGTTTCAACACTGGAAGATCACATCTCAAAGATTAAATCCAATGAATTCTATAATATTCAATTACTTTCGGTTTTTCGTTTATCTACTTTTTCATAAAATAGGGAACGGTAATAATCTGTTTGATGGAATTTTGAGAATGCGCCAGAATGAAAACTAATTGGTGTTTAAATATCAGTAAAAAGATACATTTTTAAGAAACAAAATATTATAGAAATTTCCGAAATTATTAAAACAATTTTTTATTTTTTTTAAGTTTGAATATTAGGAAAAATTTTTTTTAATTATTTAACAGAAAGAACCATATTAATATCAAGCTTCATAAAATGGTTTATTATTGTTGAAAAATAGTTTAACTCATATTTTATTATTAGAATATTCTTCTATAAGCCTTATATATGTACGTGTATTAGAAAAACATTCTAAAAGTTTTACTTTTCTATTTACTTCTATTTACGATGTAAAAAGTTTCCGTAAAGTACACACTATACGGATAGTACAAACAAGACTACAAGACTTTTATTTGCTCTGTTAGTTGATTGCACCACTAATCGTGACTCTCTTGATAATAAAAATATATTTCTAAATAAAAGCTTATATTTTATATTACATGAAAGTTCGGGCTTTTATAAAAAAAAAAAGAAACATGAAAATGCTTTCTATCGAATGTCTGTATCAGGTTTAATAAATTGGACTGACGTGTGAAGCACGAATCGAGATTTCATATAAAAATCGCCATTCTATTAATATAAAAAGAATATATTCAATTTTGTTATTTTTTCATCATTTTTTTTTATTGATTGCGTGTTTCAAATTTATTTGAATCTTTCGGTATTGGGGTACGTATGTGAGATACCTTCTTGTTTTTGCCGATGTTTATGGGCTAATGCAGCGATAATGGCGAATAGATTTGCAGTGGTAAGGTATGTCAATAGGTACCTAATCATCGATCTGCCCCGATTTGCTACTCATGAACTCGATTATTACAGCATGTTGGTACGTTATGTATTCACGATATTTACTAATCCCTGCTATGCATTTACATCGGCAATCGCCGATGTATTGTTTCTTGTTACGTTACGGTAACCAATTGCAAGGAACCGCGGATACCAAATTTTCTCGTCGTTCGAGAAATATTTTTTCGTTGCGAGACGTCGCAAGTGTTGAGCGGATAATTCCCTGCGACTCTACTTTTTCCGCGTTATTCTTCCATTCCAATATAATAAAGTGCACATCGCATGCCATTAACGTCGAAAGTGCCGGGCAAAGCGCTGTAGATAGTAATTAACGTATTTTCGCGAACGAGCATTGTATGAGTGCCAAGGAAAAATAGAGAAACAAGAGAAAAAGAGAGCAGGTATTAGGCATCGGGTTTTCATAACGAAATAACTGTTTCCGAAGTAAATGCTTTATTTTTTCATCTGTTATTTGTTACATGGATCTTAATTTCTTAAATTTTTTATATACATACATTTTATATTTAAAAGAATTCTGAAAATTATAAAAATAAGTGCTTTGTTAAATCTGTTTAATAAAGAATCTGGAAATCATA
Source organism: Temnothorax nylanderi (assembly GCF_030848795.1). Lineage (NCBI taxonomy): Eukaryota > Metazoa > Arthropoda > Insecta > Hymenoptera > Formicidae > Temnothorax > Temnothorax nylanderi. The sequence goes on from NW_027249124.1 coordinate 392,363, forward strand.
ATTCATTAATTAACATTTTGCAGCATTGCTTCTGTAAAAAAGATTTTTGTTTTATACGAGAAGAGTGCAGCTTGAAATATGAGAATTAGTTAAAGCCTCGGAAAGGCGATTACAATATTAGCGAGAAAATGGTTCGGATTTACGTTTTGATGTTCTTTTCTTCTCTTATTTCATCGTCTCTTCCTTTCATTTCCTATTTTTCGATGCTCTTACCGGGAGATTTTTTTTTTACGTCGCGTCGTAGGCGTCGCAACGCATCGAGAAACAAACGTGGCCGACAGCGGAAGCGGATTTGTCATTGCCAGTGATGCTGTGATGCATCATACCAAAGTGGATGGTAAACGGATTGCGCAACCTCTATGGTGTCAAAGCGTTTTTCTTGGAAATTGTTGCGGAAATTCGCTCTATCGCGAGCATCTTTCCTACGTTCGTCGTTTCTCTCTTCTCGTTTATAGCAAAAGCGTCGTGACGTGCAAAGCGAAAATTATAACGCGGTTGACAATTAGCAATTAATCTTGATAAATTTCCCATCCTTGATGAAGTCATTTTCAAAATTCGGGTCGCCAGTTAATTATTATTATTAAATAATATTCTATAATATTCCTATCATAAATTTCAGTTTTGTTCGTATAAATGAAATAATTTCTATAAAAAGTGATTAAAGTTACAAAGAATGCATATAATCAAAGTCTGAACCATATTTGCTGCATAACTTAAGCGCATAATCGTAATGATACCTTATCTTGAATTAACGTGTTTCCGTATCTTTTGACTGGGTGGGCGTCTGGGATAGTTCGATAGTATAGAGTTTCGTCGTTAGTCCGGTAATATCGTTAACCTATCAGAGAGCAGTTGTGCCTGTGTCCCTCTAATGCGTAACTACGATATTCCCCGATGACCCCAGCCATTTACCACCAGGCCACCCCTTACCGTCACTTTGCGAACCCTCACCCTCCCGCGGGATGTGGATAGATAATCACGCCATCATTCCTAATGCACCGGCATGGCGCTTTGAAATCTAGATATCCTGCTAGACATCTAATTTTGCACACAACTAATATGTGTATAATAATAACGATAGCGAAGTGCAACCAGGAGTAAAAGTCCTCACGTATTTATTATTAACAAATTATTTAACAACATACACACACTTAATCTTAAAAAATTTACAATCTTATAGAAAACTTACCCAGTAACAATTCTAATGTTACAAATATTTTTTCTAAAAGTCGTAATAAAGATCTAATTGTAAGAAAATTTTTAGATTATGATCACGAATGACGATGTTATTATTAAAATAAATAAATTTAGTACACTACATTATATCATATTTTTATGTTAATTTTTTAATTTACTAGCGCCATGTCTAGTTTCACGTAATGTTGGAATACGTTAAGTTTGACGTATCTACCGTGAAAAGAGTAAATACATGGATACGTCTGTGATGTCCCTATACATGTCTATATATATCAATACGTCTATATACTCACGGACGACATGTATATATGTGACGATTGAGAATAAAGCAGATTTGTAAGTTCTATGGAAAAACGCTACGGAAAAAGAAGTGGACGGACATATCAGGGTAGCACGCGGTCAAACAGATATACAGATATAAGATATTCATGTATGAAGCGTATCGGTGTGCGGAAGAAGAAAGGAACGGAAATGTGTGGAAACGGAGAAGGCATGCAGCCTCTTCCATCTTTGACGAAATATTATTTGCCATGCCGAACAAACGTATTGTTGACGCGATCCGTCGTCGAAATTCTTATTGACTGCATTTCACGGGTTAGCGTCTATAGACGACGGAGAAATATTTGATAAGGAGGAGGAGACTGCTCAGAACTTCAAATATGCTTGGCGGCATAAAACGGGCCCACTTATGATCTCGAATGCCGTGGGGGTAGCGACGAGCGAGTTGTTGGTACAATGCTGTTGAACTTGGACTGCTCCGAAGAATTTATCGGTGCGGCAGTGTCGCAGAATGATTTATAAGCAGAGCGGAGTAAAATTTATTTTATGGCCCAGGATTAAATCTCCTGAAAACAGTACACAGCACATAAAAGTATTACATGATAGTGGGTAATAAATAAAAAAGAAGAAGACACGAAGCGTGATGCGGTATATAAGTTATAAAGTTGACGGTTTCTACAAACTGATAGATAATCAGCGATTCTCTCAATAAACAATAAAAATACTGTTCGTGTAATGCCCGCGTATACGCGATCAAAAATGATCGCGACGCGTTTGTTTTCGTAAAGTCGGAAATCGTACGTCGTGGGAGTACGAATTACGTAATCGTGATTAATACAAATCAAACGAAGTTTCCGTTTGGGCTTGACGTTTGGGCACGACTGCTAGGTGATACGCAGCTATTGCTTTTCCGCTCATAGCATATCTATCTGACCACCATTTCCGAAACACTTCACTTACAACCCTGCTTTATTCTCGATCGTCACATACGTACGTGTCCCATATACGGAAGTCACGTATAAGTCCGCAGATATGATGTATGTTCCCGATACTATGTCCTCACAGGCAGGTCCAATTCAATGTATTCCCGTGTCACGTAGATACGGGCGTAGCTATACTCATAAATAGATGTATAACGGTGCTTCGAAAATGTGCCGGTTTACAGCGAGCGGTATAGATCCTTGTTATTTAAGGATTTTGTGGTTGACCGGTTCTTATCGTAAATTTCAGTTTGCGTTCGGTAACATGGAGAGATTAATTAATTACCGTGTTTAATCAGATAATTACTGCGATATCGATTACATATGGATGGGATAGAGTTCTATGTGATCAAATGGAGTTAGTATGGTAATATTATAGATTTGTGTTTTATTACATGTAACGTATTATACTGGCTTTACCATTAGAATATATTTTCTTGGACACTTGATTTTTATATAACAATGCATATTATAGATGATAACGCACCCTCATTTTCAATGATTGTATCTGGATGCTAATTGATGAGAGGATTCAGGCAAGAATATTTGAGTTTCGGAGCAGATAATGTGGTTACTAATCTATATATGAATAAAAAGTTATTACATAAAAGCAGTATATAAACGTGGAAAGAAATTTTTGCTGTCCTAGATAGCTGTGCCACCTTTTTTTGCAATATTCGAGAAAATGCGGCTCTCGATGGAAAAATGAAGTTATGCAAGCGTATTTTTGTTAGATCTTGTTAATCATGTCCAGCTGAAGTACAGTTTCACTTCTTAAAAGGATCTCGTTACGCCGCGCGCAAAAGCCGAGACATCTTCGGCCAAAGAAATTTTAATTAAAGCTTCCTCCCACGGACTCGGATTCTAATTACGAAAAGGACACTCGAGATCCTATCCGGCGTTTCAACGTACGCAGCGCGAAAGGAACGCAATCTCGCGCGTCCGCGGTGTCTCTTGTTATTTTTCAAAGCGTCCTTATCGCGGCTTTTGATTTCGATTAAGTGGCACCCTTAGAACATGAGGCATTTACGTTCGATGTGATCGAACCCCGCCACGAGGTAGACAATCGATAAGTTCGCGGAAGGACAGTGACGTCGCAGTGAAAGAAAGCGGAGGACATGCGCGAAAACATTCAATCTGACGTGACGGAAGACTATATCAGAGACGTATGGCGTGTATATATTGTATATGCGCGATATATCCCCGTGTACCCGAGCATACAGGCGTCACCGTCTACGTGACTTCCTGAGGGACGGGTAAGGTAGGTACTACATGGCGATCGGGTGGAGCAGACCGTCGAGCGAAACACGCCGGAAATGATGGTCAAGCGGACTTACAGCGTGAGCGGAGTGACAGGCGCGGAAGGAACTTGTCTGGAGAAGTTACGGGATACTATTGCTTTATTAGCAAGTGAATGGAACTTTAAAGAGGTACCTGCCGCGGGATGGACAAGGGTTGCTTAAGCTGCTTACTTTATTAAAAGCTGCTGGTCCGTTGTTGAGTGTATATCAGTACTTTGCGTAAAAGTGAAAGACTCGTGTACCTATATGATATACATGTAAACTTTTTGCGGATTACTCTCGCGGACATCAAGTGGATTTAAAGCTTTCTTCTAATATAAGGTGATACTCGGAGTACAATCTTGCTATATATTATGGTACCAGGAAACAAATATAAAAAGAATAGAAATTCTGATAAAAAGCTTCTAATAAAAGATACAAATAAAAGGAAGAGCAAATAGAAAATGTAAACGTTAAACATTAGCTAGTACTATTTTTTCAGTGTCAAGATATAATTTTCATTTGATTATTGCATAATGCTTAAAGCATTAGCGCTATGCGTATACATGTTACAATTTCTTTTAAGAAATATTTTATTTTAAGACATACCTTGTTATTTATCATTATTGATAGTAAGAATAATCTGTAAAATATAGGCGTATTTTACAAATTTATTTATTTAATTATTATTGTGACATAAATGTTGAGCATGGTTAATAACATTTGCAGTAAACAATATTATCATTCATTAACAGAAATATTCAATAGCGACGTCATGCACAAGCAATTACCTTAAATCAGCCATATCTCTGATAAAGTCTTTAATTTTATCCTTGTAGATAACGCACCAATTTCGAATTGAAACGATTAATTGTTGATACTATGGCCGTAAAATTAGAAAGATTAAATCTTTGTCGTTTTAATTGCCATAATTCTACTTATCTACTAATTTTATTACTTTAAACCATTCAATTGTAACGAGAATTTTTAGTAGTATTTTATAATCTAAAATCTCGAAACATCTCCAACATTTTTCTAATTTTTAATGATACTTTTTGTCAAGCAATTTGATGTGATGGCTAAATGTTTTTTTTTTATCAAACAATTCTTTAAGTAACAAACTAAGATTGTCACTGCTCGAAAGCCGATAAGCTGCCGTTACTTGGTAGTACGTGCCTGAACTAAGCGACCGTAACAGCCGCGGACTGAACATGCGCAGTATATCTATATGTGACATAAAAATCGCTAACTAGTTCCACACTATTGGAAAGTTTTGTTCGCGATTGATCGGACGGTCTCTACGGTCCTACCTGGATATAGAACCGAAGTTAAGCTCGAAAGGAGAAAAAAGTGGTATAGCAGCCAATCGACAACGGCTTACGGTAAAATTCTCACGTGGCGAAAAGATAAAATACTTGTGTTACAAGTTAAGTATATATTCGGTATTCTTTTGACCGAGAAAGTCAAGCGCGATTGAAATGGTTGCGAGGCTGAAATTCGCGTTTTATTATATACAAATTGCCGATAAAGACCGTTTTCTTAGTGTACGATACAACGAGAATATAATATATAAACGTGGAAGTAGGACTTAAACCAAATTGAGAAAATCTGGAAGCTGAGAATAGTCGACGTCGAGAAGAACTCGAACTGAAGAATAAATTGAAGGAGAAAATGCAACTGAGAGACGTAACTTATTTCTTTACCGTAATGCTATTTCCGTAAAACACGGTGTTCTTTTACCTAAGCAGATGCTGAAGTTATGCAATGAATGCAGAAATACAAGATGAAGATGATAATCTTCAGATTTTTTAATTTTTTAAATGTAGAAGTTGGAATACAGGATTTTCTCGTGAAAACGGGGTGGCTTCGTGTTCGTGGGGCTTTTGGAGGTGCGCGGATAAGGACTGTTTTGCGAACACGGCATACAAGAGCTCGTTTATCATTTATAAATAAGGATAAAAGTGTCCGATAGCGAGCGGTATTTATCGTGTTAGAAAACCGCCAACTATAATCCGAGTGTCCGACTAAAGAGATTTCATTTTGATAAATACCGATTTTCGGCCAAAAATTTTCTGCCTCCAATGTTTGTCTGGTCGCACAATCAACCTAACTTAGCGTCGAGCGGTGCTCTTACCTCGAAAAGCGTTTGAAGTTATGTACTCTACTGCAACTCGTTTCCAACCACCTGAGAAGTTCCATCCACGTTAACTCGCTAATCCACTTTGACCGCGAAGTAGTTTGCTAAATACTTTCATCAATCCTCCTTCTTGGCTTTGATACTCATTTTCTTGCTTAAGCACACCTCCAGATTCTCAACATTAGCGAGAAATTTTGGTAATCTATTATAAATCTTAAAGGATTGGCATGAAACTGCATTTCAGTTATGTAAATGACATTAAATATTACTTAAATATGATAATAATTTATGAGATTCTAAATGTTTCAGATATAAAAAAAAGATGTTTAAAAGAAAGAAGTTTATGTTTTTTAAACAGAGAATTATTTAATTTCAAGTCTGTTGAAAATTTTCTATGTAGTCACTCTGTGCTCGTTTATTTCTCCACGAATATTATTAAAACTTTCCAACGTTTTCCAAGGGTAATTTAACCGACGTCAAAGAAGACAAAGCAACAGAGGAAGTTGGTTTAATGCGAATAAACTGCTGATGGAACTTTGCTGTCCTTTTTATAATAATACGCTTGCAAATATTTATATAATAACGTTAATTTAATATTTAATATTAAATTTTATTTAGCACTTATTTAGCAGACAAGATATATCTATATTTTTTTTAATAAAAAAATATTTAATATTATTTAATTTCTAAAAGTAAAAAATATTCTCTAATGTTATTTTAGTAACGATTTTGCAGCATTTATGTATTATGCAGCATTTTTATTTTATTTACATTTGATCGACATTTTCATTGGGGTTGCCCTTCATCATGAAAATTTGATAAAAAAGATACTTTATTTTCGATAATCTTGCAGATGTTTACGAATTTAGACCGCACTTACAAACGGATTTCGCCACGAAACTTTTCGGAATCTTTGCGCTACGACTGACGTGCGCGGGCTCTTCGCTTTATTTCTTCGCGAACATTATTAAAACTTCGTAACCTCTTCTACAACCAATTTCTATTTTTCAACGTGTAAAGTTCAGGCTATCGGTTGAAGCGTTGGCGACAGAGTAAAAGTAATCCAGCGTGCGCCTCCAAGGAGAAAGAATGAGAAAGAAAAAGAGAAAAGAGGAGGGCGGGGAGAGGGAGATTGCAATACATTCTAAAATTTTCGTGCGCACATGAAACTTTAACGGAGTATATTTATGAGAGAAATTCGTGCTCTTGAGAATTGAACATGTCCTCTCGCGAAATCCATAACTGCTTCAAATCGTATGATATCGCATCTTCTTTTGATTGGTAAAGTAATCTTTAGATCTTTTGGTCGGAACGAGGAGATTTGTGCGGTTAAGTTTATAGTATCGTAAATATTAATTATCGTTCGTGTCGCGTTACTTGTCGGCATTTCTTCCCTGTCGTTTTTCGTCCTTGTAGAGGATGATGATACGGCTTAAGTGTGTTTGCGCCGTGTCGTAGCTATCCGCGCAGTATACGGTGTTTAATATTGGGCCGTTTAAAGCCAGCTTGCGGCCGCGGAACATTGGCACTGTCGGTCGTTCTCTTTAATGGTTATTGGCTCGCAGTAATTCTCTAATCTCTGCTGTCACCGGCCTCTGTGTTTCCGTTTCAATATGGCCGTTCCACGGATTACAAGCGGGGGCCTTGCTGCGGTGTCGTAGGCAGCTGCCACTGGAACCTGATTACTTCGAGGCTTATCGAATCATCCGCCGGAAAATCAGAGGGAAATAAGCGCCGCGGCGCGGCGGCGGCAGCGGTGCGGCACCAAGAACCGTGTCTTTGTGCATTAGATTTCGTAAATGATAATTCAATTAAATTGCGCGTGTTCGCGGTTGAAAGGGAAGAAAGCCAAGCGCAAGATCTACTTAAGTGTTTTCGCGATTAAATCTATTAACGATTTCGCTAATGTGCAAAAGGTGGTGACAGAGACTTTAAATCTAATCAGCTAATAGATTCTAAATACCTACACAAAATATCAACACTTTTTTTTAAATTTTATTGATTACAGTTAACGATAACTTTTATTATCACTCAATTTGGCAATCGATATTTTAATAAAATTTGTGACAATTTTAAAAGCGAGAAGGAGAGAAAAGACAGAACTGACAGGGGTATTTAAGAGCTTATGGAATTTTCAAATATAATACCGAATTCTTCGCTGAACATCGTTTAAGCCAATTAACACTCTTTAGGCTCTTTAGGCACCTCTTCTTAAGAGATTCCAAAAGCAACAGAATGAAGCTACTGTTATTAAACAATGGCTTACGCGTTGTGTTTTACGTTACGTTAAAATTTCCTTATTAATTAAATGCCAAATGTGCTGTTGTAATGAAGGCTTTTGACAAAGCATAAAATTTATTATAGGGTAACTCAGGAGAATATGCCACTCGTTATGTTTAACAAAGCTACGGCTAAAAGCGCTCTTGTAAATACCATGAAATTGTTCATAGTTCTATATCTGACGTTTTGCATAAGTTTTGTTCAATTCCTGGCAGTATTATAGTTTTTATGAGGTAAGTACATTTGATAACGTGCTTTTTAGAACTTCTCTCTCTCTCTCTCTCTCTCTCTCTCTCTCTCTCTCTTAATGCTTTATGTAAGTTATTCTTTAAGCGTTACACTATTTTTAACTTGATTAGCTTGTCGTTCTATTTAGAATGAAAGTATTCAGTAGTCGCTGGTTCGTTTTACTGACAGCCGTATTGTACAGGCTTATTACAACTGCAACTACATAGGTATAGGTAAAATGCCAGTACTATAAAAAAGTTTATAGTTTCCTAACGTAATGCCAGTAGATTAGGAAGGATTGTAAACGGTATAAACAAATATTTTCCCATATAAATGTTAAAAATAAATAAACCTATATATTTATTTCACGCGCTATGAATAAGTTACGTACTTTAATATTTTCCAAAATTGGTATTCCGGATAATTTAGACTACTTGTAGTACACAACACTATTGAAATATAAAGAAAGTAATAAAAACACATTTTTTTACATGTTTTAAACAAGAATGTCTCGAATATATACGAGGAAGACTACAAAAAAGTAGCTGACACAAAGTTATAAGATTTTAAGGTTTATAAGGTTTTAAAGTTTATAAGGTTTAAGGTTTTAAAGTTTTCAAGATTTATTTTTTATTCTAATCTCAAATGTTGCAATCCAATATTACAATAATTTTAATATTATACGATTTAATTATAAAATATTATTTTCTATGTTAAAATCTATTTGTACTGACTTATTTTGAAGACTATTTGTACTGTTTTTATGAATAAAGTAACTTTTGAAGTTAAATTACTACATGTTTGTATGTGGTATATTATCTTATACTATGTGGCATATTACTCATGTGGTTGGGTAATATGCCACTTTGCAACACTTTTTTATTTCTTTCTTTTCAATAATAAACAATCAAAATATTTTATTAAAATCATATACAAATAACAGATAAAAGAAGGAAAAAGAAGATCAGTATGCAAAGATACTTCAAGGAGAAAGAAAAATATGAAAAAAATCAAATTTTTGTTAAGTGTGGCATATTCCCCCGAGTTACCCTAATATCAATAAAATATAACATATCGAAATTTTTATTCTAACTTTTATATTATTTGTTTTAAATTATTATTAACGTTTCTAATATCATCAGGTTTTAAATTTATGAAAACTTTAATTATCTTCTTTATACGAATTTATTGGTAGTTATTTCCAATTATGCAAATTCTTATATTTAAGTACGGAAATATTTTAACTGATATGCCTTTTGCTATCAGAATTGTAATAGTATTTTATAAATGTTTTAAAAAAGATCGCCTATATGAAAGAGAGACAGTAGATTATTACTTTGATTTACACTAAATGTATTAAAAATGAACATGTGTTACTTTGCCCTTTTCTTTTTTACGATACCTATTGTAACAGTAAAATGAGCGTTAATATGCGTGAAGATTACTTGCTGTGATGTAATTCAAGCAGGGTATTTATGGCGCGATATGTGGATGACATATTGCGGCATAATGTCTTATAGCATCGTATAATAATATCGTACATTTTTATGACCTTATTGCCTTGACATGCTCCTGTTAAAACTATAACAAATATTTAGACATCTATTTTATTAAAAAGAAAAACACGCACACGTAAACAAAGTTCAATTATTCGTTAATTGTTATGTTTACAATTTTTTAAACAAATTAAAGTATGGAAATTTTATTAAAAGTTAAAAGAATTAATAGAATAGAAATAATGAAATATTATATTAGAAATATTTTATTAGAAATTTTTAATTTTTTATTTTAAATATTAAATTAATTATATTAGTTTTATCATTTAAATTACTTGCAGATATTAATAAATTAATTTGTTTAAATTGTATAATAAAATATAATATTTTTTGCATGATATATTTATTTAAATATGTATTTAATATATGTATATTACAAATTGCTTTCTCTCTCTCTCATCTTTTTTTATGAAAGTTATATAATGTTTGAATATTGAAAGATATGGTCTAGGAGAAAAGGCTGAAACATTTTGTGACAACAAATAGAAACTTGAAATATGGCACTTTGTGAACTCATGTAGTTCCAGTATAAACTGAGGATTTGACAAGACGGACATGCTTTTAACGCCGGTTTCGGTTTCGTTCGCGCTATAGCACGATTGCGTAGTCTCGGGAAAGTCTGGAAAAAAATAAAAGTTAAAGCGACAATACTCGTTATATTTATGCAATATATTAACATTTTCTGCGTTTTTCATATTTGAGTGATAACGCGCGTTTGGTTCACGTCTTCATAAGACTTTTCGAGTACATCGGCGCGACAGAGAAACGTGTTGAGAGCGTCATCAAATAAACTCGGTGCAGTATTGACCCGCAGACGAGGGCGCATGCCCAAGTATAACCATCACATAAATCACATTTTCGATAGAACATCCTACCATCTCGTTCATGATCGATTTAAAGAAAGGATCTCTATCGATTTGTCGATGGGTCTGTATATCCGGCGGCACGCCGAGAGCTTAACGTAGACAACGATATCGCCTCTTTTCCCGGTTATCGATCCACGGGAAAAGCTCAACACGGGCGCGAACGACCGTCTTTTACGCTTTGGAGAGTGTCGTCCAATCAGGAACTCCTCGAGGACGTCGTTTCTGATAAAGAGCGTGTATCTTTATGTACGTCCGTATAAAGCAACGGGGAGCCAGTGTAGTCGTGGAGCCGCGAACTCGTTTACGTCGCAAACTCGTTTAGGGACCTCCACTGATGGGGGATTACATCGGATGAAGATTCATCCGTGTTAGAAAATCATATCGTGCCGAATAGAGTCGCTGCTTGATGACTGTTATTTTTCAAACTACTTTACTCTTTTCCCGAAGCTATTAAATTAACTTTCAAAAAGTACCGAAAGTCGAACTTAAGTTGGCCTTATTATGTAATATAATCAATTTAATAGAGTAAATAAATTTAATCCAGTAAAATATAATTGATTTAATAAATTTAATCCAAATTTTAAAGTTAAATAAATTACCAACGGATATATGGCTAAAGCTTTACAAAACAAATCTCTCCTCTACTTTAGAATTAAAACGATAATTTTTTATTTTTCGATTTTGTAATAAATATTGTAAAAGTATGACATTTCGTCGTTGGTCGTGGATTCATTCGATGTCGTTCGCAGTATTGAAATTATGCGGTTAGATATCAAGATCTCCGGAATTTATCATGAGACTTCTTTGCCGGGAGGAAGAACGGGCGATATCTCAGGTGGTTTGGATGGGATGCGCCGTTCGCGCCGCATCCTACCCGAACGAATTTATCACCCGACGAGAGAGCCGAGGAACGAGACTTCTCGTAATCCGCGTTAAAGAGAAAGAGGTATCCGCATCCGCGCGTGAGAGGATGCGCTTGGGTGGGAAAGAGAGGAGAGGCGTATGTGAGTAAAGGATGGCCGGGGAAGGGTTGAAACGGCGGAAACGCGGGGGTTGGAAGTGGGCGAGTAAAGCATTGACAAAGGGAAACGGCGATATTTACAGGGGACGCGCTGGATACAAAGGCGGGACTTGTATATGGTAATGGTTTTGGGTTTACTAGAGATTATGCGTGTCTTCTCTCTCTCGCACTCTCATCGGTGGACGTTACGCGATGTTTAATGGACGACGCTGAACTTCGGGACAATTCCGACGCTGACGCAATACAAACATCGCGCGAATACTGCCGAGTTCAATATCGATTTTGGTATAAATCATTTTCGAAGAGCACCGCGCCTTTATCGTAGCATCTATTTTCATATGCACGAACGCAAATTAAGTCGTAGCTTAATAATAATAAATGCAGCAACAACTTCTATTAAATAGATTACCGAATTAAACAAGCTAATAATTATGTACATAATGTATTGTAATTAATATGTCGCTGATTATGTATCATTGTATCAATTATGTATCACAGATACGATAATTGCTAGCGGACGATTTTGATATCGGCAATGTACTAAAATAACACAGTACGTTGTACAAAGTTGATTGCGTAAACTATGACTCTGTCCGTAGCTCATGTAAATCACGATGAAAACTTGTTGCTATTATAACTTAAACAGATTTCTGGTTAGTTAATCCTACTTTTGTAAAACTAATTATTATATATTTTTTTTTCAAGTGCATAGTAAGAGAGAAAGTAAACTATTTTTTATCATTGTTTGGATGCTTATAAAAAACGTTGTAGTTGTTGTAAACTTGTACTTTGCATACTTCAAAAATTACTTTTGTGCATATCTAAAGTAAAATGACATAAAAATGTGAAAGAGAGATCGCAAAAATATGCCCGAAGATTAAAAAATTCAATGAATGCTCGCTCACTTTTTTATGCCGTGATGTAGCACTGTGATTTTTAACGATTTACTCCCAAAAGAATTGGACCAAAACGAATGTTATGTAATCCAATTCTCGTGTCCACGCATACGCACACACACAAGTATCTTCCTGTGTATGGTACAAAACTCAATAAGGGTGTAAATCTAAAATCCACCTCTGTCCCCAACAGGATTTGACTACTTGTCTCGAGGGATCTCTGACTGGGGGTTGTTTCGATTTAAATAAATAAGCGCAGTTTATTTATTAAGCGGTGACCAGAGGGCAAGAATATCCTGCTTGTGAATCGAAGAGGGTGAATGCGAAAAGCGATGAGTTTACTTCTTACGTTTCCGTTTCTCTCTTTTGTCGCGTCGTTAATCACGTGATACTGTGACAGGTGACGAACCCGAACGGGTCATTAATTCTGGTGGCAACTACTGGGGGATCTTTTGTCCTCTTGGATAGCATTCGTAAAAATAGGAGTCGCGCTTAGACCATGACGCATTCGCGTAGCGTTAAAAAGACGTGTCCGTGAAAACCCGTCGAATTTTTATTGCTGGCATTGAAGAGCGCCGGGACGGTCGGGACGTATTTCCTGACTTTCTGGAGGTACCATAAGGGACAATAGTTCTGCGTATTTCTGGGGGTATCCTCCAGTGCAGAATATAGAAAACGAAAAGTCAGTGATAAATCGTTAGCTTGGGCCTGCATTCATAGGACTTTTTCTCGAGATAGTCTCAACTTTATTTCCGCTCCGAGCCGTCGTTGAACTTTGATAACGATTAAGCGTCAGGCTGGATAATAGGAACTCGATGCTCTCGATAGCACTCCTTTTTTCTATATTGAAACATGAAACGTTCAATTATTTTTCCGGAGGAGCGTGGCCAATCAATCGCCCAGCTCTTATTATTTGTTTAATCAAGCGATTGATGTGCGTAAGGTATATTAACTTAATAATACCTTAAAGTATTTTTTATCAAATTTTTGTAAGAAAGATTTTTTAGTTTTATAATAGTAATAAATAATCTTGTTTTTGTATTTATACATCTTAAATTAAAGATAAATTTTGGTAAAGATATTTTTAAATTAGTAATTATTAAAAAAAGATTTTAAAAAAAGTAAAAGTAAAAATATTTCTTTAACGTTTTACAAGATAACAAATATAAAATCCAACTTTATGAGTTTATTCAATATATCAAATTATAAAAAATAAAATAATGAGTTATTTATTAAATAATTGTCTAATTTTTATTACTCATTAATCACCTAAAATTGGTGATTAACGTGAATAATATTATATACTATACTTTAAAAATATTATAAAATTCTAAAACTAATCGAGATGTTCATAAATATTACAAATTATTAGTATAAATTTAATTATTAACATGATATTGTTACTATCTTATTTTTTATTTGTAATTTTTACGAAGTAATTTTCTTATTTCGAAAACTCTTGAGAGATAATTAAGTTTCTTAGACACTTTTCGTCGAGACCAATTTTCACTTAGTCTCACTTGAGCACAGTATTGATTCGTGTTGTGGAGAAAATTGGCGTAGTTGCTGTCGTAATAGTAGGTAAATAATTAGCGCACCCTCTTGCATACTGCTAAAGAAATTAATTGATAAGTTAGTTCTTGAAAATGAAGAGAAAGTGCTTTGTCTACAAGAAACTGTGAAGTACGAAGGCAGCGGAGGCGGGGAGGGGGAATTGCCTCTCGGTTAAATTGAATTAAAGAGACCGGAAGTTATTAGCAGTACTGTAGATATCGTGAGGTAACCCCGCGATCTGGGTATCGATAATAAGGGTCTCGGTTCTCGGGAGAAAAACCGGGGAAGAACCGGGAAACGATACTGCCGAAAAGTTTGTTTCCGGAGTGGCTTATCTGATGGCGACCAACAGGGAAGTCTGAAATGGGTCTGCAACGGAGTGACGTAAACTGCTTTCTCGAAAATCCTCGATCGCTCGACACCTGATTTCTTTCTTGTGATACCGTAGTCTGCGTATCGCGTTTCCAATCGTCCGTACTTTAAATCCTCGTATTTCCATGTGAACATCCCTGCCTGCTAGTACATAGATCTCTTGAAAAAGTAATCTGCAGCAGACGTTTAAATGCTATCTATTCAAACTTTGATGTAATCGTTGTGAAACTGATTACCCGACTTGATTGCACATGCGATAAGTAATTGTAATGTTAAAAAAATATCAGTTGATTAAAAATATCAATTAATTAATATTTAGAGTTATAAATTATGTCATACATATTATTTAGTTATGATATTATTAATTAGTCATATTTCTAAGAAGAAAATATTATCTCTCTGTCTCTCTTCCTCTCTTTTTCTAAAGAGAATCTATATAAACGTATCGACTTCAATGACATAATTCAAGTATTAAGACATTAGCACAGACGATACTTTAATTTCTACACTCTCATTCTCCAATTCGCTTATCGACAAATGGACTTGCTCGCGTTTGCATAATCCGGAAAATCCGGAAGACGCAATCGTCCGTAGACTGATCGACTTCGCGAAGACGATACCCCGAGGGCGCAATTTCCTGGGGTTTATG
The DNA here is from genome assembly GCF_030848795.1 of Temnothorax nylanderi. Taxonomy (NCBI): domain Eukaryota; kingdom Metazoa; phylum Arthropoda; class Insecta; order Hymenoptera; family Formicidae; genus Temnothorax; species Temnothorax nylanderi. The sequence continues at coordinate 407,658 of NW_027249124.1, forward strand.
CCATTCCCGGACGACGCAGGTGTGCGAGCGGGTGCGCCGTATATTCACGCCGCGTATAAAGATTACTCACGGATATTGGCACGCAACGAATAGAAATTATCGACGAGCATTGCTGTGTTATATGTTAACAAAAATTCAGAAATGCAATTAATTCGAAAATATAAAAATTTTTACACTTAAAAATATTCTCTCCTTCTCTATTTCCATTTCTTAATTATATTTTTAGTTAAATTTGTCAGTATAAAATTTTAATATTATATTATGTATCTAATTAAAATTATACATTTAATTCCGATTTTATAGTAACTAATACTTTTTTATTTGTGATTCTAATGTTATACTGTAATTAATCAATTAATTTACTTTATAATAAAAATTTGAACAAAATAAACTGATTAAAGTGGATATAATTGCCACTTTCTCTATACGCAGCTTCCTAAAACCACCTGTAAGCGAGAGAGAATACGTAATTGCTGGTAATTACGAGGTGTTACCTATTTAGTTGCCCTTTCAAGATCGTGCATAATCGCTGTGCATTCACCAGATTGGGGCTTTGTAAACAAAACAATCAATTTCTCTTCGTAATATCATGTATTGTGTATTTTCAATTTGCAGCATAGTGTTTCTCAAATTACTTATTAATTAATCATAATCACAAAGTTCATTGATATTGATAAACAACTTAATAATATAGAATTGGGCTCTTAAAGCATGATATATTTGACCAATTTATAAATTTAGCTCAAGATGAACAAACAGTTCAGTATAGATAGTAGATAGAGTTTATATTGAAATTAATAAAAAAGAAGACAATTTTTACATTTATTATAAAGTTAGCTTGGTGCACGTTAATATCATTGTTGATGTAATTAAATGTTCTATTTGTTGAAATATACTCAGTGATCTCGATGATTTCGTCATCAATCAAAATTTACAGACGGAGAGCACGTCAGTAGAAAAATCAATCGAAAGGGCGACAGAGAGATACAGTCATATATAGATCATGTAATCGCTCGTGTATTAGGAAATGCTAGCGGTGTTTAGCAGTCCTTCCGAAATGACTGCTTCAATTGGTTTGCGTCTCTGGGGACGGTCACGGTGGTGCAACGGTCCGACGTCACGATCAGCCCCTTTACCTCTTCTCCCTCTGGAACGTCCCCTTCGTATGGTAACTACGGGTAGCAGCCAACCGCAATCTGCATTCCGCTACCTAATTGTCGTAACACGCCGATGTATGTAGATGTATGTATACGTATAACGCATACATCGAGAGAGCTACAGGACACCTTCTCGTATGCACGGGGTATATGTATATGGGGTGTGTCCTGTATATGTGGCGAATTGCAGCAAGTATTCCTGATAGAATACCAAATGGAGTTCCTTTTTTTTTTTTTTTTTTTTTTCAAAAAATGTTGATTGCGCGTTTATTGTGCGGTAGGTCGATATTCAAGCCCGAAGCTGTAGCACGGGTTAAAAGCCGTGGTATTTATTACTATCCAATTTATTATGAATATGCCAAAGAATACGCCATGGAATTACCGGCAAAAAATCCCGTAAGCTTATGAGTCTGTAAATTAAAAAGTATGAATATTTCAAAATTCTCTGTAGGATGAACAGAACCGAATTAATTAAATTTATTTAATTAAAAATTAATCAGATGTTTCGAGAAGCTTAACGTTTGTACACTTAATATTTGTATGCAATAATGGGATTTTGGAATATAATATGTTAGTGCTTCCGTATAATTAACATTAATCCTTAATAAAGTTCAAGCTCTTAAAAATTATAAGTATTTAGATATGCGTGCAGAAATATGAGATTTTTTTCAATAATCGCGTATATCTTCGGTCGCGAATCTCGAGATTGGAATAATCCAGCCGAGGGACGCAGTAACCGGGATTTTGCAGCCTGTTGCGATAAATAAATTCACTGATTATGCGCGAGGATTTCGTTAATTACCTTACTTAACCGCCCGCGCGCTACGAAAATACGATTAGCCGTTTCGAAACATAAAGATGCGTCACGCAAATCGTGCGTAATTAGCACCCGGGCGTGGGTGTTTCGGCGCGCGCGCGGCAAACTGGCGTCTCTAAATCGTCGAATCCGTCTCTAATACCGTAATGGATTACAGCAAATTGATAGTTGCCGCTGTACAAATAGCAATATACCCGCGGGTTCTGCGAAACGACGGTGACCACCGGTCGAAGTGTCCGAGTAGGCACGCCAGAGAGTTAAAGGGGTTAAATTGATAGTAGGAAGGCGATGTCAGCGATGGTAGCGGGAGGGGTGGGTCTCCAATTCAGAGTGACGATGTTCCACAATATGTACCGAACCCGAACTCGCGGCTTGATTGTTGTTTGAGCACTTTAGAAACCGTTGTCCGCGCGGACCATGTAATGAACAATGTGTCGGGCACTGAAATACGATGTACCCCATGGTTGCTATTTTACGCGGAATAACGTCTTAACACTTTCGCGCATACGGGCGCCCTCCATTCGCGCGCGACATATCCACAAGCGATGGTCATCCCTCTGATATTAGAAGTGGTACATCAGGGAAAATGTTGCGCGCTGACAATATCTACATCAGTCAACTTGAATTATGACGTCAGAAGCGAGGAAATACAAGCGAGCGATCGATCGCGACTCACTTCCAACGTAAATGACTTTTTGTCAGCGAAGCGGCTTTAGCCCGACAGAGCAGGCTTATAAAACGTGTCACAGACTTTGCTATCAGTCGACATATCACGTCGAAACGTGGAAACTCTAATCTAGGCTCACCTTGGATTTACAACGTTTTTTCAGCTGCTACCACATTTAATCGTTCATGTCTACGTGATTGATAGCAGAGTTTGTGGCACATTTTATAAACTTCCTTTATCAAGTTAAAGCACTTTGAAAAATTGCGAGTGAAAATCGCTCCAAGATAAATACAACATGCCTCCGATATCATCGTATCTTTCCCGTCAATCAGCAGCATGTTGCATGTCCGTATCCCTGCATTTTGGAATACGGAGAATTATTGAGTATAATTTTTTAAGTAAACGATAAATAAGCTTTCGCTCTGTGCGCGCTCTCGAGATATTTCTGGTGGCATGTACTATATACGTAGCGTTCTAAATGTCCCCGAGAAATGATTAAGCTCCGCGTTGTAAATCGCGGTTGCAATTTTTTATAGTCAACATGCACAGCCATAATTAATTCGAGATTTGCGGTCTCTAAGCACACCTACCTAGCGGAGTTTATGTTTTGTACAGTTGCCTGAGTTTCGACTAATTAGATTTTAAATACCTGAGCCGACTAATTGGTTACTTTGCCCGTTACTGCACGAGCGAGAAGTAATCCCAGTTGCCTCCGCAACTTTATTAGTTTTCGTCGCTGTAACATTTATTAAGAGTTAGCTGTAGAAATTATATATCTTTTCTGAGAGTTTGTCGTCGCTGCCACCGTCGCCGCCGCCGTTGCCGTTGCCGCTAAGTGAGAATACGCAAAATATACTTTACCTGCTTTAATATTCTGCAATAATTGCGGAAGAACATGCTTTTATTGTTCGTTGCAACAAACTCTCTTTTGTTTGTGCATAAAAAATTATATTAGCGCCCTTCATTAATGTTTTATGTTTAAAAAAATTTTTTTGCACTCGGAAGAAATAGAAAGACTAAACTTATGTAAGAAAAGAAATCGGCCGAGTTTTTAAGCAATCGTAACTGTCGTGGCATACCATTAAACCGCTCCATTAACTGACAAACGCGTTCGAAAGTTAGAGTGTACTTCTGGAACACTTCAAAGAATTCAATAAAGTCGTGCCGATAAGACGCTCAAAGACGCCGCCGTACTATGAGCGGCTACTTCCAAAATACGCGGAGAACGTGATCGGCGCAAAATATTGATGGGCATTGTACGGCTTCCGAAAACTCTGCGCGAACTATCGACAACGAGGATCGGTATCGCGTATGCCGGAGATATAGGAAGCACCCGCGGATAATGAAGCTGTTCCTCGGGATCTTCGTATGTCGAACTGCTTCATGCACGGCAGGGTTAAGTATATCCCGCTTGGAGATAGGCGAGAGAGAGCCGTATGGAAAAGGTCAAGGGATGCACGTTGCGGCACAGGCGGGCCAGGACGGTAGCGCTACATTGGCTTTTACGGGTGAAGCCACCATCATCGTAAAGCGCGACCGCTCGACTATTCCGCACCCGCCGCCATTTCACCCTTGAATTCTCTTTTCCCACTCCCATTCCTCGAAGTTTCTCTGCTCCCACCCGTTGATGACGATCTCGCGCTCTCCACTGGACCCCTCGCGCCGATCTGGCCTCCACACCCTAGGCTACACCCCTTTAAAGTGAATTCCAATACATTGGGATGCGACCAAAATGGCATGGACGCGAGCTGATCAGGCGAAGCGAGATTTGAATGTCTTGCCCGGGAATTGCCGACGGGAATGGAAGGATAGAGAGAGGAAACTGCAATTGTTGAGACCTTACCAGCCAATGTGGCTCTCGGTCTCGCACTTTCATGGCCCATTCTCTTTTGTGTCTCTTGCATCTCTTTTTGTTTAGACGACGTCTGTAAATGTATAATATTGAAATTTCTCTCATGCCGATGCTCCATGCTTGTAATCATGCGTTCAGCAAGAAGTTTTTATTTTCTTGATCTCCCTGTAATCTTTATTTCACCATGTAGCAAATTTTAGACGTTAATGTCGATAAACCGGAAATTACGCAAGTTAAAATATAATTTGACTGTAATATAATCTTTAATAATATTAAAGGCTAGTCGCATTGCTGGTATATCTAAATATTCGATATATTCTCTTTGTTTCATGCATTTTGTATGAAGTGTTTTCAATAAATATGGAAGAGAGAGCATCAGAATAAAAAAATGTACTCTTACAGAATAAGATACTTTTATGTATAAAAGTATTAATTAAATTTTCATTGCTATGATTGAGTTTGATTTAGAAATATAAATAACTTGGTAATCACGTCACAATGGTATTTTTAAAAGGTTTTAAGATTTCGTCATGTTAAATGGAAACGTTCGTTCGGATTTATTTTTATCTATTGGAAATAAATGAAGTGTGTGCATAGGATTAATGTCGCGTTTATTTAATGATGAGGCACGATATGAGAAATATAATTTCTTCTGCAAATGGCGATAAATAAACATTTCCTATGAGTCTTCTGAACATATTTACAATATTCCTCCACTGTGTTTGAATATCTTTATCGCTTCTTCTGCTTGACTCTGCACGTGCAGCGCTACCCCAGCATGCGACTACAGACGGATTTAATATTTTGCGCCAGCATAAATCTTCCTCTCAACGCGAAATAGAGAGAAATCCGGAAAAAGGGATTGTGAGAAATCGAATAAATGTCTCATGTTTATTAAACGCACGTTGCATTGTGATTGTAAACAAAACAGCTTTATTACATTATTATCATGTTACCGTGGAATAAATCAGCGATGTGATGGAAGAAATTTGCGAAAAAAGAAAACACTAAATCACAAATCTGATCAAGATAGAGTTAGCAGGACACGCTGCAAGAAAATGAACGTAAATGTTATAAATATATAAAAAGATAATTTGGACAAATTTTGTTACAACGAAATGTTGCGCATCATTATACATGTATAACTAGAAATGACAGAAGGCTCTAGTTATAATATATATATTTTTTTAAATAAGCTGCTTCGCTATACTATTGAGATGCAGAGTAGAGCGTAAGTTCTCCAAGAGAAAAGTGCGAGCTCACGCTGAAAATGTATAAAAGAAACTTTAGTTCGGTTCCTTCGGGTCATATAAAACTTAGCTCAACCACGCCCTTGAGTCTTTCGCGAGATATAAATATCGTACGGCACGAGGAGGACGCGAAGTTTTGATTGTTCGAAAGTAGTGATTTTGAAACTCGCGGCACTATATATTTTGTCTGAAGTATTTCACTTCGCTCGTAATTTTTGAAAAGCATTTTTTGGAAGTTGCAGTTCGATATGTGACGTGTATGTTTTATCGTAAGAGAAGTTTCTTCGTTTTTAGACAGTACTTTTTTCACTCACATTACGCAGCCATTTATTCAATAAATAAGCTCGACACTGTGTGGCTTGCATTAAAAAAACGTTTAAATATTGGTACATATTTGTCTTGCTTGCTTTATTTGAAAATGGTTGACAAAGCATATATTAAACATAATTATTTGTAATATTATTTTCCAAGATATATTTTATTTTTCTTAAGAGTACGTCTCGTATTATTTGAAAGCTTTAATCTTGTAAATAATTTCATTTCTCGAATGAACTTTCCTTCAGTCAAACAGATGTAATTTGACAAGTTTCTCATCACCTTGCATTCTTTTTCTCTTTTCGATATCAAATCTTATAAAGCCCGTCTCTTTCATTTCTGCCTGTCGCCCGGGTGCAATACCGCATGCCGTTGAAAAATCCAGCACGGCGAAGATCGAAAGTGTCGCCTTGAGCGAAACTTACTCCTCCGTTACGAGACTTAAGGTATCCAAAGTCCGCTCAGAGGGATGAGCTGCGGGGCTCAAGACTACCGAGTTACCTGTCGGTATAAATCCTGGCACGTTAGGAGACATAGTAACTTCCGGTTCCAGGCTGGCGCTCTCGCAAAGCAATTTGGACCGGTCTACCATGCATAAGTGATCCAACGATCCGCGAGCAGTACACAAACTTGTCACTTATTCTGTAACTATGCTGTCAGGGACCTTGGGTGCGATTCCTCTTCGTGTATCGCGCGCGCTCTCTCTCACTCTCCCCCCCCCATTTTCTCTCCCTCGTTCTCTTTTCGCTCCTCTTTCGTCTCGCGAAGCGGAAGATGTATCGCGCAGTTACATTCCCGCCTCTAAATCCTTCGGAGTGAGCGGTGCCACCGTGAAGAACATACAGAACCAACTTTGCCCCCGTCCACGATGCGGCGCGTTCGCTAAAGGGGATGAAAGCGGTATCTATATACGTACAGTAGTCGCGGCAGACAACTCTCGGTGCAGCTTTCGAGATTCGAGATTTATTTATCGCTCTGCACGGGGTGGACCCTCTTCGACTATTCCTTATGGACCGCCTCACGGGCTTCTTCGTTAGCTGTCGTGGAGCGCGAAAATACGGGGGGATGCGGCTGTGACGAATTATCTTAATGATCGCCTTCGAGCATCCCGATCTTCGTTTAATCTCTGAAGCGTTATTTGATGGTCGCACTAAGACTAGAAGTGGCTGAGACACTCTCGTTTTGCGGTGAGCCGGATTAAAGGAATTGCATCTTCGTTAGATTTCGAAGGATTAATCCGGAACGACGGTTTGGAACATCAATTTAGTTTTCATCAATTGCTCTTGAATGTTAGCAAACGTTTGTTAGTAAGATGAATGCATTATTATTTTAAAATATATATATTTAAAAATTAAGCTTTATTATTAAGCATTTTTTCGACTTTTACATTTCAAAGCATTTTTAAAATTAGGTAGCATATATTTTTATAAAAAATGAGGCCTTTAATTGTTATTAATCAATACATTTGTAGTTTCTTTTTAACCATAATATGTAAATAAATTAATAATTATTTATAGATATTTTACTAACTTCTGTGTAGTAGTCAACTAATAAAAAAAATATTGATAAAATGTCTTAATTTTAATTACTGATAAACATGATGTCTTACAATTCCATCGCAATTGACAGAATATTTTTTTGATTTCCCAAGAAAACCGCTACAAATTACAAACGGTGTCCGTCTAGAGACGCGCGAAGCAGGATATTTTTCCTTTTTCCCAAAGTCTCCGAGCGAGAGATCGAGGAGTACAATACGTATGAGCCTGGTATAATACATCGAATCGGGACGAAATGCCTTTTCACAAGTTCTTTTGAGCTTTCAAAGCTCGGAACAATATCTGACTTGAGATTGGGGTCGCGGGAAGTCCCTCGGGTAAGAAGTGTTATCTACGTTTCCCCAAGCCCGAAACGAGACCCCCACCGACCACCATTCAGACTACCTTCAACCCCTTTTTGCGGACCAAGCACTCACTTCCCATTTTAATCACTACTTCTGATAGCCTTTCTCAATTGGATCAGGGACTGGCAAGAGGTGTGTGCGCACTATCAATTTTTGCTCTATATATACTATTACAATTTGAGCTTACAATTTGCAGCTTTTAACCTTTTCAATACAAGTTTACACTTTTATAATTAACATAATATAGATATATAACTCCACACACACATTTGATAATCATATTTTTATAATATTTTTATATATTGTTTTAAGAATCGATTTTTTATTATTTCTCATATAAATTTATATATTAATTATCACATGTCATTGCTATAAGTGAAGCCATTTACAATATCGCACAGAATATGGGATAAAGAACGGCTTTTTGACGGGAAACTTAATTATAGTTACGTACTTCGAACAATAGGTTTATTATGCAGTTATACAACTGTTATATTTCTCTTCGGCGAGTATTCAACGCATAACAGCATAGCAATGCATGCAGTTACAGTAAGACGCTTCTTAGTCCGTGGAACGCTGTGCTTATTGCTTCATCTATGCAGAAGTTAGAACAATAGCGCAAGTTGCGAATTGCTCTGGGTTATTATACCCCAATTCATTGTTCCGACATAAAAACGCCGGATAAATATTGTGTAATGAGTAAATTATAAAAATCCAGGCATGAATTTTGTGCAAAATCCTTTCTGCGATTCTGCGCTATTTGCTCTGACAATTTGTTGATTTTGGTAAATAACCGCCTAAAATAATCAAATATATTTTATATAAATATCAAATTATATGTATAACATATGTAAAATAATATTTCTTTTTCTTGCAAATACTAAAAATATTTAAAGATATTTCACAAATTTATATTATCTTTATATTATAAAAAGACTTAAGTATGGAAAAAAAATTTTAAATAAATATATTTTATAATTGCTATTTACATTTTTATTTTTATTTTATATGAAAAAGAGAAAATGAAATTAATGTAGGAATCTTTTTGTATAATTATTTGTATAATTAAATGTATATTTGTGTAAAATTTAAGTGTAGTTGATAGATGACGATATACTTTAGCTTTAGTCTTGAAACATGAAAATTTTTTATATTGATATAAAAGTTCCTGAGGAACAGTAATATTTTTATAAAAATTTACGGACGTATTTTTACTTTTAGCCAGCTATGACGCATTTATTACGAGCAAGTTAGACGGCAATTAACACGATTAAAAGTTTGTCATCTGCGCCAAGGGCGCAGCTATCCGCGAAAGTGTTCCATAATGCAGGCCCGAGTTGTGAAAAGACCATATTCTCGGTTCGCCATTAAGCCCTCGATCGTTCGAGTGCTAATTATTCGCGCGGGTCTAATGATGCCAATTAAAATCTTCTACGATTCCGTTTCTCCCGTTGGGAATTTCATCTCGTCGACTTTCTTCATTTTGCCTTTCTCTTCTCTTGTTTGTGCCTACACGTTTTCTGATTATTCTCTTTCGTGTATAGTTTAAAAATCTTTTTCACATATTTACCAAAATAATCATGTTACCTTAATTTTAACATATCTTGCAATTAGCACTAATAATATATGTTTAGTAAATTTACAATAGATAAAGTTAATATACAACTTTATGCTTTCTCTCTCTCTCTCTCTCTCTCTCTCTCTCTCTCTCTCTCTCTCTCTCTCTCTCTCTCTCTCTCTCTCTCTCTCTCTCTCTCGGGAAATTCGATAAAACTACATTAATTATGAGTAATTACGTATCGTTGGTAAATAAGAAATATAACATTCCCCGGGCTCCGATGAAAGCTGCTACATTATAAATTCGGTAATCAGGTTTCCAGACTCATTAAACCGTATGATAGATGGAATCATGTAATGAAATCAGATTTGAAACGCGAATATCGACGCGCTTCATGAAATATAATAATTTGCAACATGATTTCACAAAATTTTTTCAACTATAATATAATTTATTTTTATCTATGAATATTTAAATTATTATTTAAACTTGGTACTATAGAAATAAAACTTTTAATTTCTGAAACTAAATAATTGTTGGTTTTTCTTGGTGATTAAAAGGTGATTAAACTATTGGTTTATAACAATTTGTTTAAAGTGTTTAAACGAATCAAACAATAGCGTTCTATTATCACGTTCGTGATTTTCATCTGCAATTTTAATTTTGCACGAACATCCTGAAGCCTGTGATTCGTCCCTTCCGCCACCGGACACTGTTTATTGCCGCGCGACCAGGAACGCGCGAGTCCGAGTGAAATAAGCAGAGATCCTTCCGCGTCATTGCCGACGGCGAGATTAGGTCCAATTTCCTAACTTAATCTCAGCAAGAGCGAGGATCCCGTGGCACGCCGCAGGGTCTTGACGAAGGTAACGGATGGTTCTCTGTTATTGTTATTGAAATGTGTAGCTGATGCGTTCGGTCGCGATGTTGCGCGTTTGTACGTAGATATATCCTACCTATCGAAGGAGCATGGAACGGGATATATCGTCTGCAGCATCCGGTACCACCTGGGAATAGTTGACTAGGGGTTCAGTAAAGGATGCAAGGCGATGCACGGTACGGATTTGGTGATGTAGCAGTCTGAGATGTGGCCGCAAGCTATGCATGGAATGTTCCCGTAGGAGCCCGGTGGTTTGGGGTGCGAAAAGGGGTGGTTTGATCTATAGGACAGTGCCATCTTAATTAATTTCCTCTCAATCCAGAATCGAGCTCTCTAAGAGCTTTGATATGATAGCGAGTTGAGCGTGTCGTATACTGCATAATTATTAATTTAATTATTAAGTCGTAAATTATTATTATAATTTTATATAAAGCTTTATAATGTAAATTACATAAAGCATATACATAAAGAAGTATTATTCTTTGTTAAAAGAATTTTATTCCCTTTAATTTTTTTAATTAAGAATTTGTAGTATACTTTTATTATGATATATTGTGCTCATAAAAATATTAGTTCTTTTAAGTAATGCTGTATAAAAAATATATAGAAATTGTATCATTTATTATAATAAAATAGATATTTTGACACTAATTGTTTTATCCAGTCACTAAAAGTTTTTAACTTTTTGGATTCATCGTAGCACGAAAAATATTGATATCTCAATATTGAAATAACGGAAAGTGCTCTTATATCGGACTTTTGTTATGTATGGTTTAGAGAAACTGTGTCAATGTTGAAACGGCATAGTAAAATGTTGGATATGTTGCGAGAAAAAGCGACTTTATTAAAAAGTGTATTGTTTCACGTTTTGTATATTTATATGTAAAAATGTGAAAACCAGGATTTGTTGCAGTTTCACTTGTTAAATCGTATGTTCTAAATAATGAGTGGTAAGGGGAAACGGCTTTTTTCTATTTTAAATAAGTAAAATACGAAATCAGTTTTTGAAAGGCTGGCTAAAAAACTAGAATTACGATTACATGCGTGATATTAAAATTTATATGAAATACGCATACAATGTAGATTGGATTATCGATTAAACGATCGTTATTTTAAGTATAACATGCTGCGTTACGGAAAAAGTTGACTTTATCAATATGTATTTAAACGAATCAATTAAAAGTTTTATTGAAAAACCTATATTAAATAATTCTATGCTTATGTATAAAGTTGATTAATTCAGATATTGTATGTCATTTAATTACATACATTTTTTTATTGAGCTGGAAAATTACATATCAATAATCGACTATAAATTACTTTATTACATTATGCTTTATTACGTTAATATTATTGTAAAAAACTTTATTCAAAATTAATTTATAATTACAATATCTTTCTGATGTTACATAAATATTTACAAATTATAGATTTCTAAAATTTTCAAAGAGAGCATATATATGTTTGCTCGACAAATCCACACGCGTTTTTTTAATATAATGAAATTTTAAGTAAGACACAAATCAAACAGCAAAAGATATCCATTACTGTCAAGTTTGTCGAAATTTTCTTTTACTTACTCCCGCAAGAAAGTAAATTCGCCTAACGATAACTTTGTACGCGAAGACGGTCAGAGATTGCAGTGGTCAAAGCCGACGACTAGTCAGCCGTAGTCCCTTTCAAGTGGGGCTACTGATAGCCAGACTTCGCTCCGATAATCACTGGCCAGACGCTCGTTCGGACATATTATATTTTTCCTCAAGGCTGCCTGACCCTGACAATAAGAATTAATCGATGTCTCAGCACTTTCTTTACAGAATGTTCCTTTTCCTCTTGGCGGAAGAGCGACGAGACAGCGGTAGAATCTCTCAATCGCCGTTACCGCAGATAATTTCTGTTCGTCCCGAGAACCGTTATAAAGTCTCCCTAGGAGCTCGCCATAACGCACAGAAAGTCATAAACTGTCGATCGAAAGGTAGTTTTGATTGCTCCTGGAACCTCGCACATCTGCTCGTATACGAAGAGAACGTATTTCACAGTGTAGTGAACAGCTAGTGTAACTGGACGCTATCCAGACATCCCAGTAGCGGACCAAGGGAGCTTAATTATTGTCCTGGAAGCTTATAACTTTTGCTTATCCGTGTAAAAGTATTGTTACCGTCTTATTCTATTATTGTGCAATTTTATACGAGCGAATGCTTGATGTCCAAGAAGTTGATTAAACCAATCGCTTTTACGTTACAATGAAATAATCTTCTAATCTTTGAAAAGTAATAATTATATGTTGACTGTTTCAAATTCGCATTTATACCATTGTAAATTATTATGGCAATCATATATAATTAATTTATTATAACAAAATTATTCCAAAACATGATTTTTTTATATTAAATTGTTGTTAAGGAAATATTGCTTCCAAATTTAATTTAATTTAATTAAAGAATTTATAACAGAGTAAGTACGCGAAGCTTGGAATATCGTGTACAACGCAGGATACGGAACTTGTTGCATTTTACTTTCTTTTTTAGAGCACGAGGGGTTTTTAAAATATTTATATTTCTTAATTTTACGAATTTTAGCTTTGTATCTCTTAATTTTAAATAAAAAATATACCTTTTTAAAGTTGGTTGGTTATTGAAGATATTTTAAAATTAGATATTATATATTCTCTAATTGTATAAAAGTAAATACTTAAAAGAGCTTAAATTGCCAAGCAATTAGTTCGGATTTTTGTGACGAAACGGATAGATATAATAACGGCACTCCGATGTAATGAAAGTTGGAAGCGCGGAAATATTAGGATTAATAACCCTTAACGTTATCAGAAGGTATAATCCCTTTCCACGTAGGCAAAAAAAGAGACGGAGACAAATGGCTATTGGTATACGTCGCGGTCATTGTTGGCAATCGTTTTTATCAGAACGAACGATAACCACACGATTGTGGGCAGCACCTGTTTTGTTTCCTCATATAGTTTGTTAAAACATTGGTCGTATCTTTTTCCTCGTTAGTTTATAATTAATACATATCTATATTTATTATGTGTCAATGTTCAATATGATTTAAATAATTGGCAGAAAAACGCATAATTAATTTTGAGTTACGTGTTATTATACACTATGCAATAAAAAGAGAACTTTGAAAGGATTCTAAAAACAGACTAATTTGGATAAATTTATATAAAGATTTATGAATTGTCATTTAAAATCAGTAACAAAATTGATTATCTAATTTGTAGATCACAGAATATATTTTGTTAAATAATGTAAGAAGAGACATGTGTTTGCTATTGCATATTTTTGACAATACAATTACTTTAATTAATGTATTTCGAAATTTAATTTTTATTGTATCGGTTACTTTCAAAATAATTAACGACATTTCTGTCAATTATTTTTTTTAAAGACTTTAGAAATCCGTAAATTTAACATTCGTGCTATATTGATTTTGGTATATTGACTCGGCGAACGTATGCAATAATAGAAAAAAGAGTATGAATAAAGTACAAAAAGCGTCAGTTATACAGAAATAATTGTGCAAGCACACAATAGTGTTGCGCAGAAAAATAAATTTTTAGGAATAAAAGTCTGCAGCGGACTGTTTAATACTCTCGATATAGCATACGAATCGTTTCCCATAAATATGCCTTATATTTTTTCGTGTACATTTTCGTACGTTACATTCGATGGCGTATCTTGTTACTACATTGCATATGTATGCTGCAGATTGTTTGATCTGTAAATAAATTATATTACCATTTTCGAATGTGACTGTTCAAATGTAAATTACTGCGACAAATTGCTTTTTAATTTTATTTCGCGCAGTAGACAAGACATGGGAAAACTTTTTAAATCTTCAAGTTATTTTAAAAGCTAAAAATATTTGATGTACAAATTATGCTAATTATGTATTTGGAAAACGGAAAAAGCATAAGAGACGATTTTAATTCCTATGGTTTAATTCCTAAAGCATGTGCTCAAGTCTATTATTAAGTGCGGTCTCTTAATTTCGTCGCTAATTTACGATGCAGTAATTTCTTCTAATAACAATAACGAAGCTGCAGTGCATGCGCGGTAATCTATTGATGGAGTTTCAGTGTCAGTCCTCTTTTGTTTCGTCTCTTTCTTCAGGGGTGACTGATCCGTATATCATTTGGGCTTAGCTAATCCGCAGACCCGAGCTCAATGTACTACGAACACTCACACACATTTGCATCTTACATACATATATACGTTTTTGTGAGTACTAATGTAATAAATATTTGAGAAAAAGCAGAAATATAATATAATTTTAAAAGAATAACACATTTATAAAAATTATAATAATTTATAAAATAAAATAAAATTTTATAAGAATAAAAATAATGCAAAAGGAACTCCCTATACATGTGATATAGATAGAGCAGGACAGTGCAAATTGAAGCGTTTATTATTTTGTCTGTTAATAAAAAGAAAGATGTTTTGTAGAAGTGTATTTTTGAGACAAGCGATGAAAAAAGAAGGAGTTTTAACTTGATAGATTTGATTTCAAACTAAAATATATATTTAATTTTAAACATTAAATGTTATAAATGCCAAAACAATTTTGATTAGAAATCTTAAATTGGAAGAAAGAAATATCTTGATATTTATTACAAGATTCTCCCCTGGTTTGCTATTTGATCATCGGTTAAGGGTGACAGTTGCGTGACGAGAAAGAAGATACGAAAGTTTTAAGCGTATTATGCAAGCTCCGTGTCAAAACTGAGATCAAGAGTATCATAGTTATTGAAAATGCTGGCGCTTAAGCGTTATGTGTGAGTATATGTATCTGCGTGCGTGTGTATGTACGTGTGTGAGCGTGTATATGTCGGGGACCTATTGAGTTAACTATCCTCGTCCTCGGGATCAGGAAGCAGCACGTTAGGAAGTTATAAGTCTTTAAACTTTAATTTTAACTTGAACTCGACGGCGCTAAAGTTGGTTTAGTTTTACCTTACTTATACTTCTGCGGTCAGGACCTGGAGCCTTAAGAAGCTCCCAGATTCCACGATAAACCCCGAACGTTTTACATTATGGAGCAGTAAACTAGAAAGACTTTCGATGTAGACGCGCATTTCGCTTTTTTTTTTCAACAATTGCAAAATATTCGCAATAATATCTGATATACGTGAAAATTCAACGTACATTCATTGTGATATAGTCTGATTTTATGACAAACAGTTTCAATACGTTTGAGACGAAAATGAAAACAGGCATTTATTTTCGCGCTGCAAGCGTTGCTGTTTCGAATATTTCCTGCGACTGCTCGTATATAATTTATTTTTTATTAAATTTGCTATAATAGTCTTGTTTGATTTATTTCGTGCATTTTCGTTATTAGTTTAAAATTAATTGATATGTTATATCCGTAAAATGAAGAATATTAAATAAAAAGTATTCATATTATTTTAATTTAAATTTAAATTTAAATTTTAGTTAAAGTTGGCGTGTTTTTTCTAATTGTAAAAGAATTATTTATTACTTCTCTCTCTCTCTCTCTCTCTCTCTCTCTCTCTCTCTCTCTCTCTCTCTCTCTCACATTTCCTCGCATTTTATAATATATTATTCAAAAAACAAAACTTTTGTGCATTATTATATTTATTTAAATATACATATAGATATTATGAACATATTACATTTATTTCTATACAATTTTATTGTAAAATTAATTCTTTTGACTTTTTATTATATGTATAGCATTGATCTTATCGGAAAAAAATGTGTGTTATTTATTTAAAATTCTTCTTTAATTAGTAATTTTCACGTGATTATAAAGTTTTAAATACACTACATGGTTACGACATACCAGGTATCATTTCGTGCACATAGATTTATTTTTACGCAAATTAAATACATTTCACGTATACCAAATACGTCATTTGAATATCTCGAATGTAAATTCTATATAGAGGCGGTGGCGTATAACGCACCGAGAAGAATCGTATTTTACTATAGATGAAAAAAGACGGGCTTTCACAACAAGCGTGTGCCGTTTCGTGGAAAGAAACGGATGCCACGCTATCTTCCGTTTTGGACGCTGCGTAGAAAAGACGCGACGCAAAACGGACACGCTCGTTTTATCCGCTTGTACGCAAAGTAGTATACAGGTATTTGTTCGCCAGCCGCGCGACCATGAGGTGTCGGTCGATCGGATCTTCCGCTTGTTTTACGCTTGATTCGAAAATTCGCCTACCGGCGGCGGAACACGGAAGTTCCGGTCGCTCTTGTTTTTTTTCTTTTTTCCTATTTTTTTTTCGCAAAATCGAGTTTCCTAGTCATTCGCGCATCAGTCAACGTCGGTGGCCGTTTTTGCAAATCGCGGCGCGGCGTCGCGATATCGGATAGGTAATTTCCGAAATCTCAGCCGGCCGCTCGGATGATCTATTGCCGGCGCATCGGCCATTCGATACAGCTAACGCATTAGACCATTCTATGCATTCGACATCACTGAGATCAATAGACACTTCTGACACGTTACATCGCGATATGTAACAAACGGAGGCGGATCAGGAGTGTACGTTACTATCCACGGTGTATTGCGCGCATTATATCCTATGTATACGCATAATTGACATACCACGTCGAGAGCGAGCCATTAACGTCAATACGAATGCCACGATTGAAACTGTTCGCTTCATAAATGCCCAATAATGAGCATCACAAAATATTTTCTCGACTCTAGGACAATACAAAGCTTTACTTGATTGAAATTGTCTACCATCATTAACATCATTTTGAATACTTTCGTGGAAATAATCTTTCGTTTTTCTTTGCGATAACTATAGTGAAGAAAGCGTATATTGAATTTAATCCTCTTTTTCTTCTTCATATATTTATTTAATTATCATATATTTAAATACGTCGATTACATCTTGAGTAGCCTAAGAGATATAAAGGCAATTGAAGATTAATGTCGCGAAATGCACGCTAAAGTTATCTCTGGGCTAATCTGCAATCGAAGAAGAGCACGATTTATCTTCCAGGAAGATAGCAGTCGGATTGCAAGTCGGGTTCTTGAAGAAAATCTCTCATTCTCTCGCGCAATTCGCGCCTTAGACTCCGGGCGACTTAGCTTTTCCTCCGCCACTGCAGGCCACCCTCCACCTCGGGGGTGAACGTCGCGACGCGGAGGAGGGTGATTTTGGTTTGTCCCTCGCTCGTAGCGACGCTAGCGCCGCGTCGGAGGCTCCAGTCCGACCTCAGCATCACTCGTGGTGGTTTCGCGCGCGCATCCGCCGCTAAAGTGAGACCACTTTTCAAGGGAAAAAAATCGAGATTCCGTCCGGTTTTCGGCGCGATCGGCCGATTTCATCCCCCGTCGTCGCGTCGCCGCGTTCGACCGACGCGATTAAAAATTCTGGACGGCGATCGTCGAGGCGCGTCAATCGAAAAGTTGCCGAAAAAAAATCACGAGAAGTGCGTTTTAACGAGAGGGAGACGAAATGAAACCCGCGAGAATGAATCACGGGTGATCGACAAGCGCGAGTGAGTGACCGTATATATATAATCGCGGATCTATCGATCGCTTACAGATCCCGCGTCCCCAACAAGTGAGCCGCGTGTGCGATTTAGGAAGCGTAGATTCTCTCCGCTTTTTGGATCTCAACTTGACACGTTTGTTTACCGCTCGTCGAGCAACCTGTTTTCTTATCGCGCGCGCCTCGCGAGTTCCGTCGATCTGAGTGCTCTCGGGAACGGTGAAATGTATTCGCGGGAATGCTGGGATTTTCGCGGCGAGATCGCAGGGCGATCGAGAAATCCCGGTCGACGTAGAGAAAACGCTTGAATTTCCTGGAGACTAAGAGTGCATCGCTGTGCGGCATCTCTCCTGTGGGGCGAAAAAAGAAGAAACGTTACGTGATTCGCGGAGAATTTGTAGGAGAATTTTAGGAGAAATTCGTTTCGCGGAATAACTGTCTCAAAATGTGGTCGAGATGCTCGAGGTGCCCGAGTGATTCGGAATAAATTCGATTCTGCGGGCGGCGAGATGATAGTTGAAGTGGTGCCATGAAACACATTCAGTGAAATCCGGATTAAAATGCTCTCACCTGTGCGAGTTTCGCCTGTACAAAATTGTTACGCAAGTACGAGTGGAACATTGCAGCGTATCTCTGGTGTTTAAAAAGGACCGGTCGCAAAATTCGCGAGGGGAAAATATAACCGCGGAATATATTCGAAGTGATCCGAGGTGATCGAGCGGAAAGTTTCTCGCGTTTTGAATGTGATAAACTTTATGCGATTTTTAGGGGAAAAATACGCTTTGGATGCCTGTGAGATTCGAAAGTGCTTGAATTTGAATACGGGCGAGAGACGACGAGCCACGTTCGATATCAACAGAGAGATATTTCTGCGGCGGTGCGTAAATGTGTCAGCAAAAATCCGCATTAAAACTTGGGCGTCGGGCTCTTCCCGATACCGATAAGCTTCGCATGAGCGCGAATTCTCTGGTTTTAAGTGGCATTTGAACGCCGAGGGCTCGCCACTGCGAATTCTCACCTCAAAGTGGGCGCGAACTTTCGGGCTCCGCCGCATAAAAATATATGGTTTTTATTTTTTAGTGACACGTATGCATGTTGATAGAACTCTGCATTCTCGGACATTCAATTTTTACTGGGAGAGTAAACACAAGGTAAAATAAATACAATAAAATCAAAGCTTTAGCAAGATAAGAGAGCTATAGAGCGATTTTTATCTGCGATCGAGCGCATAGTTTAAATCCATGTATATAACTATAGGGATATATTAAAATTTGAGAATCAAAGGCGCTTGAAAAAGGCGTACATAATTTTTCGTAAAGAATGATAAAGTTTGAGAATTATAGGCTGTGTCGGAGAGACATACGTAATCAAGCAAAGTTTAAATCATATTGATATTTAAAGGAGTTTCGTTTATAAACGCTTCAGTTTCCGATCCACTCTCAAAGCGTAAAGGATGCCGCGCTCTTCGGGCTACCGCATTATTCCGCGTGCGAATTCTTGAGGATCTATTGGTCAGTGCGGGCATAGTTCGTCCCGGGCGAAGTTACAGGGAAGTGAGCAAAGAAAATACGGTCGTTTGACGTCACGAGTGAGATGCCGATGATGCCGCGAGAGGAGAACAATTTTCAGCGGATGACGCGGTAATCGTGAATATATATATATATACCTTGCGAGTGACGACACAAAATTCGTGAGAAACATCGTGACGTGCGAGAATCTTCGCATTAAAAAGCCCGCGGCTCGCGAATACGTTCTCGGAGTGCTTCAAGTGTTCGTAGAACCGTGAAAATAACAATGTCATTCATCCGAATGTACGGTGACGCTTGGAACAAAAGCGCGCGTGAACTGTAAAAATATAGTCGCAATAACAGTAACGTCGCGCGCGCGCTGCTCCCTTACGTGACCGAGAGCGGGCGTGTTCTCGAAAACGATTACGCGAAGTGCCCGGCGAAAAAGTACTCGTGAGACTAAAGCTCCGACTGACCGTTTGATGTACCCTCCGCCGTGCAATTGCAGTTTTCGGTTTAAAGTGTTGTGCGAGAGACGCAAAGATAACGGTAACGATTGACATTAGAGCGCCTTTCTCGTCGTCAATGTCTTTCGCACAGGCATGAACTTTCGGTATACGGTGCAATGATTATCCCGCGGAACTTTTTATCGCGTGTTTTATCAACGTAATTAGCCGCTCTTTGAGATCGGAATACGTCGGGATAAAAATTACGGCATTGTGTTATTACCTAAATTGTTACACGAGTACGGAACGTATATGAGAAACGTCACGGAGTTACGCAATTAGGCGATTAGGCGAAAAATATCGCGAACGTAGCAAAAGTAAAACAGAGATTACGTTGCGCAATTAGTGCATGAACACGGTTCGAGATAAAAAGAAAAGTTGTAAAAAAATCGCCCAAAATACGGAATCACGCTTTGCGTATCTTGAAATAATATTGTGCACGGTGAATGAAAAAGAAAAAGGAACATCGAAAATAAAATTCGTTTTTTCCGCGATCGATAGTCGTCAACTGATAAAATCGTAATACACGATATGCGCGACCGACTGTAACAATATTGACATTGCCAACGAGTGAAACTCTCTTCCCGTCATCGTCGATTACATATACTTTTCGGCGTATACGTGAAAAGCTGCCAGCCGCGGACGGGAAAGTGTTGACACGGTGCGTTCTATTAATTTTCCATCGCGACGTAAAGTTTCCCGCGAGTTAAAGTCGAAATTGGAGCAACGCGACAGCTGCATGTTGTGAGAGAAGATCGCACGCGACATCGCCGGAGGAAAATAAAATATGTATGTGGGTAAAAGTGTCGGTTGTAAGCTCGACGAAAACGTCTCGGAATTTCTTTAATAAATCGCTATCGTCCGCGCGCGCGAGAAACATCGTATCGTGTGTTCTCGAGCGAAGAACTATTAAACACTCTTGAGTGTCGAGAATTGTTGCGACTCGAGATCCGTAACTGTTGCCTCGGAAATCGATTCGTTCTCGTAAGAGATCGAAGAGTGTCGAGCAAAAGCTTGTGCTGGAAGCGGTTGGATACTTCGTAGCGAGTGCTTCAAGGAGTTGTCCCTTTTTGGTTGCGTTACTCGTCCACCCGACTCAATTTCGTGCCATTGTCTTCCGATCGTTCGATTCGGTGTTTCGTGAAAAGCGATTTCCTCGATTGTGTATATACTTCGGAGAGAAGAGGAGCGCGACTTGTCCGAAGGTAAACTTTAAGTCACCTTATTAATTTAATAACCAACTTTATCTGCAGGGAAATATATTCCAAGCTGATATAAGTTTTACTTTTTTAAAGGAATAATTACAATTTAGATAGATTAACAAAAAATGTATATAGATTTATGAAAATTTAGCAACTTTTAGAAAAAAATTGGAACATATGTCGCTGTACAAATGTATACAAATTAAATTAATCAGATGTACGGTATAATAGAAATCATATTTATATAATTTATGTATAATTACTATCTATATATATATTAAATTTATTTAACATGTCTAATATCTTAAAACTTGCAGTTTAATTATAAAAGTTATTTAACTCCGAGGAATTAAAAAATAATGTAATACTAAATGGACGCAGTTCTGCAATGCGGAACCAACTTTAAAACCTTACTTTTCCGCTAGAACCGGGAAACATTAGAAATAAAAATTCTGCGCCAACGTTATCTCAAATGACCAAACTATAATCCTCCTAAAAAAAATTCTATGTGTTACATGCCTTTTTAAATGTGTTTTATGCGACTGATAGTTGGATTTTGTGTCTCCAAGAAACAGCACATTACAGATAAGAGTTGAATCATTTTTGCATAACATACTGTAGGTTTATCACTTTTTAATATAGAATTAAAAATCTTGAAAATATTATTTGATTCTTTATTGCATAACGTATTCAAATAATATCTACCAAAGTCGTAATATGAATTAATGTGAAATTATGTAAGCCATCAACGGGTACGTACGCTAATAAAAGCTTCAAATTACATTATTCTTTAAGGTAATACTCGACTTTTCCTAATTACGAGTTTCAACGACTTCTGTGATTTCTGCGATTTCTGCTAAGATTACATAAATGCTTATATTAATGAATTAAAAAAACGAATATTATAAAACATACTCAATATTTCAAGAACTACAAGAAACGTTATCTTTAGAAGTAAAATTTAGAAATTTTACATTAAAATCTTTTAAATAATAAATTTAATCTTTGTTTGTATGAAAATTGGTGTTGTAGAGTTTGTTTAGAAGTTAGAGAAGTTCCGTGCATTATTTTTACTTTTCACGCTCTTTCTTATTTAATCTCTTAATACGACATTTTATGAGATGAGTAAATAATTTAGATTATTCTACACTTCTCTTATCAAAACTTTAAATAATATTATAAATTTAAGTATGTAGTGAATACTTATAACTTATATATACATACCAACTTTGAAATAAAAGATATATATTTAAATAATTATATTTGGAACAAAGTGGGCTCATTTATGAAGATTATAGTAAAGTTGTTGGTTATATGATCGAACATTATCCCGTTCTCAGATAATTTATTGGACGTACACTGTTCGAGCGCGATAATTAAAGGGCTGTCACAGTTTTCTAGGCGAGCAGTTAGTTCTCATTTATAAATGAGATTATAATGAATCGCGGGCGCAAACTCAATTTCTTCGAAGTCCCTAATGGATTTGTCACAAAAGAATGTTAGCTTCGGGAATGGGAAGAGTTTGGGGCTCTCTTAATCTGTCTTTACTGCTTTCTCATTACTAGAACTCCCGGAGTGAAGGCTCATTGAAATAAATGTGAGGGGTTAAATTAAACGGACGAAAATCCGAGATTGCCTATTTGCGCATTTTTCACACCCGTTTTTACTCGAAATATTTGCTCGGCTGTTGTTGGTCAGACAGGAATGCACAAGATTTTACTATACAAATAGAGAAATTCTATCTATTTATTACGCGAAATATTTAATGCAAAGAAGTATATTTGTTCTTATAAAATGTATATAAACTTTAATATTATTTATTATTATTAATATAATGTTAATATTTAAGCAAAGAAATATAATTATTATTATTAAAACATATGTAGCTTCTTTATTAGTTATTTTTATGAATTTTTTATAATTAAATAATTATTCTGGAAATAATTAAATATAACGTTTAATTAAAAATGGTATTCCGAATTTTATTGCATTTTATTTACAACTATCTCTGATATCGATCCATTTCATTCATAATGCTTCTATTTGGTACATATATTATAAACAATAATTTTATGGAATGCTGTTGCATATGGTTTAATAAATAAATGTAAAGTGCTGAAATTAAGTTTTAAAAGTTAGAATATTAAACTTGCGCGAAATATGCGGAAATTTTACAAACCAGCCACAAATTCAAATTACATTTAAAAGTTAATAAACCTGTAATTAACGGCTAAATTTCTTGTTATTATAAGTAACTGCGGTATTTATAAAAGAGATTTGTTAATTCAATGTAATAAAATACTCATCGCAATTGATAATTTATATATCTTACAATTAGAGTTACGAATTTATGAATTCATGAGAGTTACCACGCAAAACACATTTTTAAGAGTTCTCCCTTCGCGTGGAGAATACCGACGAGATATTTTTTTGCAGTTTTCGCGATTTGGCAAATTGCAAATGTATGGAATATCCACTTTTCGCGGTTGGCGTATGTGTGCACCGCTGCTGCGGGCAATCGCACAACCACAGAAAGAAAAACATCAATTCACCATTCATAATATAATACCGCAAAATAATTTCTCTTGTTTTAAGTTATAATAACTTTAATGTATCGCCACAGAAGCACTATGGCACAGATCGATCTTTGAATAATCGTAATTCAGCCGTGTAATTCATTACGTATGGGGGTGTTGACAATAATAATTCTGTTTGCACTCGTCTTTATTTATTGCTTGATTATTCGCCGTTGTCGACTTATTAGTATTTTTTAGTATTTTTTGTATACGTATATTTATTTATTAGTTATTTTTAATTTGTAAATATTATTATTGCAAATATTATTATTGCTTTTACTCCACAAAAATATTTCATGAAAAATAATCCATTAATCGTAGCTTCATGCAACAAATATAACAAAGATAGATTGTGAAAATTTTCTCTGTCATTTCAAACTGTACAAACTGAAGACATCGAAGGTTTGATTTTACGAGGTAGCGGAAAGGATCTGAACGAACGGAAGATGAAAGCGGAGAACGAAAACGGAGGACAGGGATTCGAATAATGGGCGAATCTTGCGCAAAACTGAAATGATTGATGGAGAAGCGCGCTGGCGGAGACTGGGAATTCTGGGAAATGCCTCGGAAACAAAAGGAAGGGGAGGAAATAGTTAAACTTGTGCGCGGACTAGGTCGATACCTATGATGTTTGAATGCAGTTAATTCGAATGCTTTCGATAATAGTTACGCTACGAGGACTCATCAACCGACTGACGCGGTTAATGAGTTTTCCAACCTTTTCGCGAGAACTGACATTTGCCATAGTTCGATTTTAAAAAAGCAATCTCTATCTGCGATTCTTTATTATTCTATGGACTCGAGATTAAAATTGCAAGTTACAAGTTATACATTTAATAGAAGAAAATGGTATGAAAAATTCTACATTAATCTCGCTTATAAGCGAAATTAATGTAGAGTTTTTAATTATAAACTCTATAAAGGATAGATTTTGACTTGTTTTTATATTAATATTATCATCTATTTCTACTTTCATTGAAATTGCTGACAAACCTTTATTGTTTATTTGCAAGGTGTGAATAAAACTTATTTAAAGTTGATATCTTGGTAATTATTTTGTCACACACAATAAATTCTTGAAAAGCAAAATTGTTAAAAATAGTCTTATATGAAATAAATGTAATAAAGAAGTAAATTGACAAGAGGGAGATAAAATACGATGTTATTAAAAATTCTTTGTAATTTATCTTAACAATTTTCTGATTATAAATTTATAGAAATTATTCTTTTAACATTTTTGTACAATAATAATTGATTTATGTAAGAAAAAAATTTTATTCGTATTCTGTTTAAGATAATTTCATATCGTAGAATTCTGCTTAATGGTGGAATTATCATTATTCAGATTTAACTCCGAAATTTACACAAGGTATGACCTAATGGTCTTCCACATTCATTAAATATCCAAGTTGTCACAGAAATATGTATGAACCTAAGGAGGTTATCGCGCAATGCAATTTTTCTTCATTAATTTTGTCCGGTTTACGTATGCACGAGGAAACCAGTTTAGTGTACGAACCAACGCGGGTTTATTAGATAAATATTAAAATGTGCTTCACATTTGTTACACAAATTTGATTGATCTCAATAAAAAAATATTCTGCCTTGGAGACACAAGCGAGAATAATTTGACTATAAAAAGAACAATATAATTGTACAATACATAAAGAATGCATCAGTAATATTTACTGATATAGATCAATTTATTATTACAAAAATCTTTAGAAAAAATAATACGCGTATAAAAAATGCGAAAAAAAAGATATATCGAGACTTTTTCAAACTATAGGATTGAAATATACTACGTATTCCGAGAATGATGATAAAGCTAATGAGATACATGAAGCATTTAGTTTCTTATTATGCGTTTCAATAGTCTCTTATGTTTCATTAATATTAATGAAAACTTCAGTTTCTGTTGCATCGTAAGTACAGCGGAGGAATAATTTTTCAAATAATACTTTTTGCGTGAGGATCGATTCTGAAGACGTATCGAGAGAGACCTAATAACGACAAATCCGAATATGTTCATTGAAGCACTTGTCAGACGGCATTGATATCTCTTCGCGCCATGTAAAGAAGCATCGTACTTTGAGTTTTTATGTAGCGATCCAAAGTCCTTACGCGCATAGGGATATGGCGTAAGTCCAGTTTGATTTTCGGAAAAGTCGCCCCTCGAAACTTCTGCGTATTCTTGAAACCGAGTCTTAAAACTTTCCCGGAAGCTACTTCGGCGCCGCGGCATATTTCCTCGTTCGATTTAAACCGAAGGATTTTACTATCCTCGCACCTCCAATTTTACGACCGGTGTTCCCATATCGCAATCGCGAGAGCGCGGGATAAACTTATCTGCTCTCTCTCTCTCTCTCTCTCTCTCTCTCTCTCTCTCTCTCTCTCTCTCTCTCTCTCTCTCTCTCTCTCTCTCTCTCTCTCTCTCTCTCTCTCTCTCTCTCTCTCTCTCTCTCTCTCTCTCTCTCTCAATGTTTTCCCTCCCCTGTTTCTTTTTGACCATGATTTAGTAGACCCCAATAATATCGGTGTCGCAATAATTTTCACCGCGTGACAAATACGTACTAAAACGTATCCGCAGCAATTTGTATCAATAACCATATTTCATTATACGTATATCACGGCGCTACCGAGATCGCGCGGTCTTGATGCGATCTCGATTACATATTGGCGCGGGAACGTTACCTAATCACGCTTGCATCTCGCTCGCAAACTGACACACGAGCGTATACCAATCTTCCGAAAGAAACGGGATTGTGCGCAAACGAGGCGTATATGGAGAAAAATAGCACTTTATAAGCAAGGAGATTCTGATGAATTTTTAACATCGCGTAGGATGGACTGGCACAAGAGAGCAGAAAGAGATAGGAATTTGAAGATGTATAGTCGAGAGCCGACTATAACGTATAGAATAAATTCAACATATTCAAGACAATAAAAAAAGTAAGATCAAAGAAGAGGTTTAATAAATTTCTCCCCATAAATTTACATCGTATTTTGCAGTGTTTACGCTAATTTAGGTCAGATACTTATAAAAATTCTCACATTTTTGCATATTCTCTGATATAAATTTTTTAAATAAATTTTACTCTATCAACAATTATTTATTTCGCACTTTTTTTAATTAAAACGCTAAGCGCCGATGTTTGAAAATCCAGGCTCCGACCAAGTTCTACTTTCCCTCGTCACTGTAAAATTACGGCATTGTCTCCGGAATATGTAATCGCGTTCTTCCGTTCAATATTCATCGAAGCGTTGCCGTCGTCGGGTCAAAGTAATCACTCATAGCTTTGTGCGGGCGTAACGATTCTATACTGAAGGCCGATTAGTGCATTTGTCATGCAGCCGGGGTATCTGGGGTCGCGCATACTCCCATTAGTGACGTACGGGCTTCAAGCCAGACAATGCTTCGATGCGAAGACGGCGATCTGAATTCTACTAAGTGAGCGCTGGCTGATCGATGGGAATACTATATTTCGGGAGGGAAACGGTTCGTCATCCTGTGAAACTCTGCGTGTGACACGGGCCACTTCAACTTCGAAGAGGATTAATGTACTACTCGTACGAGAGAGATGTGCTATCGCGGGTCGCAACAAGCCGTATCTTCCATGAAGTGCGATTGCACAGATTTATCCTGCCATTCTGTAATAAAAATTTCGTTGATTAAATATGGATTTAATTGCACGATTTTTTTTCTCTAATGTTACGTAAGTTACGTAGACTTTATTTATAAATTAATAGCTTTATTTATAAAACTACAATATTATAACGTACAATATTTAATTAATGAAAGAGGAACCTGTCATGCATGAGATTAAATATAACGGAGAAAATAAAAATATTTGTTACGTATATATGTTATAAATATTGAAATAAGTGAAAAATATGGCAATTTTGTAAAAGAACTAGGTCACAGTATTTTACATAATTATATAAATGTCATGTTGACTTCTAAATTTATATACGCTTCATTTCACTATTATTGGCACTTCCTCTAATAAAAAATCCAAAAGAAAAATACGAATTGTGTGCGACTTATAATTTCATCGATAATAGATCAAACAAAATAACAGATTAAACATCGAATGACAACGATAATTGAAAAATATTGCGTCATGAAAAGTAGTGTTACACGTTTGCACGTATCTCCGGGAAAAAAAAAACGTTTATTATCCGCGTGTACATACATCGGGTACTGTGCTCGACACTCTTCCACGCTCTCTGGGACGCGCGTATGGAAACGTGCCGGATGAATCTTGCGTGCGAGAGTCGGTTTTACCGGGATTTATTCGCGTATGCCTCGTTAAAGGTGTACAAACACGTACTTCCGCGGCATTCATTAAAATAACAGATACTTGGTGCTGTCCGGATAAATGTCGGGAACCGGGTTTACGCCTGCCGCTTTCATTTTAAACGAGAACGAGACAATGATTCGTGTTGACTGTCTCGCTCGATGCTCTGCAAAGCTGACGTTAATCGAGTGCCGCGGAAACTTAGACTGAGATACGGTTACATATAGTACGTTATAATAGAGCGCGCGTAATCCGACGGAGACATTGCCGTAAGAAACTAGGGTGGAAAAATGTTCTAGCGCTCGGATATAAAGCGAGCCGGGTTAATGCCGGGCGTGTTCTTTGTTCAAGAAAACATGCCCTAGGTTACGTCTGATCGATTTACCCTTTAAAGTATTCTTACGCCGACAACAGGTTGCACATGCTTCTATAATTAAAAATACTTGAGTTCCAAGATTAATTTGAGTTCCAAGATAATTTAAATTAAATTTTTCAAACACGCTGAAAATACGGGAGAGATACTTTAAAGGTCTTCCGCGTTATTAACGCGGAAAGCGCGCTATCTTATTACAGCGTAATTTAAACGTTCGAGTGTTACTTTACGCTATTATTTGCGGCGAAAGAAGTCGCGGCAGGTTCCAAAGTTACGTAATTTCCTGTTGACGGCGATATCATTGCGAGCGATATGTTTTATGCGAGCGAGACACGAGTGACGCAAGTGACCCCACATCTCGCCGTCCGGTCAACAACACTTGAACAACCGCGCGCGCGGTAATCGTACAAGGGGTAGACAAGCGCAGCCGACAACGAACGGATAGATACGCCTGGATGAAACGGCGCATCGTTGCACGTGCTCGTTGATGTTGATTTTCTCGTGCATCGTGAATAGGTGTGTTTGCCCGGCCGCAAGCACGCATGTACGTACGTACGTGTATCATCCTCGCGCAACACTTGCCCCCAAGCGGATTTTACATTCGCAGTACAAAGCGAGAAAATAAACAGAGAGCAGACGGTGTAATATTGCGTTAGCGAAATGATACATTGATTGTTGTTAGGGGATGCAACTATGCGCTGACTTTACGATAAACATCTGCCGCTCTTGGCTTTCCGTTTCGAATTCTAATGGATGAAACCGATTTTTTTTGTCTAATCAAGACGCGGCGCGCGGCTATGAACACAAGCTTTTACTATAGGCATTAAAATCTTAAAATCTGTTTGCCAAAGTTTATTTCCCAGTTTGACAATTTTGTAATTATTTAATGTCATTGAGTTGACAAAGTTCAAGATGATTCTGAAATGATAGAAAACATGTTACCTATGTTTATCGTTATTTTAGCATTTATTTATAGATATAATAGAATATTAATTTTTCAAATATTGGCGAAATCATTCCTTATCTCAGAATATCAAAAATTAAAAGATGTGTACAAGCACGAATGGAATTAATCTAAAGCGATTATTGCGGGATTTTGAACAATTAAATGTTACTTTGTTTACTCTTTTTTTAGATAGATATAGGTTTTTCTCTTTGCGAAACCAGTCGGGTATAAAAAAAGCGAATCTAACGACGCGTTTATACGGGTTTATGGTTAATCGAACATAAGTTACCCACATATAAAATCCCTCGAAATAGGGGAAGAGAAGTATAATTAAATATAACACGCAATAAGGTCATCTCTTTGTTTGTGTGATAGAAATAGTAAATGTAACAGTTGAACATCATGTAGAGTAACAGCTACTTCATCGTCACTTTATTCGACTCTATTGTCGTCATAACTTCGGAACTTCTTTACGAGTGGGAACTAAACTTATTTTCAAACAACATAGTATCTTATTTTCTGTATATGCATCAATGTTTTAGAACAAGTAATATTCTGCCGAATAAATTATTACACGTATATTGCAGGACATTTGCTCTTTTATTTCCACATTAGAGAAAGATACAGAATTCTTGTCGTTCCTTCGGACTATTGATATTCAGGCAAGCCTCGACTCATTGGATATTTATGCGCATTATAAGTTGATTTCCAGCAATAAGATAGGAATGGCAAATTCCGTAAAGAAACAACTAAATCGGGCAGCGGGACTATCATTAAAATGAAGTATCCTTCTGAACTACGCGGTTCTTCCGCTACGATTGCAAACTCCGCAATACGTCACCTTCCTTCCGCGTGTCGTTTCGCCGCGGGCGGTCGTCGTGGATCGTTTTAACGACGCAATAATGACCGCTCGTATTCAAATAACGAGAGGTGCGCGTAAGGTTCTCGGGCAGCATAAATTTTGCGCTCGCGCGTCATCGACGCGCAACCCGTCGCGAATCGGGGATACCATTCCCCGCGGTATTTTTCACGTAATGCCGCGTCGTCCGGTCGCGCGACACGCTCCCGCATAAGCGAAAACGCGTCTCCGGTAACTGCAGTCGAGAGACGCAGTCGACTTTACGATCGCGAGAAACACGCTACCCCCGACGCTCTTGATTCTTTTATATTCCGTCCGTCCGACGTCGAGCTCCGTAGCCGTTTACTGCCGCGTTTTAACGTCGTATAAGTGACGCGAGGGGTTCCAGGACGTCTGGCGCGCTGGGAGGACGGAAGGATTTAAGTCTCCCGCTCGCCCTTTCGTTTCTCCACGCGGCAGTTTTGAAGCTGCCACCGTCGCGTCGCTTGTACCCGAAGTGGCATCGAGAGAACCTGTCTCACGACTCGCGACTTCCAACGCGAACGCGCCATAGCACGAGAGGAGGGTGGTTACGGTTTCTGAGCCGTGGTTACCGCAGCGCGCACGGAATATTTTACAAAAATGCATACTCCGAAGGATCGCGGCATTCCTTATTCACGGCTGCGCGAATTTGTCGTGTACACGCCGCCACGCTGCCACGTGTACGTGTAGGTATCTATCACCCATGTCGACCGCAATTCTGCTGTTGCGCTGCCGCGCGGTCCTGAGTGTGTTATGTTCACACGGCTTGTTTGCGACGGGAGGGTGTCAACGCGACCGAAAAAGTGACCGGCGGTGATTTCGCGCGAGTTAAACGGAGTAGAAAGTGAATATTGTTTAGGACGAGGGAAACGGATGCGCGAAATTTTGTCGGCAGCCGTCGATGCAATCGGTCGCGCGTTTTAATGCTTTTAACGCGGAACATGATTCACACCTATTGGATGCCCACTGAGTGGATTAACAAATATGCTAGTCAAATTTCTTGTTAACACTATACAGGCCGGGAAGTTGCGCGAGTAACTTTCATCAGTGGTCGGCTCTTTTTGGCAGGAATTGACAAGAAATAATTTTTGCTGTGTATGTAAGTAAATTCAATAACTCCGAATATCTGAAAAGTAACGGTCGGCATATCAAATGTCGCCAATGTGGTGTCATCGGTTATTAAAATATTAATCTGATCTGTTTCTCTTTTCTTTATTTTCGTAATTGAGTTTAACATATATAATTATTTTTACATAGGTATAATTACGATTACAAGTAGAATCTCTCTTTGACTTTATCTTAACCCTCGATTTAATTTTGTTTCAAACTAATCCGATTCTATTCTGAGAGAGACTGATCTTAATTTGGTTATATTAGAGGTTTATTTGAACCTTAATCTAAACTACAAAAGTAAAGTTTTATAGGCAATCTAAGACAGCTTTTTGATATTGATAAATTAAACTTTTTTAATTTAAGATTAAAATTATTTTTAAATTAGATTTTTTAAATAATTATTTCAGTTTTTTGTGGACAATTTTGTTCTTTTACATATCTGTTTTTTTTTAAGTTGCAAAGAAAGCAAGATCGTAAAGTTTGAAACACATATTCGAAAATGTCAAATTTAAAATTCGATTGTTTGTAAGAAAAGTAGGAAATCTATTTCTCCATTATCTGACATTTTTGTATGTACCTACTTAAATAGTAAATTAATCAGGTAATTTGAAAAAATAAAATCGAAAATGAAGATCAAAGCGTAATCCACACAAAACAACAGTTTATTTTTAAAGCACTGATAAAGTCTTGGAACTTCCGATATCGCCGAAAGCTCTCCTTAGTATAAACTGATAATGTACAACTTGGCAAAAGCTGATTTGGCCTGCTTACTACTGGCATAGCTACATATAATTTTATCCGAAATAATAGCTAGAACACAAAGGTTGTGTTAAATACTGCCTGAGATTCGATTTATGTATATGTCTTCAAGAATTCCGCGCACGTCTGCCAAAAATTAGTATTGCTACATTCCATAGAACGACTCAAAATATTGCCAAATTTCAGAAATCTTATTAAATATAACCGAATTAAGTAAAACGGAAATAATAAATGTATTCTCAATAAGACAAAATTGAAAAGAAAATTATTATTGAGAAAAATGGACGTATGCACTCTCTGGGAAAAATAAAGACGGAAATAACCCACTTTGGGGCCCACGATTACGCGTAACTAAAAATCGTAATTAGCTATTCTATCTATTTCTAAGATTTTTAAGTTATACTAGTCAATTATCTCAATTAGTTCTGTCGATATTCAATTACGCAAAAATAATTTTCACTTAAGGGGCACTAACCAAAATGTTAATTAGAGTTACTATATCCAAATAGTTTGATTATCTAAAATCGTGGACCCCAAAGTGGGTTATATTTTTCCCAGAGCTTATATACTATTTTCATACGACTAATATTTTATGTAATTTGACTGGAAATCAGTTATTATTTATACATCAGCATAATAAATAAATAATATAGTAACATTTAAATGAGAAGATATTCTTTATTTTATGGGCACAACGTTGCAATGTTTCCGCTTTTGCGAGGTAAGCAGCGAGGAAATGCAAATTTTTCTGTTCAGAGAAACGATCTCTCTTCTAAAGTAAAACGAGAGTACTTTACCGCATAATTTTTTGCCCATTTTACTGATTTATAGTCGGGTCGACTTCATTGCTAGTCAATTTTCCTCGAAGCCGGTACATAAATGAAGCCCGGTTACATCCATTACTTACAAATCTCTCATCCCCAATCAATTTATATCTCTTTCAACCTTATATTTGTTATAATTAAGATGATAATAAAGAAAAGTCGAAGAAATATACGGATATGACGAAAGATATATTATACATCTACGTTGAAGTTATATCGCTTATCTTAATTTAAAAATAAACCACTCATATATCTTACAGTTTAATCTAACAATTTTCGCTGGATTACTAGAACCGTATTTATTTCTACAAATGTTAATTGACCTTGAAAATAGATTTTGTGTAACTTTATGATATTTCATACAAACTTTATATTTATTGATATTTTCATAAATATTTGATGCACGCTTTGCAATTTTTATATTTCTAAATGCAATTTTATAAAAATGTAAAATATAAAAATAACGGTAAACTGACAACGGTAGTCAATGTAATCAACACAGCTCGGAGTTAATATAGCATAAAGGTACGTCTCTGTCATACGCGAACGGAGAGTTTCATCACATTCGATTCGACGGTGGATTAGTGGTAGCGCTCGAGGTGATTCCGTTTATTCCCTCTATTTACTGCAGGTGTACGATTTTCTACGACGACGCGGGCACACACGATACAAGCCGGGAAACATGTATATAAACGCGATAAATCGCCGACACGCGTCCGTCGAGCCGTGTGTGAAACTCCCGCTCGGATCGCTCGTCGAGTAGATCCGTCACGAATGCAGACGCCCACAGCGATGCATGAAGTGCATCGCGGTGCCGGTTGCACTCGTATTTTACGAAGTTCGCCGGTGCTTCGTCTACGTCATTTTTTCTTCAGGGCTCGCGCGCCGGAAGAGTGGAAATCGTCTCTCTGCGGAATGAGTTCCTGATACGGCCGAGCGGTCGGTAAATTTAGACGATTCGCGATCTACAGGAGCGAAAAGCGAAATAGAGGAATGGTAATTTATTGACTCCTATACATACGCGGTATCGCGGCATATGTGGCCATTGAGAGTTTAGTTCCTATTCAAGTGATGAAATTTGAGTGCAACAGCTCGTCCGCGTGATAAATTATTCCGCTAATGGAGCATATTGTAAAATCGATCAGCGAATTAACCGCGAATATATAATTACGTCTTTTTAATATGCATTTTTAGCGAATTAAACGCTTTTATCCAAAGAAATTTAATCATGTATAGAGTAGGTGTGCATATCGCGCGTAACGTTGTCTATTAATATTCCCATAACTTGAAGAATAATGTACAGTAAAATTCACAATTTTGAAATTTTATTATGTTATCAAATACGTAGAATTGTTCTGTTATATTTCAAATGTTGAAATAGTAAATTAATTTTTTTATGTTAATTTCAATTTAGGATTAAACATTCTCTTTCCTCTAAAATAAGATTATTATTTTAAAATATGCCATTATTATACGTATAAATAGTTATTGTATAACAAATTTTAATATCAATATTTAAACTGTACGGAAAAAAAGATTAGTTACTATAAGCTAATATAGTCGTAATATATGGATAACTAACATTTTTTTGCAGCGAGAGTTATATTTTTTGCAGAGCGAGAACAAAAGGTTTTGCTACTATTGCTAAATTATAGCTCTCGCTGCAAAAATGTTAGTTGTCCATATTTTACGACTAAATTTAGCTAATTTTTTTTCCGTGTGTGCTTGGAGCAAATATTCAAATCCTTCTTTGTGTTTTTCATTATCGTAATGTTCAACATCGGACGGGAAAGTCGCTCTCCGGAAGTGTTTAATCGTCAAATCCATTGAAGAGCATCCTCAAAGCAATCGCTCCGGGGACATTTTCTAGCGCACACCGACACGCAAAACCACGTTCTCCTAACGTGAATTCACGCTCGAAGTCGCGCCACTCGACTTCTGTCGCTTTAAGCCGGATCGGGCCGACGTTCCTGGAACCGAGAGGCAAGATCGCTACTTATCTACGATCTAGCTATTCTGTGGATCAGCTCGCGCGAATCCGAGAGTCGATGCGCCGCGCCGGTGGGTTGGCGGGACATACAATGCCTTGGGTATCTCCCACTTTCGGCCGACGAGGGGATCCATCTAGCCACCAGCCACGAGTTTCTTCCACCATCCTCTTAACGGCGACCATCAATGTGCCTTAGTCGCTTGCGGAGCCCACCACCCCGGACTCATCGTTATCTTAGCCGCGATAAGCCCCGCAGGAGAATAGATGACGACGAGTATTTTTTCGCCCGGGCAAATCTATTTTAAATTCTCTTCCTACATCCCTCGTTCTGCGCGCGGTGCCGTAAACGACACGAAGGTATTTCTCGCCCAGCTTCTCGTAGCATATTAATTTCCGATAAGTCAGCATCCGCGCGCGTCCCACGCCCATTTTCGTTCACCACTCCGACACACCCCCTTATTACGGTCCCGCGGCGAAGACACGCGGCGATCAGAATTGCGGTATCAGAATCTCATTTCGCGGTGAGACGACGCTATCGTTGTTTCACTTTTTTTTTCACCTCCCTCGCGACGATATCGCGTGGGAAAACGAGGAGGTGACGCGATGCGCGACGGTGTTTCCGCTTGATGCGGAACATTACGACAAAGTCGATCTATCTCGGATGGATTGTCCCGGGACAAAAAGCTACGGATGTGAACAAGCTCATGGTTATCTATTTATCTGTGCCTGCAGGTGGAATTATAAAAACATATATAAAATGTATAAAATATGTATGTTAAATATAATCTTCACAAAATAAGGACATAGATACATGGAAGAAATAAAACAAAATTATTTGTTCGAAAAACATAATTTTATTACTAACGTTACAATGGAAAATTAAATAACATTGTAAATATGTTTACCAAAGAAGTATTGTATTATAATATTCTCATATTTTAATGTTTTCATATTGTATAAATATTAGATATATAATTATTCTAGCAAAATTAATTATAAGAGAAAATGAACCGTCTATTTACTTTATTGCTCTTTCCGCTATTTCCTCTATATTTGTCTTTTTAATTAAAATACAGCTTTCGCTCTTAGTTTATATTAATTAGGTACGATTGTCACTCACAGAAAGTGAAGAAAGTCGTTGCTCCTTGTGCATTTCAGGATTTCCATGGAATAGCTACTCACGATGACCAGTATGAAATTTTTTCGCGTCATCTTGGCGCTCTTGGGAGGCACGCACGTTTTGTGCTCACAACCATCGGCGTCTCCAACTGTGAAAACCGGTGAGTACTACCTGCCTTGAACACAATGGACTTGATTACTGCTGCGTTATATCATATTTATTCGTCCGCTGATATCCTCTGTTGTTGAGATCGAAAGTGCTATTAGTTCCCTTTCTCGCGTTTTGATGCAATAAACTACGTGCATTTGTAGCTTTAATAACGGTGATTTTTTAATATAAGATACGATGCAGAATATTGCACGAAGTATTATTACGCTGAAAATAATGCCATTATAAATTTATAGCCACCGCTAGGAATGCACGCTATTGTATCGGAAATTAAATCTTTCACATCGAATTGTAGCGCAACGTTTACATATCTCTTCGCTATTTCACGTGATTATTAATGGATCCAATTCGCGCAATGTTGCATGATCTATCCTTTATCAATTAAAGTTTGTGCATTCAACGTCGGTGAAATTAATAAACAATTTACAGCTGTAATAGAGGTCTCGGTATTTTCAAAGTTTTCCATGCGGTGCTGCCACTGCATGTACCGTAAATAACAGAAACAACAATTTTTATTTTATTTTCAATATACGTCGAAATCTTTCATTATTCTAAACAGATAAAGTAACACATAAATTTACTAATTTCTCTAATAATATATCTTTAAAACACTTTTTTGATAAGAAAAATATGCAATGTGAATACAAGAAGTGCGCAATATGTACGCGGACTCAAAATGAATTAAAATTCTGCAGTAACTTATGAGTGATCTTGTTTCTATTTTTACGAAGATGTAAAGATACCCTTGTCAGCTTCGTTCCATTTCCAATAATCATCGTAGAATGGAATTATCATGCAAATGAAAGCGTAGCATAATGGCTCTGTATGTAATTAACGAGTCGCCCAGCCTTTCGTAACAGTGAAGCCGGTGAAATGGCGATAAAATATTCGCAGAGACAACGAACTGAATCAGACGGTAGGCGAACGAGTCCAGGAAAGTAACGGGTAATGCGCATGCACCGTTCCGAAAGATAGGATGTCCGTCTGTTGCTACAATTTTTCTCGTTAGATATCGCGTTGGATTACTTTTCCAATTGACATGGGATAAAAAAGTAAATTACTGAAAAGAGTGAATTACTGAATTACTGAAAGTAAATGCCTGAAAAGAAACGAAGTGAATAATTAAAATACTTTATGACGCTATAAATAGATTCTTTTTCCTATTTTAATTCTGTTTATATCTCTGTATTAATTAGTTGTATTTTTCGCAATAAATTTAATTATTTAATTAAGATGCTTATATTATAAGCATCTAAAATTACATCAACTTTAGAATGACCAGAATCCTTGGTCGAAAACTCGGTGACGATTTGTCACGACGATTATAATCGTTACCACGATTATAATCATTACCAGTATAGTCAATTAAATTCTTAATTGTGTTAATTAGTTGTATTAGTAAATAACTTCATTAAACGTCAACAAAGGAAATTAGGATATATTAAATAGCTAAACAGCTTTTATGGAAGAGAAATGTTTTGTTTTAATTTAAATTTCAAAACTATTGCATAGATTAAATCTATTATTATACTATTTTAATTAATAATAACGAGGAGAAGCAGCTTTCCTACCATTTCAACCTAGATAGCCTTTCCAATTATTCTGAATTCATTGCTTTAATTATTCAGTTTAATTTACGCAAAATACTATTCATAATTGTATGCAATTAATCGGCGTTTCGAAATGTGAGATGATATATAAATGATTTTAACTTTTCGCTAAATTTTGTATGGTCATAAAACTGAGCTAAGAGCAATTAATTCACAGGTATACTCTCGCGGAATTTAATTCGACCATCGGATCCGCGATACGATGTTCTCGCATTTTTCCAGATAGCCTCGGGAGCGAATCGGTGTGCTTTTAAGCGTAATTTTCATTCATTACTTATGAAACCATTAATTCCGCATCGAAAACCGGACGTGTTTTCATTTGTGTGTGTGTGTGTTCCGTTTAAAACCGCGTTTTTATCTCGAGAATTTTACATGGCTATATTATACAACGCTGTTCGATGCAGCTTCAACCACATATCGATGTGCTTCGGCTGATAAGCAGAGCATTTACGTTCCTTGATTTCTATCGTGCACACTTCAATTTGCACTCGCAAACTGTGCGTAATCTGATTGATTCATTACCGCGAATACCTACGCGCACTTTATTTTCGCAAGCGAGCGACGCGTCCGTATCGGTTCCAATGTGAATGACTTTGCCGCGCCGTTCCTTTTTCATACCGAGAGTTTGATGAAACGATCGATTCTCATTTGCTGTTCTCCAACGGTGCAATTTTCGAGAAAAAGCTGGCCCAGATTTCACCCTAACTGTTTGCCGTATTAGTTTCGTAACTGATAGACGAAGACCTAACGTTATTATTCCGCTAATATTATGGCATTCTAGAATTAATTAAATTTATGTTGACGTCAATGACTCCGGACATTGTTGCTAATGTGTGTTTCGTAAAGTTTGAAGATCTAACATATGTATACTACGCAAATGATCATAATTGAGAATTACAAGATTGTATTCAAGAGTCAAAGAACTATGAGACTATACACTATATTTTCTTATTTTCTAAACTATATTTTTTCTATGATAGCAAAAATGAGTTTTTTTAATGCTTTGCTATTTAATTGCAAATTGTTTAATGAAATCTTTCGCGTCCAATTTTGAACAGGTAAAAATTGTACGGTTACAGAAAAGATGTATATAGATAACTTCTGGAAATAAATAATGCTATAAACTTTGACTTGCTAACGTGGGAAACATCATTTATCAAGTCAAACATGACAAATAATATCGAAAGTGATGACAACGTTGTATCGATTCGTTCTACATATGGCGAAACTTTCGCGAAAATCGTTAGACCTTCCTGTCGGGAGACCTGAAGAAAAGCTTCTCGAGCATTACGCGTGATTTAATGGCGTCGTTGTACCGTAAGTTTGTTACAATGCATAAATTTCGCGTCATTATGAGGCTGTTCGCGATAATTGCGTCGCGTCGCGGCCAACGACTTAAAAGGTCTTCCAGGGTAATTAATTATTGCCGATGAAGGGTGAGGAAGGTGATAAACACGACACACCTGCAGTTCGTTAACCAAGAGGCACACGAACAGGCCCTATTAGATATTGCCTCGAAGATTGAAAGGAAGCCGTGACGAGATCCGGTAGATATCCTACGTGCTATATGTTGGACCGGCAAGGGCGTAGCAGCGCTGTTATTACCCTATCGGTGCATCGACATTCTATTTTGCAATAGAAGTTTTTCCAATCCAGCACGACATTCGTTTACATATACTATCCTTCCCTAGCTATTAATTAAAACAGCGAATTGATTGACGTAGTCAGTAGTTGATATCGAATATTTTTATGGCTTCTCTGTTATCGCAAACAATATTCTTTCCCAATATTTTTTTATTCCGCTAAATATCGACGTGATATTTGCATGCCGAGCTCATGACAAACACGACCGAACATTTTAACGTTGTCGATTTTAGCAAGTTGACGGTTCGTATTTTAATGAATTAAACATGATGGGGCGTATTAAAATGGATTTCCCGCTTAATGTGAAATGTGCAATGTGAAATAACTGATAAGTGATCGTTGTCAACAATTTGCGACGATTGCAATTGGCAATGATTTTTAATATTTTTTTTTTTACAGAGACATTAATGTGTCACAACAGATGCAGGAGAAAAAATATACTGCAAGAAATTTTATTCCTATGTTTTTACTGAGAAATTATATTGCGGCGTATTTCGAAACTTCTATGACGAATGAATATACCTGCATAAGAAATCCCGATAAATGTGATCGTTGTTTACGTTTCGCGCAGTCGATATATCAAACGACCGATGACAGCAAGTCGGAATTGCGCGGGTGTCTTTTTTTCTCGTCGACCGTGTCCGCGCGCTCTTACTCTTCTCGAGATTATACGTGATGGCGTGTATAATGCAGGTCGCTCTAGCCCGACCCCGATATCCATGGCAGCGGGGTGCACGTACAACCCCCTCCCCTTCGGCCGACACCTCCACCAATCTCGA
Organism: Temnothorax nylanderi; assembly: GCF_030848795.1. NCBI lineage: Eukaryota > Metazoa > Arthropoda > Insecta > Hymenoptera > Formicidae > Temnothorax > Temnothorax nylanderi. The sequence goes on from NW_027249124.1 coordinate 447,851, forward strand.
GACGCGATAAAAACTAAGATTACTGTGCAATGCAATCAGTGGGGTACCCGCGGTTGTTCTTTCAGATTAAAACACAGTCCGAGATTACCGGTCGAAACTATTGTTTTGCCGAGAGAGCAGGCTCCGCGACCCGAGATTGTGTCCCGGTTTGCCAGATGCAAAACGTGCGACGTTTGAAGATCGAGCTCAACTGAGGAAAATCTGTGACTTTTCGTTGCGTGCACTTCAGCTGTATCCTTACGCTCGCGTGCGCGCATATGCATGTCACGTATTCTTTTGAGTATCAAAAATTCGACATGTGTCAGAAACGAAAGTTTCTTTTGTTTTTCATGTTTGCGCCGGGGAAAAAATTTTAAGAAAAATTGAAGTAAAATCGGATAAGTTCTTATCGAATCTGCGGCGTAAAAATAAATAAATGCATCAGCAGTAAAAAGTAAGTTACGATATCAATCATAAGTAAGATTATGAATGAGTAACCAGATATTGCAAATAAATTCAGATTTGTTTATTTTTAAATTTTTAATCTAAAAAAATATTATATGCGTTACATAAAATATTTGCCAAAATATTTCCAATTGTGTCCTCGGGATGGAGGTAACGTGTTTGAAGAGAGAAACCACAAACAGTTTAAAACAAGTTTAGCAACCATTGCGTAGTGTGTTTGTTTAAAACAATGTTAAAATGAAAAGATTGAATACATACTCAGTGCAAACAAGCAATGTTTAGGAAAGTTGTAAAAAATCTAAAAGATTAGAAAGTACAATTTCTCAAAATTAGAATAAACAGTCTGTATTTTTTGTTTCTTAAAAAACTTGAATTTTTGATTCGTGGTATTTTACACGTTATTTTCAATTCTTTTAAAAAATACATTGTTTAATGAATTAAAGATAAACGTAGAGATAGACTAGATTAATTTTGTTAGATTTATATTATTTAGTATTACAACTGTATCAGAGAGAAAGGATTTTTGAAAAATATGTAATATGTATTTACTGAAAAACTTTATTTTAAAATTTAATTTTGCTAAATGTATATAATAACAAAATAATTTGTATTATAAATGTTTTATATCAGACAAAAATATCAGCTATAACGTTTTTAATTCTTTGAAGATGTTTTTTAGTTTTATTAGATATTATTATTCTGTAATTTAGCGAACATTTAGACAAACATAAATTTTAATGTAAAATATATTAAAGCACGATACACAAGAGATCATTTAAATGCGTCGCAATGAGTGTTGCATTCGAAGGTGGCTAATATCAAAATACGAAACAACTGATGCAAAAATCGGAATACATGTATATGATCGTGTAAATATGCAACCCGTAATGCCGCATGGTTTAAAACAATAGGGTTATCATAATGCGAAAATACGTAATAATTTGGTAGAACAATTTTGAACTTTAATCGCGTTGCTCGTGACCCTGATATAAATTCTGGGATAAAAACATACAGGAAATTGAACAGCGCGAATATATAAAACAGATTGTGAAACATACTAAAATATCTGATTAATGTAAATAGATTTAAATACAGATATTTTATAAATTTACCAATTAAAAAATGTGTGGTATATTATAATCTATATTTTTATCCGTTATCAATGCTGCTAAAAAATTATTATTATTAAAGAAATAAATTATTATTTCTATTTTTAAATAAAATTTAATCGAAAATTACAATTGAGATATCTCTCCTTCGTTAGTATAATTAAATTATATATTACGTTCATTTCGTATTTTAAATATCCATTCGAAATTTTATCAATGATATTTTCAATATAATTACAGCGAACAAAGATGTCCTGTTGCAAATTTCATGTGAATTTACGAAAATTAATGGTTATTTTATTCATACCATCTCGCTTAGAGATTCCCTTAGTTCCGTGGCGCATTTTATATTCCAATTGTCTAGGACAGACGTTCGCCATTAATCATCGCGCCGTGCGAACTATCGAGACTTCGATTTAAACCGGCGATAGAGGCGCGATCGCATTTCCTATCCATCTATCACCACGCCGCTTCCAAATCGAGAAAACTGAGCCGGTTTAACGAGGGATCGCTCTTACGAAGCATGTTAGATGTAATCTGTAACGGCATTATAGCAATTTAGTTGGCAAAGCGGACTTAGCAAACTTCGTATCTTATTTCATATTTTATATTTCATATTTTACGTTATCATCAGCCTTTAGCCCACGGTACCATTTATTCGCATAATGCCGTAATCGTCTTATCTTTTTATTAAAGATTAAAGAAGGATTATAAGAATTGTTCGAGTCAATATCTTCCCGGTTAGCTTTTTTTTTCGTCCGGAGCAATCCGAAAACTCCCCGAGTTTAAGCGATATGAAAATAATCCGGATACAAGGGTGGTCGAAGACAGGGAGTGATCCGTCGTTGACAATCTAATGAGAATTCTGTGTACGCGTCAACAATTATAGGCAAGAAAGTTTGACGCCTCGGAATGTGAGAAAAGGCAGAATCATCTCAATGGGTCAGATCGAGAGGTTTAGATCGTTGGGCAGGGTACAGGCTAATGCATAAACAATGCGCCGTTTATCCGCATTGGGGATGCAACCCCAATGAATAATAAACTACCCTACAGACATGCGGATAGATAGACCCGGTCTGCTACGGAGAACAGTGAATGTGGGTGGAGGATTATCGACTAGGAAGTACAACCGCCGCTTGTGCATCGGTGGACCAGGCAAAGTGTGAATATTATTGCCCCCCGAGATTCTTTAACGCGCAGAGATTTAAGGCCAAGTGTCGTTGCCGACACATATATAAATAGCGCGATAAATGTTTTTTGATAATACACTTCAATAAAAGTGAAGTTTAGGATTTCCTATTTCAGCCTATTCTCTGTCGAGAGTTAAACAAATATATTAGTGTAACATTGAAATAATTATGGCTAATGCTAATATAATAATGATCAATAACTCTGTTTGTTTATCATTATTGCAATGTTATCCTAATTCTGTTTTAATAAATTTAGCACATGAATTAGGCATATAAATAGAGTAACGATTTGATATAAAATTAAAAATAGGGACAAAATAGACTATTAACACTATTAATCAAAGTTGAAGTATCTTTGATATTTAAAATAATCAATAATAATGTACATTTCGCTTAAAATTATGTTTAATTTTATAATAACTGTGAAAAACTAAACAGTTGAATTATATTTGCACGATCTAAAATCAAAATTGAAATAACACCCGATTTACGTTTATGCAAGCGTTTCTTCTCGTGTATCGTACAAGTGTTACGAGAAATTGATATGTCGAACGAACTTGAGAGGGTAAACTTATTCAGATTCTCTGTTTATTCAAATCTCAATATCGGTTTATCTTTGTTCGCTTATGTGACAGATGGATCTATTGCCACATCCAATTTATATCCGTCTCGGCGTAATACTTTATCCATTGTCATATTTCCCCGCTAAGAGGTCGTCACGGTACGCTTTCAGTTATGGTAATGTCACAGATATAATACCGTATAGGATATCGAGTAACGGCGTTACCGCGCTGTGCTGAGCGTTATTTTATTTTATCCCTTTATTTCGATGCGCGATATGCCGCGGTTGCATCATTATTTTCTATCCGCGCATGGTTTTTATCCCGGCTCTCTCTGGATGCGCGCTTTAAAAGAAATAATTTAGCATTGAGAATAAACGCAACGAGGCATTCCAGGAAAAGCCTCTCATTTCCCGCGTCTTACGGACGGGAACGCTGTTTGTGAACTTGTATGGAACTTTAATCCCGCGAAATTGCTTCGCATCCATGTCAGCGGGAAGTTTAATATCATAATTGAGCGTGGCAGTAGAGTGGGCAATAGAGCCCAATGGAAAGAAGTCCCATTGGAATCTGGTTTCTCCGTAACTTGCGCGCATGTTGAAACGTTATATACCCCTAAAGGATTGAATTTAACTGGACATTCATTAGGATAAGATTACGGATTATCCTGTCTTGCCTCTCGGTAAAGAATAATGGTAAACGCACGGGGATCCCTCTCGGAGATAATTTATCTCGCAAGTAAGAAGAATATACGATAAATGTAAATTTCGCCTACTCCGTCGCTTTTGTTAATCCTCCGGAATATCCTTTACAAATCTGTAATCTTGGGATATTTTTTTAAATGCACTCTTTTAGGCACTCCTCCATAAATTGTATTAATTCCACGAAAGCCCATGAAGAAGCCGTCACGGTTTTAGATGAAAACATTAGTTTGGCAAAGTTATTACGCAGAAATTTAAGCGACGCCGAGGTTCGTTAATTGGGAACGTTTCTTCTGGGCTGTATTAGCACGCACGGGCATGCTTATGTAGGCAAACGATGTAGGGTCGGAATTATTCGGGGAGTAAGCGAGTTTTCGCGCGACAAAGTGATAATCACTTGTTTCGCGTAACCGTCCTCCTCTCCCCTCTCCCACACTTTCTCTTCTCGTCTCTCGCTTTTTTGTCCCTATCCGGCGATAGTGCTCTCAACCGCAACTGTACTGATGGAGTGCGCATTACGTGTGCATCCGATGCACGTACACGGACTACGGATCCGGTTACTGCGAAAACGCTAACGGTAAAGTAGCGAACGAGATAGCGAAGTGCAAAGTGAAATTAAGTGTGTACGATTTTGCTCTATTTCCCCGCGATACTCGCTTGCCCCCTCGAGGTGGAATTGAGATTATTGTACATCTACTAACGAACCGATGCGTGAAATGAATTTTGTAATTTGTATAATGAAGAAATCTGTCAAATCTTTATATATGCACGAATGTAAAGCTATTTCCTTTGTCTTTGCGTCTTGCTTTGTTAATTGAAAAAACGCAAGCGATTGAAAGGGAAGCAGTAAATTATGGAGGAATAAAGACAGTCAAGGGTGGCCGAGAATTGGACCGGAAGCGCGAATAGAGGCGAGCATGCTGCGATCACGAGCAAAGGGAAGTAAACGACTTCGAGTGCAAGGGAGAGAAAAGACACGGCAAATGGAAGGTTTTCCTTTAACGCGATAAAATGTGATCCTCATTTTATCAAGTTAAAGTAATCCACTTATTTTGAACCGGCAACAAGGTTGGATTGGGCAAGGAGAGAGAGAGTGTACTGGTGTGTGGAATTGCGAGGGGCCGATGAGATTATGCAGGTGCTAAGTACGCGGATAGGAAATACTGTCTTTTAAATTAATTTCGGTCGCGTCGCATCGTCGCGCGCTCGCGAAGTCAAGTTATTTGCCACCCTCGCGCGCACGTAATGCATAACCCCACCCCGTCTATTACCCGCACGCCCCCTGCGTCACCTTCTGCCATTGGACCAGTTCCAATCGCGAATTGAACCGTTCGTAACTGTTGAACGTGAATTATGGCGTTTATTTATTTTAGGCTGTCCCGCGTCGGCTTCCATACCCATTCGTGTACGAAACTGTCAATCTAATTGTGCTTTCGGAGCACTTGGCCGGTTCGTCCGATTATAGAGCGATGACTTTCCCTGATTGTGACTGATTTGGTCAGAGGAGGACAGTCGCTGCAAATAAACATAAATAATAAGAATTATTTTATATCGGTTTATATTTATTAAAAACAGAAATAAATTCATGTTCTACATTTAATACAACATATGTTATACAAAGTACTTTATTTTATAGTATAATTAGTATAATTAAATTCACAAGAATATCTTTCTAATCTCTTTTGATATTATCGATTATTTTAATATGATTAATACTGGTAAATTAATATGATTAATTGGACAGCTTTTCTTTACACGTATTGTTTAATTCTTAAGGAGAATATATTCTTAATCTTCTTATCATTAACAGAGCTTTACACGTTTAAATGTCAGAATCCTCCCTTTTACGCGCGGCATTAAATTGTACGATTTGATTCTGTTTCGCATTATACCGCACGCGAATTCTCTGTACGTAATGAAACGTTTATACACGATTGTAGAACAGGTCAGGCACTACCGGCGAACATGCGCGATCTTCATTACTATGCGTTCGCTATTATTTCGTATCAGAACATCGCCGGGCCGCGACGTAAAGTTTCAGACGTTGTCTGAGTAGTTTATGAATACCCGCGACGGCGAGATGATTGCGGTGAAGACGGTCGGGGGGTGAGGGAGACAGAGAGGGATGGTCGGGAGAGACGTTTATCAACCCTCTGTCCCCGACACGCGTATATACGCGCGAGATATACATGCAGTCCGCTTCATATTCTCGGTGATGCTCTTCTTCTCGTATCCTTTATGTGTGTACACCTGTGAGCCGTACGTATATACGTATGTGTGGTCCCTCTTTCGACCTCATGTTCGAGCGCCCGCGTTCAACGCAGAGCCTGGCCTTATAACTCAAACGTGGAGACCCCTTTGACTGATACTCGCATACCAGATATTACTTTTACACATGTGATACCGCATCAGTTCCTGGAGACAAAGGCCGCGAATGTATGATGGCGAGAATGGGCGAGGTGTGGGTTAGTCGACGAAGTTCGCGCTTCAATTTTGCCGGGACCGGCGAGTAATTTTCTGCTTCTTCCTTTCGTGGCCCCTCTCCTCTCTTTTTTTTTTGTTAATCTCCCGGCTGGCTAGCTCCAGTGGGCTCTCTATTGTTGAATAAGGTTAAATGTGATGAATCGCTATCGGGTTTATCAAGCCTAGGTGCCGTGCTGTGCGCGATTTCGATATTCAAACTTTGTTACCGCATCCATTCTTTTCTATTTTACATTATATTATCTTTCTGCTTTTAACATTGCACATTTTTATCCTTATAATATTATTAAGTTATGCATTATTTTGAAATTAATTAATTAAATATGATTAAGTTATTGATTATAAATGTAGTATAAATGCTTCAAAGAAAGCCGTTTTTATTGCTGTAACGGCTATATTAAATAATATAATTTATAAATAAGAATAATTGTTATGTTATAATTATAATTCTAAGTCTGAGTAATAATTTTCCTGATTTTGAAGGACTCATAAATATGGCTGTACATAATACGCCATAGCGTTAGTAATTAATGCTTTATTGATGATTCACTTAGTTGATATAACGCCGTATTTGTCGCGAAATGAATAGAATCTTCATTGTAGTATTCTAGTCTCGGGATACTATGATCAGATACCGTAGATTGTATTCAAGATGTGAAATATGGGCGGAAAGGGACGCTTTCCTATCTCGGCTTGGTATCACGATTCGAGACTTTGAGTAATGATATTGATGTATTAGCTTATTTGATACAGAAATTGCCTATTACTTCCCGCATTGGTCAATATGTCGATCATCATGATGCCGTTATCGATATTACTGGAAAACTGTCCAAGGAACCGTCTAATCGATTATCATGATATTTGTCCACATGGTGAAAACTGAAAATACACGTGTCATGACCAACGCAATCAATAAAAACCCGACCATTTTGAAGCCTTTAGAGTTGTGTAGTTTGAAATCGATGCAATATTACCTTTTCTTTTTTGCGAATGTAAATCTCGATAAAAACATTTACAATTAAAGAATATCACTCGATAACCATTTCAACGATGAAAAGGGAAGGATTACTTCGAGAATGAAATAACACCTCCGTCACGTAAATCGCGAAATCGATTTCTAGAGTGCACACGTTTAAGCTGTTCAGTCAAGAATTGAAAAGCTTTTCTGCGACGAATGACGAGATGGGAGAGGGGGGGGAAAAAAAACAAAATCGGTCCGGAACGTGAAACGAAACAGACTTTTCGGGATAATCTATCTTATCGAGTTATGAGTGCGCAGTTCGAGAGGGTCAAAAGGGGAAGAAATTGCGTTAGATTAGGATGGCACGAAGTCGTTTTATTCCGAGCCATCCTCTTTTCTCGAATCGTCCAACCTCGCCGCCTGTATTTCGCCTTCCGGTGATTCTATCATCATCCACGATACGTTTGATTTTATTCACTCTGACTCTGCTTCCAAGCCTGGATCTTTCGATGTAACTCGCACAATGTCACTTTGGAAAATTATACGAGAATTATACATTTGCCTTGTCGTATATCATCGCATAATTTATTAAGCATGCGAGAGACCGTAAGAAAGTAGCAATAAATTATGCGAATTTTTTTTCATGAAATACCTTCTGTAAAACTTCGCTTATTAGAACTACGCTTTCAGCGCGATTGAGACTCTGCATGGTTTTCTAATTAACAACTTTTATCGCATGCTTAAATGAGAAAGTATACTTTCCGGTTATGGTATAATTTCTGAAACTATTTAAAAAATCATGTATTCTGTATGTCTCTACATATATTTTTATGTATTCTGTGTACAATTAGTGCATGCAGAATTATTTTTATTTATAATTATCTCGATTAACGACATCATCGTTGAAATATTAAACTAAAATCACGTTCCTGTTTTAACATTTAATTGCAGCACAGTGTGATTACAATGTGAAGCGCAATGACGTGAAAAGCATTGTATATACACTACATTGTATAAGATATATTTATTATTTATACGTAGTCTCTCATCCCGTGATGAAATTATTTCAACTGTACAACTCTGTCGATTGTTTCACGGCGATAATTATACTGTCCGTACAATTTTAACAAGCTGGGGTATCATATTGCAGATCTAAAAGTAGGACACTTTGTGCGAGACGTGCGGCGACATTGTTTAATAAAAAAACATGTTTTACTAGAATGTAAACCAATCGCATCGTTTAACGCTACTCTGTGTAACGAATGATCCATAGCGAAAAGTCAATACCAAATATTCGGCTAGTTGAGCCGTATATGTATATTGGTCCCATCGACTGTTTCGGATAAAAACATGAAACGAGAAAAATAGACAGTTAAAATTTTATTTGCTCGCACGGTAGAATACACTCTCTTGTATTTATGTGTGACGTATTATTATATATAATAATATGTACAATACAGTATACCATATTTATTTGGTGTAATGATTTCATTTGCCCTTTACCCCTTTTAAATGATTATTATTCAGTTAAGCTATTTATTATACATACTAACAGTGATTTTTAGAACATATTTTTTGACAAAAAGAAATAGAGATATATTTCATATAATAATTATTATTTTTTTTGTAAGATTAATTTGTGTGCAATTTACCTTAGAAATACTGATTGTTAGAAATTAATGATATTAATAAAATGACTTTAATTTATTTACAGTAGTTTGTTTACAGGGAAAATAATCATTTTTTTCTGAACAATGCGGGTAATTATGGACCATAAAGAGTAATAAGCAAAAGAGCAATATCGACAGGATTAAACAAGGATGAATATATTCTCACAGAGCAAGCAAGGTGCAGGCAAACGAAAGGTGTAAGCTTAGATTAATAGGGGTCGATTTCAGTATCGGAGATGGCAAATCGCGGTAATTAATATCGCCATTTGTTCCGCGTCACGTGCACGCCTACGCGCATGCATACACAGCATACACGTTCGCAGAATATACAAACACATCCACGCATACAGTCGAGCGAATTGTACGTAGACGACATACACGCCAGAGGGGGAAACAGGCATACGTTCGGTTCAATTGAAAGGCTAAATACATATATCCCAACTTCCCGAAGATATTAATTAGCTTTCGCGGTTCATCGAGCCTCGGTCTCCACGCGGAAGGTCCTCGGAATCGGTACATATTTCACACGCAGCCACTCAATTTCGATGGGTGCGTGCAATTGCTCGCGTAGTGATTCGTTGGGATTTAATTGTTGCATTCGAGAATTTGTATGGTTCATTGATGCGCGCACTGCTTGAAATGAGCAACGATCCAGCACGTTTGAATGGCTCTGAAAGGGGAAATTGACATAGCATATAAATGCATTTTGGAAGTTATTATATGATAATTTACTTTTGAATTAGAAAAAATAATTAAACGTGTTTGATTGATTGATGATTATTTTAATTTAATCTAAAAATTTGCACAAATGAAGCAAAGCCCATGAAACGGACAATCAATGCAAAAACAGTTTAGACAAGTAATGTTTATTTAAAGCATTGATCCAAAGCTAATCGATAAATACATGTATCACGATTACATTTGATTTGCTAAATCGGGCTTTCAATTGAATCTGCTACTACGTTATAATCTAATAATCTGCTGGGATATTACCGTTCTTGTGAAATCAAAATCGACATCTATTGATGCGTAGTTCCAATTGGCGCATTGAGACGTGGGATTTGCAAACGCCAATTGCTTGTTAGTAACATGCGCAATCAATATGAACAGACTCTATTCTGGAGTTTCAATTGATTCTCTTTATCCTCTATTTTCCATCCTGTATCTCTTTCATCATGTTATTTTATCTTCCACATACCATAAATTAAATAAATAGATTAAAGATATATTAACGAAATGTTTGATTTCGATATCTTAGTTATCTTTTATAGTATGCAAAAAATAGACGCAATATAGTTTTAAATAATTAATTAATATTTATATATAATCATCTTACTTTGACTTACATCGGTCAGAAAATAATAACTAACGTTATGATTTGTGTAAATAATGTGATAATTTCGTAAGTACTACGCATAAGCGATATGATAGAAAGTTGAAAACATTTTACAAAGTCTGCACTTCTCTAATATAACAATTTATTAAGTTTGCTGACTGTTTAATTTTGACGAAACTATGCTGCATTTATGTCAGTAATGCAGTTTCTCTCTGCAAAATTCGCCCAACTATGTTCGTAAAATAATGATTTTCTACTATTTATTTCATGAAATACTATAAGTAACTGGAATCATTGTTCAGCCACAACAAAGGTTAATTATTTGGTAGTTGGCGCTTAATGTATGGCATGTATGCCATGAATCGGAATCATTTTCAACAGCGTGGATGATATTATCCAGTTTGATCTAAAATCGATGAAAATTATAAGTATAAAATCTCTTTTTAAAACATTTATAAATCCGGCTAACGTTGTGCGTTATATTTTAAACATTTAAGCAACGTTGTCTTATTTCATTGTTTTAATATTAATATTACAAACAAATTTTTAAATAATTTTTATCCTTTTAAGTTTTTCTTTTGACAAATGTTTTATCTAAAGAGTAATGCAATTAATCCATAAAATAGATATGCAATATACAGTACGCGTGCCCAACAGCAATTTCATTTCTACTTCTTTGTTTTTCGCATCTCGTTATTTGTTTTCGTGAAATGGCCGACATGCACGCAAAACTGTGTTGCGTAGATTCATTCAAAACCAGGATTATTCTACAAAGAATGTTATGAAAGTTCAATTTCAATCTAAATCTGTCTGGCTATTTTGAAGATATATGTGAAGGGTAAAAAATTAATAAAATATCAGAAAGACCAAATAATTTATAATTAATATATTAAAGCATTGATTCTAATACTATGCATAATTAATTTTTGTACTAATTTTCAAAATTTTAATTCTAATAGAAGCGAAAACTTTTATAAACATTTTTATAATTATAAACAGATTTTATATATATGTAGTATATTATATTATTTATATAATGTATTATGTATATTATAAAGAATAGATGAAAGTAAGTTAACTTGTAAATATAATTAGACTGCATGAACTTCAAAAATAAAATTTGATTTGAAAATTAAATTTTATATAGAATTTCGAATTAAATAAAAAAAATGAAAATTTAAAGAAAAACAAGACGAATTGTAAAGTTTATAATATTGCAAGAGAGAGAGAGAGAAAGAGAGAGAGAGAGAGAGAGAGAGAGAGAGAGAGAGAGAGAGAGAGAGAGAGAGAGAGAGAGAGAGAGAGAGAGAGAGAGAGAGAGAGAGAGAGAGAGAGAGAGAGAGAGAGAGGAGGGGGGAGGGAGAAAGAGATTGGAAATGTATTAAAAATCTTGAATTATAATCTTTGAAATCTTGAATTATAATCTCTGAAATTAAAACATTGAAGATTTTTACATTAAATTTACGAATATATGTATAAGCAACTGTAACAAGTTTATCAATGATATTAAAATGTAGAGTCTTTCATGTTTTTTAATGTGATCTATAATTGAAGTAATCCATGTTAATCCAAGTCAACGAGGTCAAACATTATATAATCTCTCATTTTGCATCGTAAAAAGAAGTATTTTGTAACTTCGTATGACAAAGTAGACAGTAAAAGATAATTAAAAAGCCATTAAAGAGAATAATTAAGTTTTCTTTTATAATGTTATAATTCTCAGATTTTTCTCGATATAATTATAGTAATCTTTATTTTATATATATATATGTATATGAGAAATTTCTTATATATTTTATATATATGTATAAGAAATTATATATATAATTTTATATATAAATTGGCTTAAATAAAATGTTACAGATTAATATGTCAGGAACCACGCTGGATTATACAACCGTACTATATATAACCGATTGTACAACAGATCTCTATTTTTTATGATTCATAACTTTTGATATAATGGTTTTAGAAAGAAACATTTTAAGTAAGAGTTGCTTGGTTTCTATGTTACTTTTTTTATAAGATACTTTTTCAAATTTTAAAGTTGCTTGTCTGCCGTTTCTTCAGGAAGCTTTCAAAATTCAATTGTAGAACACTTAAAAGGCCATCTTCGATCGGGCTGGATCTTGGTAGCCCCTAATAATAATATTTGTGTGAATTTTGTATCTTTTTTTCAATTTAGCAAACTGTACGCCGATTATTTGTCGGTCTTGAAACATAACTCTTTACACAGAAATATTATTATTTCTCTATTTACCTCTATTTAATTTTTAGATTCATGTCGGTCCAGTTTTATTTATCATTACTTAAAAGCCTCTTTAATAAGAAAATCGCCATCTGAATCACTTATTTTTATCCAATGGGTCCTGTCGTATTAATCTGTAGCACTGTATTTGAGCCACTCTGTGTGTGTGTGTGTGTGTGTGTGTTTCAAGAATATATGTATATATTCAGTTATATATTCCATTCTTCTATTTTTATTTTATTTATTTAATTAAATTTAATATAATTTTATTGGAAAAATAAGAATATCTCATCCATATTTAATAGTTGTTTTATTACTTACATTTGCACTGCTAATTCATTATATACAATATATATATTTGAAACCATTATATTACATCATAAAAGAATAATTTTTGATCTTTCAAACTAAAAGATCTGTCGTTATCATATCAATTCCATGATGGCTTTTTTTAAAGTGCGTCAATATTTTTATTCTTCTATTATTTTTTATTTTAATGTATTTGCTGTAACTTGTCATGCTTATTATTATTTTTTCTACATTATTTATCACAATAAAAGTCAAGTATGCATTAAAGATCCAGCAAACCCCATTCGTCATACATTGGAAGTCTCTTCATCATCAATTTTTTATAACTCTCGCTCTTTAGACCCGGACTTGAAAAAGAGCCACTGCTCATGATTTCATCAAAATCTTTCGCCTCAGTCTTACAGCACAGCACTATCGGTAAAACTGAGAAAGATGCTATCATTCCATAGCTGGCTCTACGTTTTAGGGTAGCTTTCAGTTCTTCTATGGTGGGTGGCTGCGTCTTGCAGCCCAGTTGCTTCAAAGTCGCCGACAGTGCGCTAAGATATTCATTTAATAAAACATCTCTCTTGTTTTCAATGACATCCGGGGAAGGACTTGTACTGAGAAAATACTGAAGATCGATTGCCGGCGATGTGTAGACACATAGTTGGAAGTCCACCTGTAATATCAAACGAACTTTGTCGATCGATCGATTTTTTGAGCTCCTGGCAATTGAATTGGAAATGAAATCCGTGCCCCGGGAAAGAAGTGGGACTCGTGTTTAGGAAGTCGCGGCGAGAAAGTTGAGAGTTTGTGCGAATGACACGGGCAGACAGGTGGCGGATGTACCTGAATGCGATTAAACTGGATTTATGCATTATTCATAATATACTGCAATTTCAAGTATCTCATATTAGCGCCGCCTCTTTGTCTTGATCGCTAAAGTCGATATTGTATACTTTTCAGAATATTATGTATTTGTCTTATTTATTTTGTTTATTTTTACGTAAATTTATTTTGCATTGCATTCAACTACAAAAATAATAATAAAAATTCAGAAATATTATAGATAAGTAAAATAAAGTGACCGATGCTATATTTTAATTATGCTCACAATGCTTTACATTTTTCAAAATTAATCTTTTAAGATATTATAGTTTTAAAGTAAATATACGCTGTTTCAACAATATAAATCATGTCATTACATGCAGGTACAAATTAGATTTCATAAATTTCGTCTTTTAATCTTAAATTTTAATCGTGATTATAATAAATCAAGGTAATTATGCATAAAAGGGACATCCTCTCCGATGACCTTGACCTTGACATATGTTGACAAGGTCACCCTCCTGAGTGACCTTCAGAAGTTTTTAGCCGGCGGTCGTTTTTTATTAAAAAGTTATTAACAAAAAAAGTTTGAAAAATATAGCAATTGTTTTAAGTACTGAGAGGCATAAACGACTAATATTACGTTTTTTTTTTAAAGCAGAGAATACTTTATTTCGCGAGAAAGTCCCTGCTTTACCAAAACACAACATTTAAAGCAGTAAATTGTTGATAAATTGAAGTCTTTTTGTTAAAGCAGAGAATACTTTATTTCGCGAAAAAGTCGTTGCTTTACCAAAACACAACATTTAAAGCAGTAAATTGTTGATAAATTGTATATTGAATATATGTGAGTATTGGAAGGCATAAATGACTAATATATATGTCGAAATAGTTCACGCATACACTTTCCACGCGAGACGAGTTGTCACATGGGTTCGTGGCGCGCTTTACATGCTCGTTTATTGTATATCGCCACAAATATTCACACAGAATACAGATGATCGACTAACTTTAACTTCTTTAATACCATCTCTACTTAAACACGCGCCACGAACCCATGTGACAACTTGTCTCGCGTGAAAAGTGTATGCGTGAACTATTTCGACATATATATTAGTAATTTATGCCTTCCAATACTCAAAATAGCTGCTATATTTTTCAAACTTTTTTTGTTTATAACTTTTTAATAAACAATGACCGCCGACTAAAACCTTCTGAAGGTCACTCAGGAGGGTGACCTTGACAACATATGTCAAGGTCAAGGTCATCGGAGAGGATGTCCCTTTTATGCATATTTACCTAAATCAATAAGCCATTTATATTTAAAGAAAATACATGATTTTTTATAATGTGGTGGTACTTACACAAATGTGCTGAATAGGTTTGCCATCATTGTCATATTTGAACAACATATTGTTTACCCAAAAATCACCGTGATTAATAACATTGAATTCATCCTGACATGGCTTGGTTGCATCTACACCTATTTTATATATGTGGTCGGTGAGTTTAGCAATTTTTTCCGAGTATCTAACAATAAAAGTTACATAAACATGGAATTCTATAAAATTATAAAAAAAATCATAAATATTTGCTGTGTATATTCTAAACAACAATTTGTGTTTCTATATTTGCCAGTTTCTGCTTATTATATATATGCTTATTTACGTTATCTTAGATATTAAGAATTAGATTAATAAATATTGTATGGATGTAGGGTAAATCTTACTTTTTCATTCCCGGCCAATTTGCAACCTCATCTGCTAAAGCTTTAACACTCATAATAAAAAAATTGCTCATTTCTGGCGGCTGCTGCTCGTTAAACATTCCTTTCGAATACATCTCTTTTTGCTTTGGTTCCTAGATATTAAAATATTTTTATCAAAGAATATTGATATTTATTCATTTAATTATAAAATTTAGTAAATAAGTTTGTAGTGTAGACTGGAAATTTAGAACGTTATATGTATACATGAGGCTATATAAAAAAATCTACGACATTAATTTTAATAATATGTGATTTCTTAACAAATTTAGAGAAAATTTTTTCTTGAAGATAGTTACGAGGAGGACTATTATTTGTTACAATTTCTTAATGTAAATTTCAATATAAATTACAAATTACGATTTTGTAAATGTAGAAGGACTTACTGCTTACAATTAGTTAAACACATACGTGTCCATTTAAGTTAAAAGCTTAAAGCCCTTCCTTTTTAATTGCTTTATTTTTGAAGGTATTTGATATACGCGAAGCACTCATCCATAGCGTAACGGAGATCGTGAGAATTATTAAATTGTATTTGTTATGCCGCTGATGATGGCTCAATGCGGAGTCGAAACGTTCGGACGAAGATGTAAGAAGAATAAATAAATAAATTTTGATTTATCACACGCACAAATAACCGCGTTGATTGAGGACCAGATTTAATTTGATATATGTTTTTCAGTAAATTGTAGTTTTTTTTCATGAAGGATACTTCTTTAAATTGTTTTCTTGGCTAAACGCCGAGGCACGTGCTATAATAAAGGATAATAAAGGATATTGAACTTTGGTTAAAACAGTTATTCTCCGCCAGGCATTTCTACTGGATCATTCGCCGTGTAGTTTCGAACTCCCATTCGACCATACAAAATCGCTGCGGTTTACGGTAACCATTATGCCGCACGCATTATTACAGTGTACATATCTGTATTATCAGAGTTTAGGACCACGATATTTATCTTGGATAGATTCAGTTACGTAACAATAATGGACATAATGACTTTTCCTTATTCTAACATAGATGTTCGAGCTTTTATGAATCTTTCATGACTTTTATTACTAGTAATTTACTTGAGTCTTAAATGCATCATTTATGACAAAAAAGATGAGTGCTAAATTTCATCTTTTCAAACATGTTATTAAACAATTTGAAACTAATTATATAAGTACAGCATAAGATTAATATATCTGCAAAAGATTTGTAACTTTATTGTAAATATATTTTATTTTGTATATATTTTATCAATTGTGTCTATAAATTTATTCTGAATTAGAATTCATTAGGGGAGACCGGTGCAAACTCGACACAATTTTTTCAAAGCAATTTTCAACAATTAATTAAAATTTTCAAGCAAATTTAATGGTACACATTTAAAGAGCGTTCCTTCAGGTACAAAATTGCTTAAGGAAATTTTGCTGTACGTCGCTTAGTTTTGCCCCCAGGAAAGGAAAAGTGACGCGAAGACAAATTTTCAAATTGAAAAATGTTGGGGTAAACTCGACACTTTGCCTGATCGACACAATTTGATCTGGAACTTATTTTTTATTGTCTGAAACTAAATATACATTTGTTTATCGTGTATTTAGAAAGTACAAAAATTTGGAATTAAGTAAAACAATCATTGGAAATAATGAGAACAAAAATTGTTGAACATTCAATTATTTTCATCTAAACTCATGTCTGAAAAACAATTTATGCAAGTAAATTCGCGATTACACGTGCGCACACATTTGTCATGGGCCATATAGCTGCATCACAAGCATCGTTTATTATTGGGAGCCAATAAAACAGCGTGTCGACTTTGCCCCGAACGTCGTTTTTTACTTTTGTTACTCCAAAAATATAAAAATTTTGAAAATATGCAAAAACTATTATCGGATTCGTATAAAGCATCGAATTTCCCATCAAAATCACTTACCGGTAGATTCGCAAGAGTAAAGCTCGATGAAAGAGTAGACATTTTCGAGAGATCAGAAAAATTACTTTTCACTATCAAAAACGCTTATGTCGCGCTAAAAACTACACCATAACTCAGAATGTCACCAAATTCCTTTAATAATACTGGCACATAAAGACGCATTTACAGTAGAAAAGGCAAGTTTCTACGATAGATTTAAATTGGCAAAAAGCCTAGTGTCAAGTTTGCCCCGGTGTCGAGTTTGCCCTGGTCTCCCCTATACGAGAAATATTAATTTTTATTTTTTTTTTTAACAAAAGGTGTTGAATGTATGATATTTTATTCTAAATAAATTAAAACGGATAATGAAATGCACTATTTATCAAATTCCCGATATATGCTTATTTGTAAAACGTAAAAACTTTGCTCGCCACTATATATTTATGCAACAAGAAAATTCAATTTAGTATGAAGTTGAGCAATATGTTTGTACACTACACAGTATTAAAACAAAACTTGTACTTTTTTTAAATATTAATTAGAAACTACTTTTCTATAGGATTTAAAGTGTTAAGCACATTGTCCTAAAGCTTTACAAGTTTCAAACTTATCTCTTGACAGTATTCGAAGCAATTAATGTTTCGTCGCTTCAAAATACATTAATGTCTATTACATGAAACTTTTGAATATTTTCGACGATTATGTATAATGCGTGTTTAATACTTCGTATAATATAGTGCAAGAAGTCTCCTAGCATAAAATACAAAATGATTTTTCCATATAATTAAATATATTATTTATATCAGAGGTTTTACATATTAACATGGAAATTTGCACCTTGTATGGTCCATGGTTTCGTGCCACTGACCTGAATTCGTGATAATCGCAATGAGACATTACAAGTGAGTCACGCGTGGTGATTTACCTTCTCGCATATGGCTACTGAAGCTGCGTGGAACCTGGCTAGTCCGTCAAGCGCCAATATGGTATGAGCTAGGTCAAGGCCAGACAGACGATCGGCCATGCGAAAGCCGAGAGGCGCGAGATCCTCCATCACCAGAAGCGTTGGATTTTTATTTTGCATGTATAGGCCCTTCCCGCTTAAGCGATGCTCCGGCCCTAACAACTTATTCATTTTATCCAAAGTATCTGACATCATCAATATCTCGGTGTGAAAGATGCCTGATAATTCGATCTGTAAAAAGTTTATTTAAGATTATTTAATTAAGTTTATTTAAGATTAACGAATAAAATCTTTTAATCAAATAAGCACGCAATTATTTTTGTAATGTAAGTGACAAATAAATAATAATTCTATTCCGCAAATCAAAATTGATTTTAAAATGACTGAAGCATATATTCTTCTTCCAATATATGTGCCTCTTTGAACTTGATAAAAATAATTTTATTTTCAATCACTGATTGCCTTAAAAATAATTGTCCTGATCTTTTTGTTGAATAGAAATCTACTTCGAAATGATGGAATCTGCAGTTTGATCCATTTGCATTATAAATATTATATTAGTTGAATCAACTTACAAGGTCCTGACGAATGCCTTCAACTATAGGCGAGATTTTGACAATGATTGATTTCTTCTCCGTAATTTTACTGTTGCCTTGGTTACGCGAAAATTCGGCAGTAACCCTAATCATGTCGCTGGTGTAGTTGTCACCCTTAGCCGTGGCCGGTTTCGAGAATATATCGATCACCTGAATCGAGTTGTCGCCTTCCGACTTTCGCAGGATCTTCTCTACGAAGCATAGATTCAGCCATGCCGGTGTCTCTAGGGCCATTTCTGAAATTGGAATTGGAATTGGAGAATTTTCCCGACAAATCATTGTTCTTCCCGCCGTGTCATGAAACGCGAAAACGATTCTTTACGATAACTTATTGTTCGCGGCGAGATTTATCACGTTTTCTTTCTCCCTTTCCAGCCGGCTCCCTCCCACTCATTCCGGCCTTTCCACCCTTTCCTTCGTCGCGCCCCTTCCGCCGTTTTTTTTCCCCGCTTCACCGTCGTTTCTTTCTTTATGTCCGTCGATATTCAAGACGGGCGCATTCTCCTACGTTTGAGATCGCTGTTTCAATTAAGACCGTAATGGGAAGCCGCTTTTCCCTTTTCCCTTTTTGGCCAACGGCATACGTACGTTCCGCGTTGAGATCCCGTCGAACGTGATCGAGTTGCGGTATTTGCGAGAAATTTACGACGCGTCTGGCGCGCCGCGATCGCGTACGTACTTGTGGTCAAACGACGTCGGCCATATTTCACCTTGATGAGTTTTCTCAGAAATGTTTTCCGCGCGGTTTTCTCAGAATCAAATCCGCCCATTATTAGATGGACGTTTAATGACTAAACTTATGAGGAACACATATCATTTTAATAATATATAAATAATTTATAGCTTATGATGTAAACCACATTGAAAATGGTTTACTAATCAAGTGCCAGAAATACAAATAAATGACAAAACTTTGTATTCTTTAATCGACTTCAAATAAATTTTATTTTAATTAAATTGTAATACATCTTAATTGCAATAATTAATGTAATAAATTGATTAAAATGGATTTAAGAGAATTTTAATAAAATAGATGGTAACATTTAAAAAATGCATATAATTATACAAATCTTATACTTCATAAATATGTATTGATATATCTGATTGTGTAATACCTTTTTTTCTTAGTTATACTATTTTCACATTATATAACTCTAACATACTAACATTAATCATTACGAAAACAACGAAATGAGATTAAAGTTAAAAACTATTCGTTTGACGTAATAATTGCTCAAGCAAGTACGTAATCATGTACGTATGTCATACTTAGATAAAGCATAACATATGATTATACACTTGCAGTAGAGTCACTGTACTATTAAAGAATATGAACGTATAATTTCTTTATATCGAAGTCAAATTAGAATTATCATTCAATCGAAATCGTTGTACATTGTTACGTCTTAATATGTTACTTTTTATTTATTTGAAATACTAAAAATTGCCTTTTGCTAGCTTCACAATTTTCAATGTCAATAATCATCAATTTGCCACGTCACGTAGTAAAATATGTAAATCTGTTTGATTGTTTGTTTTATTATATTACCATTATTATAATTTTTTCTAAGAAGTATTTACGACAGATTTCTATATATTTTTATTTTAATATTTTAATATATTTTAATTAGAATAACATACTATATTGCTTAATTGTTAAAGGCATCAAAAATCGGCCTCAAGTCGTCGAGAGCTACAAAAATATCGCTAATTATATTTGCTGCACAGCAAACTCATAAAGTACACTGTAACTGCACTCAAATAAATCTTGTTAGATTAAATCTACTTATCTTAAAAGAAAACAAACTCAAGTTTTTTCCTCAATTTTGATGAGCTTTGGATATGTTGCAATACAAATGAAAATAAGAGTATTTTTAGTGCTCTTACGCATGTTAAAGGAGTGAAACACTCTATCGGAAAAAATTAATTTTTATGTTTCTAATCTAAGCGTATATCTTACCGAAACGATAAGGGATAGGCAAAAATGTTCTAACTTAATTTTTAATATACACATACGATCTTATAGTGACGCTTCTTTATGATGCACGAAATTGTGATTAATATTATGTTACTGTGTAAATGCATTTATTAATATTACCATATGCTGCATCATTCTAATTAATTTTTTTATCTTTTTGAATAAGCCTTGATACCAAACTAATGTTCGGTTTATTTAATTGACTTTTTAAACTATATTTTAATAAATATATTACTATCATTATATGTCAAAATTATATTATGTATGGTTATTATATTTACGCACACACACATATTTAAAATATCTCGTACCGTAGTATAGTATTTTTTTCCCAGTCAGAAATGATTAATCAAATCGACATCATGCATTCGACGTCGATTCATCGATGAATAGTCGATGTCGAATACTGACTAGTATTGTTGTCATTTTTCGCCTCATATTTGCTATATACTGTTTTTTTTTTTGTAATTGTTTTTATGTTAATTGAGTAATCATGAATATTTCTATAATATTTCTATGTCTTTCGGCCAATTCTCCCCCCTCCCCTCTTTCTCTTTCTATTCACATCGAATACGTAATATACATATATGTATATATCTATATTGTGCTTTCCGACTTTGGATTAATTCGAAATAGAGTTACCCGAAAGACAATAAAAGTCTCACAGAAATAGTCTCAATTTCTCAATTAAAAACAATTGTGAAGATGACAAAGATATCAACTAGTATCTGATATCAACTATTTATCGATGCAATTGACGTCAATTCAACTAATAATTTCTGGCTGGACTGTTAATCTCAAAAAGCGTAACAATTTTTATTGCATTGAGAAATTGAAATGATATTTGTTATGGCCTATCTTCTTTAATTTAAGAAGTAAAGAGGAGACGTCGTTATTTGTGTTGGACAGATGTATTCGATTTATATAGATATTCGATTTCTATATTATATTTCTATATATATATCGATACATCGATATTATATTTGTATAAAGTATAAGATTGTTTAAAGATATGGAAAATTATTTATGCGGCTCTAAAAAATATTGTCTATAAGCTAGACAAATATCATAACAACTTATAATCGCGTTCGTAATGTTTGCGTTATGTATGTTTACAACTTAAATTCTTCTTCTCTCAAACTCACGTAACTCCATGCAAATTAGACGGAATAAACTTTTGAGATTTTCCACTGATGTGGCATTTTTGTAAAATCATATTTTCTTAAATTATATTAAAGTCTATTAAATTATGTGTCATATAATTTATTCAGGTGCTTTTTATTCCTATTTATTCATATTTATATCAATGCATTATCACATATCATTGCATTATTAGCAAGTTGATCTCATATTTTTGAAGTATAATACGGTATAAGAGTTCACTATAATTACATGCCTTACAAGACTTTATCTAAAATTTGTATCAATAAATTCCGACTGAATATCAGTTTGTGGAAAACATAGTGTTGATAATAATCGACACACTGACCTGTAAATTGCTTCGACTTTGGTCGTCTATTTCACTTAAATGCTCACTTCACTGTGCCGTTTCGTAAAGCCGCGAAGTGATACACGCAGAACGCAGAAGTGACAGGCTTTATATCTACATCAGTGCATTCTTTTATACTCTTGAATGAAATTGCGGGTATACGTATATTTTCATTCGGCACCGCAGATGACGACTGTCACGAACATGACATATGATCTGCTTGGTCACCATTTATACCGTCGGACTTCCTGATTTATTCTGAGCCTGAGATAACTGAGACTTGGCATTAAACTCATGTCGATTCAGCCTCAATAAACTAATAGACGCTAACTTAATCGAGACAGATAACAGAGTGATGATAAGACACTAACACTCGTGCGATTATCAACTGAATACGACAAGCATGATGCCGCTAGAAGCGTGCACTTGCCATCCTGATATTGAGACAAGAGAGGGAGTCCTGTTTCATTGAGACTGGAAAACGTTAAAAAAAATTATAAATGAGTACATATTGTACATGAATGTGTGAATATGTATATTAAGGAAGGAAGATTTCAGAGGAATGCATGAAATTTATCAGATTTTGCACGGAAAATAAGGATTACCTTTTGTTAAAGTTTTGCTACTATTGCTAAATTATAGCTCTCGCTGCAAAAAAAATGTTAGTTATCCCTATTTTACAACTAAATTTGCTATAGTAGCTATAATCCTTTTTTTCCGTGCAGTAAGGATGTACGATTTCCAAAATTAATTCATGCATTATTCGTCGCCGTCCATAATACTGTCATCCTAAACTTGAATAATTTTTCTGAACGGCGAGAATATAGTGGAATTATTCACGAAGGTCGTCTATCATGAGCGTTATCTCGGGATATGAAATTCATATGTGATATTTAAGGGAAAAAAATCTCCGCGGATTTCACACTCTGCGTCAATATATGCATCTCAGTCAACATACATATTGTTCTTTCATTGAATAAATGAAGCGAGACAACAGTTCATCAACGTACTGATAATTAAAGTGATAAATGCATTTAATATTTGCTTATTATATATTTTTGCCTGCATGTACATTTAATTTATTACAAAATTGTGTATTCCGCATTATTGTCCTCTTAAAATATTTATTCTTCTTCGATTTCATGACTAAGTTAACCAAAAATATGAATTGTCTACTGATCTCTCAAATCATAAAAAATTTTTCATATTTATTTTTTCATTTTTATCAACAACTATTTTTGTAATAACATATACGTCTCTAACATTTTTTTACTTAACTTACTTCACTATACTGTTAATGTAATTCAGATTTTAATAATCATTAAAATATTAATCAAATTTCGACATTTTTAATTTTATAATGATTATTACGAAAATAATTTGGTAAATTTGGAACTGAGACACATGTTAACTATCGTGAGAATTTCCGGTTGGTAATCTTAAGTGCGTGATGCACGCATGTTACTAAGAAACAGCTCGTGTACTTAGAATGTAATATAATATAAAAAAAAGCAAATTACGAAAGTAAATTATGAAGAAAAGATGTTAATCTAAAATATTTCTGAATGATTTTAATGTCGGCAATCATATGTATTAATTGTATTACGTCAATCAAAATGCTTATCTATTCCGTACAATGAGATATCGATATATCGATACTACATAATGATAATGATACTATGTCAATACTATAACGATCAACGATAACAATAATCACAGACAATGATATTTCAAAACATCTATTCAAACAATAAGATCGATCTTTTATGTAAAGTATTCTTATTAGACATTTTTAACTTAACGATATAGATTTAATTTAATACGTGATTAATAATATAATAAGGATTAATTAATTATTTGCACGCAAATGATGAATAAGCAAGCAGTTTGCATTTCATAAAATGCACGCGATCTCTAGAATCTTTATGTAACAGATGATATTTTGTTCTCCAACAATTCGCACGCGCGGTTGTTTCGCTGTTCAGGAAGTTAATTGACGCGATTATAAAATCGCACAGTAAACGTTACGACATCCGCGCAAGTCATCGTTGTCTGTGATTAGTCTCTATCTTGATTATACCATATTACTCGATTTAACAACTTAATCCATTGGATTATGAGCGTGGTATTGCAGCATTGCACATTGGAGTAATAAAAAATTTTATCAGGATTCAATGGGTATTTACCCGTTTACCTTATATCAGACGTTTTTTTTCCTTATACCTTTTTTTTCCTTGTACCTTTTTTAGAAGTGGATCCCAGACTTTGTCCAGATTGATATAAGGAGCGAGGAAGGAAAAAGGAGAAAGGGGGAGGGGTTGTTTAAGGGAGAGTAGGGAACAAAGGAAACAATTTAATGTGTGGGAAATAAACTTAATTACTAGAAATTATTCTTCGGATAGGAGTTCGGTGTCATTTTGTTTGTTTAAAACGGAGGTTTGACGCTTGATGTACAACACCATCTCCGAGATCAGTCTTCTTGCATAGGACGGTCTTTTTCTTAGTCTAAGCATTTTCAAACTCACGGTCAGTTTCTAGTCGATGCGATGGTCGGAGATGATCGAAGAGAAGATTTTTTTATGTCAGCATGATGCCTTTTAACGATACTCTGATTTAAGCTGCCTTTTTGTCTGAATACATCGACACGAGCACCTAGTTGTGGCTCTAGTAAACTCTTTTTCATTTTATTGATTTTTAATTATTATTAGATAAGTTTTTTTTTCTAATTGATAAGTTTTTAAATTTAATCGTTTAATTTTTATATTGAGTAATACTAAAACTATGAAAATATAACAAATATAGGAATTACATTTTATTTTAAAAATTGGAGGAAAAAATTTTCTTGACATATATAACGCCATGATATTTTTAAAATATATATACAAAATTTGTTATCAGATATCATCCAAAATGTAAAATAACCACGGCAATGTATATTGAATTAGATTAGAAATATTTTTATGTTAAATATGAATATTGTATTATATAATATTTTAGTGTTATGTTTCTAACAAATGACTTATTTAATAATTAGTTATGAACTCAATATAAATTAAAATTAGTTTTAATATGACTGTAAATGTCATATTTAAAAAAGAATACGCGAATAGATTGAGATAATATTGTATCTAATTGTACAGATGTATACACGGCGATTATCGCACTGCATATATAGACATCTGCTCGATTTGTATTGATCGAGTCTATATATCGAGGTTATATATATTGAGAGATTAAACTATTTTTTATTTGTGACATCTATGCATTGCTCGTTTTCGGCTTAGTATTATTTATTATTATTGTTGAAGCATACGAGCTAGATTCCATTGATGTATTGATCGACTTTGTTTATCAGAAGTTTTTATTACAAAATGAGTACATTTTTAGTTTATTTAAATCTTTTGCGATTTATGTAAATGTATTTTATAACTGAGTTTCTAAAATATTATATTTTTTATTTAAATTTGTATGTTGATAAAGAAGAAGGTTTTTTTTTAAATAAATATTTATGAATTTCACAATTGATAATAAAATTACATGATGAGATTCTTTATAAAATGTTTATTATATAATGATAAGTAATTACTGATGTCTTATTGATATCTTATTGATGTTAGTAGGTACTGAATAAGTTAATATGAATCGCAAATGAGGAATTATTTATTTCTTAAAAGATTTACAAACTTATCGACTCTTATCGACAAAAATATATACGGTGTAGACTGTAGACTAATGAACTTTGAACTGTCTGGTCTATATCAGTCGTGAGAAGTATAATTAATACATTTTTCTAAATTATATCAGTGATATTGATATTAAATTATGTGACGGAACTTTGTCATCAGTTATTCCAAAATACATGTTAATTTGTCAAACATCCATGTTAAAGCACGCGGTTGGACGAAATTCCTGAACGCGTTTCGTAAGTCCGATCGATGGCGATGAATTTTTAACGGTTTAATTAATTCTCGGGCAAAGCCGATAAGTATCACTATTCGATTGAATCGTTAATGGCCATGACTAAAATTATATACTCGCATGCAATTCTGAAGTATCGGGCGCGCTGCATTCACAGTCCGTGCGATTTATTTATATGAACCGATTAAACGAAATGGACCGCTCGTCGGTAGTTTTCAATTACATTATTCAGCGATCACGCGCGCTGCGCGAAATACATCGGCCGGCGCGGGCGTAGCTGTCCAAAATTCTAATTGCGTGCAACATTGCACGCGCGTTTATACGTATGGGACAGAATAGGAAAATGACAGGAATTTCAGGCATGTTCGTGCAAATTAGAAATTGCGATCTGCAGCTGCACCTATATCAAGCATTTTCGTTACAACTTAGTTCCGATGTAGCATTTTTAACAATGGTAACTTTTAATACAAATTAATATACGATCTTTAAATTAACGATAATGTTTAACTTAATAATTATACTAATTAGAAATTAATATAACAGCATTTATAGTTTAAATTATATTTTGCACGATTATATAACATTGCAACATTTACGCGTGCTTTCGCAAATTTAAAATATCATGGAATATATTGTTTTAATAGATGTTATTTAATTATTACAAGTATCAAAGATGTAGATAGCTACAAATTAAAAACGAGAAACAATATATACACAACTAAAATAAAATATAAATGTTAAAAATGTATATAAGCGTGAAAAATAATCATAGTCTCGAAATAGTTACGACATGTGCAGCAAGCAAAGTTTGTTATTCAACACGTTACGTCATTGAAAAGTGATGCGGTGTGTATTCATTCCACGTAGACTTGCAAGTTGATTTGCCTAACGATTACTTGACTGTCTGTGATAAAATGATGATACTATTTCATGCCAAGGATATATAAATTGACTCTGTCATTTATCATGGTGAAGGGCAAATGCATAAACGTGCAAAATATAGTCTAACAGTTGAATCGTCCACATACTTTTCAGTGGCGGTTAAATTGCAACGACAATTACTAGCGTTTATAATATTTATCTTCTTATTAACACAAGCTAATGAAAGATCACGGGTGGGTGGGAGTTTTCTCAGAAATAGACAAGAAACGCAACGGTACTACCAGTTTCAGTATAATGATTTATCGCAGAGTCTCAAAACGATTTTTTTTATTAAAATCATTTTTACACACGTGTTATGAAGAATTACGTTAGTATTTTAATAAATTAAAAATAAAGGATTCTAATTTAAGAAAAATTTTATTGCACATGCACCGCCTTTATTTACAATTTTAACGTTTTGATTCTGCAGAAATGTTAATAATAATTGATTTTCCTAGGAATAAGTGAAGAAAAAATGAATATTTTAGTCGTAACTATGTGAACAATTACGTATAATTTAAGTTCAAATAATTGCCTAACGAGAGGTAATATTTACTTTTAGTAATCATTTATCGACGATTAAGTCGTACGTGTTATTGTAAAAAACAAATATTCGATAAAATATCATGATTTTTAAATGATAAGATGACGAAAGATACGATAACGGCGCGGCGCCGGTCGGATTTAACGGTGTCGATGACCGTTTTATTGATCCCATCGGCACATTCTAAATTACAGTAGCTTAGCCAAGAAGAATGCTGCAATTTGAACGTGCGCATTTTCATCCATAAATTACGCGCGATGAAAAATTACATTGCTGTCCTCGTGTAGATTTACAATTATACTCTGTTATCGCGTTGCGCACATATTTACCTAATGGCGCGCTTTAAAGTCTGTCAATAATGTCTCGATGATGGAAAGACTCATCACCATAATTAATCACAACTTTATTGTAAAATAGCCATTGAATAATAGCTCTGAATAAATAAATCTGATGTAACAAATACATAAATATTTTTATTAAAGTAGGAATAATTCTATGTAGATTTTGCTTTAACAGAATTTTCATTCAAGATTTATTTACGCAGTGATATTTATATCACCGTTGAATATTTATACGTGTTGAAGAAAAGTGGCGTGAAATTAAATTTCTC
Organism: Temnothorax nylanderi; assembly: GCF_030848795.1. Classification (NCBI taxonomy): domain Eukaryota; kingdom Metazoa; phylum Arthropoda; class Insecta; order Hymenoptera; family Formicidae; genus Temnothorax; species Temnothorax nylanderi. The sequence goes on from NW_027249124.1 coordinate 476,350, forward strand.
TAAGAGAATAAGATTAATTCTGAATTAATTAAAGAACTAGCTGAAAGAGCTAGTTCTTTAATTAATACTAAAGGAATAAGTTTAATAATGATGTATCTTCTAGACTTTCTAGAGCTTTGACAGGAGAAAGACAAAATTGTTGCCTATCCTATAAAACTAGATATACGTAAATTAAGTTAGTTCGATCTCGATATGAAAATATATGATTTTTATTGAAGCCGAGAAAGGCAGGAAGTAGACTTAATTTTTTTCATTGCAACGTATGTTTTCACTACGCATTGCGGTGCCATCGATTTCGACGAAATGGCCAGCATATACGTATTTTATTGTTACTCACCATTGGTCGTTGTTCGTGACACCTATACGCGCGGTTTCCTCTTCAGACTCAATTTGCGAAATTCCATCCGATGCGTTTCGACGTTCGAATATAAGTTTCGTTAAGTCGTTGCAAAATGTGGACCGTTGCGAGGTACTCGGGCGCTGAATGCAGTCGTTATGTTCCCACCGTGCTCGCTTCATCCACCACCGGCGGCGCTCTCTCACAACCCTTCGTGGAGTACTCGTTCCACGAACTCTCTCCTGCCATTCGCTCCTCGTTCGAAACAATTGTATGGCGTAGAAGACGAGGATAGCTGAAAGATAGTCGGACACTAGTTTTCCGTAAGATCCTCCTTCGAATAAAGTGACAATTTCCAATGTTGCTCGAATTCTCGGCACAGAGTGGCTCCAGGGCGAATCACAGGATAATCCCGAGCAACGTCCCCTCCAATATCGGTTCTACAAGCGATGGCACTTCTTCTAATGGAGCCCATGTCTGCAATGCATTTATGTTTAATGCGATTGCAGCTGCTTCTTACGTTTATTTCCGCTAAGCGTCGATTGAAAGGGTCTGCATGGGTTGATCTTACGATGGATTTTCCGATTAACAGTTACCCCCGACAGACAATCTTATCTTAATCTCACAAAACCGCTGGTACTCTTAACGTTATAGTGGTTGTTAATCGCACGGAGAATTAATTTTCCGTGCTTAGAATGAATGCAAAAGAAATACGAATACCTAAAAAGACTGCAAACATTATCAGAAAAAGTTAAATTAAATTGGATACCGATAAATAAAGATATATGAAGGCTCTCTTAAATAAAATCAAATAACATTAATAAATTTGGCAATACGAGCCAGGCGCGGCAAATTGAATTCATTCTTCTTATAATATCTTTTTCTTTTCAATTGTGAGATATAAGCTGAGTTGACTCTAATAATATTTTTGAGATTGATATTATCGCAGTAAATGAGGACTGTAATTGATTGAATAACGGATTTTTAGTCAAAAAAGGTTTTGTGTAGTAAGACTAAAATTATTTCTGCGTTTAAGAATTAATGACAACATCTTGATTATATTTTACATCTTATAATTTCTCTCGATACGGCGAATAAGTATTTCATACTTTCATAAGTTAGAGAACTGTGGATGGAAATGGTTTTATTTTAGACGCACTTATTTGCGCTGGAAATTTTATTTTAGACCGCACACACAATATTTTATGCAGTATTCATATTTATTTTTCCAGTAGTAAAAAATTACATATAAAATATGGTTGACATGTAACATAAAACGCGTGAAATAAACCTCTCACCGTAGCAATTTCAGGTCATAAATAACACTGCAAAATCGTAGAACAAAACATCAGATTTTTCGTAAAAAAATGTTTATATTACATCGCTGTATATCACGCACTAAATAAAACTGATACAAAACATGCATACGGTGAAAGAATAATGTACTGCTATTACTGCGTATATGTGTCAGTTGAAAAGCGCTAACGCAGGAACGAAAAAATATGCATTTGCAAAAGATGCATTTTTGAATTAATTGAGATTGCAGCAATGGAAATTTTATACGCGATATGGAAGTTTGAAAATATTTTGGCCATACACGCCATATTTTCTCTCTCTTTCTTCCTTTCCTCTCTTCCCTTCTGTCTCTTCTTTTTTTCTGTTTTACAGAGCTTTATTTAAAAGGACAACCTGCTATCCGTTATCGTTATTGCGCTCCTCTCCTCTAGGAAGTTAATCCAATCAACCGCGTCATCCCTGTGAAATTTCCAGTCAGCGAGGGAATGGCCGAGATGAAAATGAAACGTTCTTGAAACTAGTCGATTTCACGACAGCCCTCGCAATTTCCTTGATCTCCCTTATCGAAAAATGCATCTTTTTGGGATGATCGTATCGAGTTGAAGGGTATCCTCGAGCCAAAAGTCGCAGTTTGTATTTCATCAAGCAGAACGTAGATTCTGTCATGCGTGCGACGAAATGCCTTTTCATACAGAAATATAATATCAGCATGCATATTTTTTCTAATCTATTATATTAATGTCAAGATAATCGCAATTGATTGATATATCAGAAGTTGATTGGAATTAAGGTCAAATGACGTAGCGGAATGTTACGATACTTAAAAATGTATTTTATATCGAGTAATTGACATTGAGAATTGATATGATTAATGATAGTTGATTTGACTTGATTAATGCAGCAAGAATTCTTGCATATTCTATAACAATTTTTTTAATGACGCAACAGAGTACACGTGTCGCAATTATAAAATCACACATATTTATAGTTTATCGATTTCAATGAAAAGAAAGAACTTTACGAAAAGAGAGAATTACGTTTTCCTTTAATATCCCTTCAGGTTTCATACCTATTGGGACTTACTATCACTCGCCAATCATAATGACCGTATTGTCGGAGTCGCATGTAATTCGGCGATATCACTTGAGTTATGCGTATTGCGAAACGCGACGCGTCATTCAGATATCGTCGATTGGAGCCGGAGGGACTTGGCTCAACGAGCAAACGGCGTTCTTAAGAGTCTCGCGAAGTGTTTGTAATGACTGTGCTGACTCTGGAATATCTAGAAGTTGGCAGTAGATGTGTCCCCTGACCCATCTCGGTTATTGGAAGACGATAATGCAGTGATGCTCATCCAATTATTATCAATGAATGTCGTTCCTAAGAGCTGCTCGTATCGGCTGAGCGATTTTTACACCTTGCTGGAAACGATCGTTAGGCTCTAGATAATCACTCGATGGCCGGTGATTAATTTCTCGTTAATGTCAAGCTGCAGGAAGAATTCCACAAGGGTTTCTATCGATACCATGAATTTTCTCATCCCGTTATGGCTGCATGAAAAATTTAATGATCAGACTAATTTGTTTTCTTTTTGTCTAAATACGTAATCTACTAATCTATAATCTCTTGTGGTTGTGGCAATAAATACCAACTGTAATACAAAATTTTATGCTAATCTTTGATTATGCGACTTAAAAGAATTGATTTAAATATTAGACATTGAGTAATAACGTAATATTTTATTTGCTGTATTGTATCTTTATACACGGACAGTATAAGAGTGATTGCATAGTAAAATTTTAAATATCAGTATCGTGATTTGTGTATTTAAAAATATTTACATAAAATAATTTTAGTTTTAAAATTTATACTGTATGTGAAATTTAATATAACAAAACAGAAATATTTGTACCGAAGTAAATAATATGAATTGTTTAAATAAGGAATATGAGAAGCAATTTACACTGCAGCGGTTTGCAATATTAACCAATATAGTGGTAGATAGAACTCTATATTTTGATATATTTATCATAATTATAACAATATTAATACACTGAAAAAAAAAATACTAAAAAAAAAGAAAATTTCCTTAATTTTAGTAAATGGCGAGTTTGCATACAACTGTGAACGTATTTTTTTAAAATAAGAAACTGTATGTATTTATTTAAACAACATAATTCTTTTATAAAGGAAATAATTAATTAATTATAACAAGTATTTACTACAATGCAGTTAATAATTATTGAAATATAATTTTTATTTTTTACTAATTAGTAATTTTCTAATTATATTTATTACTTTCAACAAAATGCATTTTTTCATTAAATAAAGAATTCATAAACTTTAAGAAGTATTTTGTACAATATAGTCAATATTTATAGAGATATGAATCTTATGTTTTATAAGTTAACAATTTTCTAATAATATTTATTTAATTTAAAAAAATAATTTTTCTATAAATTATTTTTACCTATAAGTAAAAACTTTAAAAATTTTTTCTAAAACATATATAAATTGGCGTCCAAGCGCCAAGAGATATCCTTGTAGAGAGAGAGAGAAGGGATTCTTCCACTTATATATATACGAGTCTTACGACAGTGGACTCTGTGGTTTTCGCCTCGCAGGGAGTCTGCTTATATATTATGGTTGGATATATTTTAAATTTGAGAAACGTTTCCCATCATACGCCACCTAGCAGCGTCGCGCGTCGTTGCGAACTTATAGGATTCCGTCGAGTTAAAAATGCTTACAAATAAAATATTCTTTTCCTTTTTTTGTCGAATATATTAACTTTATTTCAGTATACGTTTCCTTAAATGTAATAAATTGCACTAAAGAAAATATTTATTTCTTATAAGTACTCTATTTATTATTTTTATAACTTTGGAAACGTGAAATTAAGCAAATATTTATTAAAGTGCCATTTCTAAAATTAAAAGATTCGGATTTAGTATTTTAAAAATTCATTTACTATATTTCAATAACTATTACACTGTAATATAGTAAACCTGAATTTGATTCAAGTAAACGTTTCAAGAAGAAAACATTTTCTGATTTTAATGCTTTAGTTTACTATAGTCAAATTAATAAGTTTTACATTTTAACATTATTTATTTAAATTAAGTAAATCTAATTTTAGTAAATATATTTACTAAAAGTAAGCAAATTTTTTTTTCAGTGTAGAAATACAAAATACAGATATAGCAGATATGTACTTCTTGATAAAGATTATATCTTTTAAAGTTATTTTTTAATGATCGAATAGCAAAATGCTGTTGCAGAAAAACAATTGTAAATTATTTAAGATGTAGCTTTCTTTAATATAAAAATATTGAATATAAATCTATATATATATGCTTCCATCAGCATTGTAGATAGCAAATCACATGTTCACACACGTCTCATGCGCGCGGTAACAGCAAGTCAAGCTAAACGTGCTTTAATATAAGTCAACATACCCCATCTCTACATATATTTGATTTCAGTCATTTTATTAAATTACTGTTGTTACTCGAAATAACATGTCGTATAGAAACTTTTCTTTTAACTAATAATAAGTCACTTTGATTTACTTCTCAAGCTGAAGAACATTAATACGATATTTTGAAACGCTCGAAAATTTACTTGCCATTTCTTGAATTAGAGTTTTCTCTTTTTTTATTGTAATACTTGTTTGATTTAAATAAAACTTTGGGAAAAGTACCTATGTCATAAAAGATATATTTTGTGATAACTTTTCCATTGTTTCTTTCGCCATAAATACATAAACGGGACGCATTGCCAACTTGCTTTCTGTGCCAACAAGCCTCGGTCTCCCCTAAAACATTTTTTATTCATATCAGTTTTATATATCTACCTAAATTTAATAATATATTTGATTTTACATATTAATATATTAAATGAACTTTTTGTCCCGCTACAGCATATTTCTTGAAAATAAATAAATTCATATAAATTTTTTATGAAAATATTAGTTATAAATTTATGATAAGCACATTAGTTTTTTAATTATTTAATGTTATTTATACATCAAAAAATTTGATTTGCGTACGATAAGCAACAATAAAAGATGATAAAACGAGAATAGTTTCCATGAGATCCATATATGATAAAGATCTATTCGAATGATATGAGCGAAGTCACCTGGGGAATCCTGAACACGTCCACTTTGTATACGACCAAATTTATCAGGCGGGACCTAAATAAAGCTCGATCTCTCTGTAGAACTGGGAAGTCATATCACGCTTCGACCCCATGACCACGAAATCCCAATTCCCGATTCAGGAAATGGCATTGTTCCTGGTAGAGTTCGATCTGGAATTAAAGCTTTTTATCGCGTGGTCGGCAGTAATTCTCATAGTTTCCGGAAATGCATTATTGAAAAGCCTTTAACTACACATAACATATTTCCGGATGTCGTCAATAACGACTCGATGCACTGTAATGAATCGTGAATAATTCAGCAAAGACATTAAGACAGTCTACAGTCATCTGTTTTTAACCCTTTATCCTAGTGTGTATTGAAGAATTATTCTTATTAATTATAAATAAATGAATAATTTATTATCTGGCAAGAGAAAGCATAATTTCTTATATAAGATTTAACAAATTAATATGATTATGCAAACATTTAATATAGTTTTTAAGACTGCTTTATTTAACTGGAATATTAATCAATGTTCCGTTATATCTCTATCTACTTCTCAAATTTGTAACTTTATATTACTTTAACGTATTCGTCTCCGTAAGAAACAAGGTCTATTGTCGGAATATAAACAAAAAAAAGAGCTAATCTTCCACGAACATTCAGAGCATGAAGAAATCCTTTCGCGACAAACTCGGACACCTCGCGCAAATGTCCGAATTTCGCTATCGCGCATTATCCGCTAGGATTTTGCGCCATTAGCGGCCGCGATTCGTTGGCTCGAGTGAGGTAGGCGGGGTTAAAAAGCTCTCGTGTCGAGGGGGTAAGTTCCAAACTTTCGCGATGAGGGGGCATAAAGTTCTAGGAAGCGGGTAGGAAGCGTCGGTGATACCGGGCTACAGTAACAATGAGATGCAGTGTAACTAAGCCCTTTTAAACCCCCCCCCCCCGTTCCTCGCGTTCGTGTCCGACCATCCCCCGCGCTTTTCCTCTCGCTCCACCTACGACGACGGTTGCACTTTCTCGAGCTTTCATTTAGGAAAACAATTGTGAAAGCATCGTGCACACCGAAAGAGCAAAGCGGTGCGCGGCCTGAAAAGGGGAAACCCTCCTTCCCCCCTCTCCCCCCTCTATCTTCTCATCACGCCCGCGCGCGTCATGAATACTATACCGCGCGGTGTAAACTCGCACTCGTAGATTCGTTCGTTGCAAAGGATACCGTCGTCGTCATTGTTTTATTTCGCGGTCGCGAGAACATGCTCGCGTTATGTATGGATTTCCTGCGGCAGATTAAAGTGCCCTTTGTTGTAAATCCCAGGGACGCGAGTCCGCGGCCGTGCGCGCCGCGCCGGGCGGACTATCGACCGGCGATTTATTATTTAAGTTCCCTAAAGTGCAATCAGTAATTCATAGAAAATAGAGGTAAGTTGCGTTAGCGAACAAATGTTGCGTGAATGATTACACTAGTCTCTATATAAATTTGGCATACATTTGGTGCGCATACATATGTTACGCTTTTCGGATAGTATAATAGTAATGGAAAAAGTTACAATATATACACAATGTTTGTATATTTTAATATTTTACACGTCGAATTATCTTGAATTAGAAACGTTCATGAGAGATAAAACATTTCGATTTAGTGCAGCATTCTGTGTAGATATAGTTTACATGTATTCAATTTTTCGATATTCTTTATAATATTCGAAATGCATTTTTTTTTAATTCTTCGCCACAACTCTTTAACGCAAAATCAATATTCAGAAGCAATTTCTTTGTACGCCGTTGCTTCATAAAAACTGCAAAGGATCATTGCAAGTGCAGAGAGAGTATTTCATTTTCCAATTAATTCATCTAAACAAAGGCAAATGGTCCTGAGTCGGGTATTTAATACCTTGTGAGAACGAAATGCCTCGAGACCAAGCGTGATTAGTTTCTTCCTGAGCAGAAGCACAAAATGGTCCGCCGTTGGTTGCATTTGCGGCGCTTTCATATTAAAAAAAAAAAAAAAATTGTAAAAGCATCGCGCGTCGAAAGAAAGTGAGTATAAGCGACACATCGCCTGAAAAGAAAGATTCTTGTACAATGAATACTCACAATCACCAAAAGCAGTCACAAACTCGCCTTTGGTGACTGACTTGTTGTTGCGGAGACAATGTTCACGCGTGCTTTCGTTTTGGCTGTTAGAAAGACACCATTTCGTCGTGTCTTTCGCAGATCTCTCGCAGGGGAAATCAAACTGCCCCTGTTGTGTAAGAGAAACGCGGATAAATTTACTTCGTCCTGGAAAAAGAAATGTCCAACATTCCCGAACGTCGATATTGATGTTACGCGACAAAGAGTAGACGCGTGTATGCGATACGATATGCTGTCTATGATGTCTCTTTCGTGAGAAGTATATTAATACATTTTACAAACACGTTTGTGAGTGTTTATGCAACTGGCAATCAATCTTTGCGAACGCGTAACAACCCGCTATATTAGAGTCAATTAGAGCCTACGTTAATCCTTCTTTTCTATAATCAATTTGCGATGTCAAGTCTTTTTTTGCGAGAGAACATTTCATCAGAAGATATCTCTAATTATTATTATCAACGTGAGAAATAATAGCACGTAGTTAAAGATGTGATATACGGTTTGATTAGCAAACTGTCTTTTACGCAAGAAGCTTAACTGCTTACGTCACGATTCGAGGAACCCTTCCATATTGACCTTGCATGTGAACTCCCGTCTCCGGTTAACTCGTGCTGGAAACCAAGAGTTTCGCTGTTGTCGGTTAGCCGAGACCTTCGACCGTCTTTTTCATTTGAACTGTATAATTGTACATTGAACGGACAGTGGAACCTCTAAGCTTCGGATTTCCACGAGCCACTGTATTTTCATCACGATCACGGTACTCTGATTGCCGACATTGCTTGAACCTTCACGTGAAGCTTCACATGCCCGATTTGAGCTGCACGTAATCATGGCGAGCCTAATCAATCAGATATTAAAGACTTAAGTACGTTAAGTAAATGGGTAAATACAAAGTAAATACAAATCTTGAAAGGCAGACGGGCGATGAAAGATATAAAGAATTTGCTTCGAATAAACTTTCGACGTTGATCCTTCAAAAAAAGAAATTAGCTATTTATTTTAAAAGTAGAGATAAATATTTAAGCATTGTGTAAGCTTGATTACGGATATAATATTATTGACGATGCCATAAATAATTATAATTAATTCTGATACGCGCTTTGTGCATCTGTTATCTGCAGATATCTATAGATGTTAGTACATTCTTAATACGTAAGTAATACATCGCAGCTTCTGTTGGGTTTTAATTTTAACTTATGTAGCTTTTTATAGTAGTTATGAATTTAAAACGCAAAGTTCTCTCTCTCTATTTTAAAATCTTTGTGTTTTATCAGAATTAATTATTTAACTTAAATCCTATGTAATGTTCTCTTATTACAATCTATCGTTAACACTGCTAATTAACTGTACGTATTTAATTAGAAATTAATTATTAATTGAGTTAATTGCTATTTAACATTAGTATTGCACATATTATAAACATAATGATCACATTTTGATTTAAAATAGTTAAACAAATGGTAGTTTTATGAGTATATATAATATTTTGCTACGACAAATATAATGACAAATATAATAAAATTCAAAAAATTAGCTTACAATACAAAATACAATTAACAGTAAAAATTGTGCATATATAAACTATGTGGTACTTATTTATATCATTATTTTGCGCTATAATATTTTGTTTGTTGTTACTATTTGTAGCATATTACAGAAATTAATATGCTTTACATTTTAAACATTTTAATAATTATGTAGTAATTAATAATAATAATTGTTTAATAAGTGATATTCGCTTATTACTATTAATTATATATATGTTATTCTAACACATATTAATATAATTTTTAAGTTATTATGGAAAATAGATTAAATATCTTAATAATAATGTTATATTATTGCAGATGCAAAATAGCATGTTCCTAAAAAATTTAGCGCAATATTTGAAGATGAGATATTTCTATCTGAAAATCTGTTAAAGAGGTAAATACTTATAACTACAATCAACTGAAAATTTAACAAAGCGATACGCTTGCGCCGAAAATCTTAGGAACGCGCTTCTCTGCGAATCTCCGCAAAGCTGGAATTTAAATTGCACGCTAAGCTTGCAGGGCGAGCTTTTCCTTCTATCGCTAAATGTAATTTGCATATTTCGTTTAAACGATGAACGACTCGATATAGCACGTTAAACCGGGCAAAGAGATAACATTCGTGTGTACGCACTTGGAGCATGAATGAGCCAGGTCTTTCCGGATAATAAAGGGCGTAACGGACAAAATTGTCCTTTAAACTGTACGACATTGTCGGGCATATCTACCGACAGATTTTGATCCGATGCTGGTATGTGTCTTTCGCATATCGCTTATGGATTCGGCTATCGAGTTTTCCCGATGGCGCTGGAACTTCGCTAGACCAGGTAATTAAGCGGCGCTTGACACGTACGGACGGGGGATGAAAATGCCACGCCGCTGTTATTTCGTCGCCTCCTGATACCACCTCTGACTACCGTAGCGCAGCTTAACGCTTTAATCTGTTCCGCGTCGTGCAACTTCTCGCCCTCGGATTTTCGACGAAGGGACGATTACGCGGGGGTTTGAGCAACTGCGTGTTCGGAATAATAATTATTGTTGTTTAGCGAAGTCGTCGAAACGTGCCGCGGCATAGTAAGGTCTTCACCGTTACGTACCTTCTTCGTATGTGGATGAAGATACGAGGTTACAAAAGGCAAAACATTCGGGAGATCGAAATTATTTCAGCGTCAGCATTTCTTTTTATCAAGACGATTCGGAGAAAATGTTTCCCTTATTCTTATACATGTATCGCAACATATATACGGAACAGATTAAATCATACTTTCGTAAATTAAATTATTTATTTAGTATATAACATTCGTTCTTATGAGTTGTAAGAAGTTTCAAAAGATCAAGTATAAATACTTTTTGACGAAGAGGTTCTCTCATTGCGAAAATTTTAGAATAACCATGACGCTTTTAAAGAATCAATCATTGTTTTTTTGCGTTTTTTGTTTCTGAAAGTCTAAGTAGTATTAATGTATCAGGTGTTGTGTACGGCATATAATCGCATGAAAAAGGTTTTCAAATTAGAGAACTGACGTTTCAAGTGAAACTTTACGAAACTGCAATAAAAGTTCTTTAGAGGCAGTTTCTTGAATCGTATTTTTAGATATTTTAAAAAAGCATTGTTAATTTATTAATACTATAAAATAATATTAATTTATTAATATTATTTTATAATATTTTTTACAGGGATATTTGAAATTAATGCCATTTAATATATCAAATATGATGGATATTCAAATTTGATACGTTTAGAGAAGTAAAACGTCACAGCTGTATTTAGAATTAAATGACGGTATTTTTTTTATATTTTAATGTTAATGGATACTAATTTGTCGCATTATAAAATCGCGGTTAAAGGTCTATTTTTAACTCAGAAGCATAATTTAGAAACGGAAGCAGTGCTGCTCGCAGCAGATACGATAAATGTTCGAAAACATGCGAGCGCGATATACACATTTTCCAGTTGGCGGTGCCGGTACCACGCGAAACTGTTCCGCTTCTGTTTGTTACAACGTTGCATAAAGCCGGGGGAAGACGCCTGTCTTTGTTGCGCGCAACAACTTTTATACGTGCTACGCGAGCGTGTAATAACGCCATTTCCACTTACCGCGGGCGAGTCGCCACTGTACTGTAAAACATTCGCTAAGTTCTGTTTTGCAGCTAAATACCATTCCACACAAATCTGCCTTTCAACAAACGGCAGGTAACGCGCCGTTGCGTTCGAGTGCTTTCCTTTCGCGCGCATTCCTGCGCGCTTCTGCCGGGAAAGCAGCCCAATAAAGTATCATCGCGAAATAGTTTTGTTCAAGCTGTCATCGTGTCTGCGAGAAATCCTGCAAATTCTACCGCGCACTTTCAGCATACCTTCCCGAAGAATTATGTTGGCTTCCTCGTGGCAGTGGCAGTTTCGAATGGTCCAAGTCCAACGTAATATTAATTACATCATCATAATGTTATCATCTTCGACAAACGCCAGCACAGAATTCTACGGGATTCCATTTGCCATCAGAGCGTTCAGCGAAGCGTAAAAAGCAAGAGATTACATTGCAATCAGATTTAGAAAATCCTATCTTCCAGTTCTCGGTAGATCCACTTCAAATTGACAATGTATACGCATTGAAACGCTGATCGTCGTGCATATCGCGAACGTAAAACGTTCTCGCCATTACGACGCTGAACCCCGACTAATTGTAAATTACAGAATCGATTACGATCGTAAAAAAAGGGGGGAAGGATTAAAGCCTCGCAAGGACCTAAAGTTTACGAGCGGACAACCGCGCGGACTGATTACAAATCGTGTATACATGGAAAAGGCATAAAAGTCTTCCTGAAACTCGGCGATCGATGTGGTGTAAACGGCGAGTCTCGGTCTCGTCGGACGATGATGCGGTGCGTGCTACTGCGGTATTCGCGGATGCCGAATGGAAGACCGTGGGCAATTCGGTCTTCCATTCGAATAATCGGTGGAAACTATTCGCTATATTATCCGTATGCATCCGCGCGCGGCTGACATCGTCAGTAACTATGCGGCGCAGAGAAGTCAGGCTAATTGTAAATTAAACACCAGATATCGCTCACGATACACTTCCATCCGGCGGAACTGACCGCTCTCGCGTTTCAGTCGCGCTCGAAACTATTAGCTCCGGTATTCCGGCCGATCCGCCGGTTTCACATCGTCGGCGCGGCGCCGCGCCGGCGTCTTGTCACTCTTGTCGCGAATATTCGCGACTTGTTTCAGCGCGTCAGCGCGCGCGATGCGCTCCGACATTTTCTCGTCGGTCGCAAGCCAGCCACGGCCATGCGGCGATATGCCAACTTTGATTTTATTAAAAATATTAAGAATAATATTTCTACAGAAACCTCGTAGAAAATAGATCATGTTTTCGATGGAATGCAAAAATCGTAAATTTGAATTTGCAACTAAAATGATGAAAATTGAGGAGATGAAAAATAAACGAGGTATCCGGTCGCCTGGAGATAAAATAATCTAAATCGCGAGAGCGAGAATATATTTCGCTTTATCGATTTTTTTTACGCCGCGGCGCCGCGTGGATAGTGTGGATACTACTAGAGAACGTGAAAATGCCGTTAACCGAATTTTCTCAGAGGGTTGACACAGCCAGGACTCGCTCGTGGAGTCTCACAATTCCAACGCATTTCCCACCGTTCTCTCTTTTTCCTCGCTCCGTCTATGAGATGATCGCGCAGATCTACGCGGGTTACCGTGTACGGGGTTAAGCCTTTAGGCAAGGCGAAATAGCTGAGCATTTTTACGCCCGGCGACAACTAAGGCGACGTTTCCTTTGAGAAACGCCCGAAAGAAAATGAGTAAATATAGGCGTCGGGATCCCCTTGCTTTTCCTTGCCCGCGGTTTCGCATCTGCCTGAGGAGTAAGCGTCTTTAGAAAATACCATCCTCCTCAGCGGCCCTTCTTCTGTGCTTTCACCACGCCTCTGGCGCTCTTGCCCTTTTTATGGGCACGTCTTCCTTCGCTCGAAACAGCGCTAAAAAGGGGAATTCGTGGCTAACGTCGTTCACTTGCTTGGTTGAAAACCCGATTGGCGCTGAAATAGCGATCCCTCGATGCTCGTTCGAGCAATCTAACCCTTTGAGAGTCATGCAATTTTCTCATGCCTAGTGTAAAGAAGCGACCTTTGCAGTTTACGGAAAAACACGAAGAAACTGATCTTGATTTGTATTTGTGATTTCTTTCAAATGCGTATATCTATGGAGTGTTTTGAAGAAATATTGAATAACCTTTCGAAAAACACCCACGTTCTATTTATCGAAAGTGTTGTAATAACTTTAAAATAAATTTTTGAATGGATTTTTGCCAATGAGAAATATCAAGGCATAAAATGTTCAAATAAAGTCATATGTAGTGATTGAATATTTTCTCGTCATTTTTTCACATATTTGCACAGCTAACCATATATAGATTTGCAAATAATAATTATGTCTTAATTGATATTACAATATATTTTTATTGTATTTCTCTTTATATCGACAATTAAAGGGCTCTGCCTTTTCGCCTGCACTCTCATCCCGAAAAAACTAATCCATATCTATTTCTAAATTAAAATTATAATATTTGGCGGAGCCCCTCCCCCGCCCAAGCATTTACTTAAATATACAAGGATTTTTCTCATCGTCCGATTAATAAAAGAGAACTGCAAAATTAATATAGTAAATTATCCCTTTTTAATGTTTTTCTAGATGTCATAATTTTAATGGGTGCCAGGTAATAAGCGGACTACTTCTAAACGTTGGATTGTTTCTCGTCGAATCACATAGACGTCATAGACGCACACTGATTTGCACGTATCATTAATTAATTAATTTCTCATTAATTATTGAGAAATTTAAAAAGCGATAAAAGACTTTTTGATTCAGTTTAATCGACTCCTACCTGTCCATAAGAAGGTGTTCGCTTATTATAGAGCGTGGAATAGTTTTCGGAAGTATATCCAAAATATTAAATGCTTTTCTATATAGTACAGAAAAGTGTGTGTGTGTGTGTGTGTGTGTGTGTGTGTGTGTGTGTGTGTGTGTGTGTGTGTGTGCGCAAAGTATTTATTTTTAATAATGCATTTGAAACTGAATATATATTAAGTCCACATAATGGCATCGTTTCATATTATAATCTCCATATGAATCGTACTACTGAATCTTATATATGACATTTTATTTTTCTGCTCATATTATATCTGAAAACAATTGTACAAAGTGAATCGAGAATTGACTTAAAATTATTTAACATCAGAGAAATGTATCAGAGTTAAATACGTAGCAGTATTCCATTATAGGATTAATTTTTACATAATGCTTACTGTTATACTGTTAAAGTATCGTTATTTTCTCTAGAATTCGAAGATGGTGAAATATAGTCGTTTTTGAGCGGTTTGTCGCGTGTTCCTCACGTTTTTATTCTTCTTTGAGAAATCCGTTTCCTTTCACATGTCGAGATAACCCGAAAGCAAGATCTTCCGCCGGTCTCACCCGTGCAAAAACCTTTGCTAAGGTGCTTTTACGATTCGATGAACTAGACAGTTGAGACAAATATCTCGCTTTCAACACCGGAAGAAGATACAAGCTAGGCGTAACCGGCGAAAAGAAATTACCGCTGGAGATAAACGAGAGCGGTTATCGAAGAGTAGTACCTACGAGAAGGACATCGGAGACGCGTGTCTCGAAGATAAGTAAGAAATTACGTAAGCGCTGCGCCGGGAAGCCGCGGAACTTTTTCAGCTCGTAAATAAGGAAAAACCCTGCCTTACGTAATCGTTGCACCGCGACGGAATCAGATGGCTGTAAATTGTCTTAGTCGTCGTCGTCGTTGTTGCTGCTGGAGCTGAAAGAGAAGGCGCGCGCGCTGGTTTGGGGATAGTCTGCGTCCGTCGTGAAACAGGAGAGACGGTTTAGGCGAGCTGCTTTTTTTCCCTCCTTTCTTCCATCGTGTGGGGGAAAAAACGGAGGACGGTTGGGGTTACAGGAGCAGACCACACTTCGGGCACTCGTGTCTCCTGCAGCGGCAGTGGATAAATGCTCCGAAATATGGAACGA
This sequence comes from Temnothorax nylanderi, assembly GCF_030848795.1. Lineage (NCBI taxonomy): Eukaryota > Metazoa > Arthropoda > Insecta > Hymenoptera > Formicidae > Temnothorax > Temnothorax nylanderi. Next base: position 491,850 of record NW_027249124.1, read on the forward strand.
AGGTGTTTAGTTTCTCGAAATGTACCTCTGTGCGACTTGCTTTGTGTGCAGAGGGAGCTTACTGACGGAGAGGCGCAGCAAGTGTCGACTTCTCTGTGGCTGTTTGTACCTAAAAGCCATACTATAGAAGTATAAACTGACAAACACGTAGAACGACATGTTGTGTAATGGTATAAAATATGTCAATTACTTAAACTTGTGTATAATTATTTTATAATTTTTATTCTGTCTTATTTAATGTGCTCAGTCATGTCAATTCTATTATTATTATTATTATTAATGTAATTATTATTCGACAGATTGGGACAATAAATTTTAAACATTACAATTAAGAGAGAAGTATATTACGTGGTAAATGTAAAATAAAAAAACATATTTAATCAAGATTAAAAATACATATTTAATTACATGTATTTATGTTAAAATAGTAATTGAAATATTTTTAAGTATCCGAAAATTACATGTTATCAAATAACAAAGTAAGCGAGAGATCGACTTTCCCGTATATATATATATATATATATATATTTTAAACCCTAGATTGCGATTTCTTAATATTAAGTGTAAAGTATTCCCATCGTCTTTGTTTTGATATCTCTCATTACAATAACGATTAATATAAACGGATTGAAAACCATACGAATTTAAGACCGTATGAGCTTTGAATTTACCAAAATTTTGCTTTTAAGACAAAAAAGTTATTCTGTTAAAAAGGAAAATATTATTTTATTCTCAGTCTTAAAGAAATAGCGGAGTAAAATAACTGAGAGAATTAGGTCCAGTGGACAGAAGCGTGTCGCTTGTGATTGAAAGACAATAAGAGGACGATGGAAGTGTGAAGTTTCTCGTCTTTCTAGGCGAGAAGATCCATCTCCGAGTTTCACCCGTCTTAAGGTGTAATGACGTCATAGGAAGTTTGCCAAGTTCTGTTGCGTATCTTAAGTCGTATTCTTGGTTAATATTTTATTTTGTACGGATCTTATGTTCCAAAAATCTTTTAGCGGTAATTTTCGTTATATTCCGTCTGTAACGACGAACGATATGTGAGCAAGAAGCAATATATATAACTTATATACTTATGTAAATTTTTCAATTACAGAAAAATCTATGCTAAAATAAAATAATAATTTAATGTTTTCAAGAGATCTAAAATAATTATTTAAAAAATTATCAATGAAAATTAAATCTGGCCATGAGAGTCAACGCGGTTATTTGTGCGTGATAAATCAAAATTTATTTATTAATTCTTTTTATATCTTTGTCCGAACGTTTCGGCTGCGCAATTGAGCCATTATCAGCGGCATAACACATACAATTTAATAATTCTCACGGTCTCCGTTACGCTGTGGATGAGTGCTTCGGGACTGGAAAGTCGGAAAGCCGATCCGCTCGTAACGTGTTGACGTATGGAATGCGATGTCATAGTCAAGTGATCAAATGACCACGATATCAATTTTTATACTTGCGTTCTCCTGATAACTTGACTATGATTCCAATATACGTCAACACGTTACGAGCAGTATGAGAATTGATATCGTGGTCATTTTTACTCGTCGCGTCGCGTAAAAGAGTCACGGTGCGGTCTCGCTTTGCGTATACTTGGCGCGAGACACTACCGTGTCTCTTGATCCATTATTCAGCAATGCGACTAAGACGACACATAAGCACGTCTTAGTCGCATTGCTGAACAATGGATTTAAAAATGACCACGATATCAAGTCTCATACTTGCGTTCTCCTGATCACTTGACTGTGACACTTGACATCACATTCCAATCATACGTCAACACGTTACGAGCAGATCGGCTTTCCGACTTTCCAGTCCTGAAGCGCTCATCCATAGCGTAACGGAGATCGTGAGAATTATTAAATTGTATTTGTTATGCCGCTGATAATGGCTCAATGCGGAGCCGAAACGTTCGGACAAAGATGTAAGAAGAATTAATAAATAAATTTTGATTTATCACGCACAAATAAACCGCGTTGTCTCTCATGGCCAGATTTAATTTTTATTGTTATCGAGAGTTTTAGTTATTTAATTTAAAACATTATGTTAAATTATTAAAACTTTTGTTTAAATATGCGTTTATATAGATATTAATATGCAATCAATTTAGATAATATGAAATATAATCGAGATAATTCTTTATATCGAAATGAAATTGACAAATATATGAGAAATTATTTCTTCTTTACTTGCCGTACATGCGATGTATTTTGTCCGATTTTTGAACTGTGGATTTTTTATTTAAAGTTAACGATGAAGAACACCTATTTTAGAATTCACGTACAAAATATGTTCCGTGTTAGATTGGCAGCTGCGAGTATATCTTGAATATACCGAATGCTATAGACGATATATTTCGATCACGTACGCAGCAGCAAAAACGTTGATAGTTTATTCCCTTGACCAGCAATAAAAAGAAGATATATCAGAATATTTCTTGTAAATCTCTTTTGTAAATCCGCTAAGGCGGATGTCTGTGATTCTTGAGAGGGCTAGAAAATGTGATTTGCCATATTAATCTCAGTCAAGCCATATAAATAGCTAGTATGAATATAGGATTATAAGAAAACTCATTGAAATGCATTATGAGGAACTGTTATTATATAGTAATAATTAATATATTTAATTACTTATCAGTTTGATGTTTGATCGTTATCAGTATTAAAATTTTCCGCGAGATACACTTCTTAATAGCTGCGCGGCATTTCGCGAGCCCTATTTACAACGTATCCACAATGAGAAATGATCGGCCCTAGGAATGCCGCATCATGAGAAAGAAGTTAATATGAAGAAGCGCGTCAGGAGAAGAAGCTTCGCAAAATGTAATGGCGCAATTCACACGGTCTTTGCGCAAACGACGATCATTCTTCTTCCGAAAGGCGCGCCTTTCATGCGCAACGACGTGTCCCGGCGATAAGAACCGGCATTCGCAGGAATTCATGAGCCGCGCTTCACGATGAACGAGCCTCGGATATGGGGAACGCGGGATCGAGGTATCAGGAAGAGCTCGTTCCCGCGGAATCGTTTGGTAACGCGGTCCAAGAACATTTCTCATTCTACCGGGAAGCTCCCCTCGCCTCGGGACGGCCTGATATTATCAGGGGGAGACGAAAAAATTATGCGGCTAATCAAGAAACGCGAGTGTCACTCCCCGCTCGATGTATCAAGTTGGATCTGCTACGAGAAATGACCTCATTCGCGTAAGACGTTTTCAGCCAATAACGTAACGCCTTCTCAATCGTGATATCTTATTTGATTTTACTTTTGCTCTCTCATATATCTGGAACGAGTTTTTATGAAAGCGATTTTTAAATTGTCAACAACTTTTCACGTTTCGAAACGCGATTTAGAAATACAAAATATTATTGAAAGTAAGTATTTTAAATTTTATTGCGTATGAGTAAATTTTTATGCACTGGATTTTAGAATTGTTTTAAAACTTTTATTTTTTTCTGCTACGCAAAATAGGAATAAGACACAGTGAAATTGGAAATATCTAATAACTGTAGAGAGATTGTCACGAAACTTTTACTGCGTCGTGCATAGCACTTTGAGAGTGCTCAAAGTCGATCACAGAGATGAGAGAATTCACTTCGCGCGAAAATCTATTTTACACACAAATTTTATGTGTAAAGTTCAATATGGTCTAAAACGTGTTCTCCAATCGATTAGTCAATGAATATTCAATGTGGTTTCCACGTGGCGTTCGTGCGATTGCAGTTTCGTTCTACTAGTTTATCCTCAGATCTACGATCGTCGCGTAGCTCGTAACTTGGATAGTTACGCCCGCCGGTGAGGTGGTCTGGTGGCACAAGAGAGGGTCCTCCGGTACTTCCGGTCCTCGCACGGAGATTATTATCCCCGCATGGTCGTCATCGCTCATAGAATTTTCACCGCAATCTTTCGGGGTACCTCAGTCGGATGTCCCGGTCGAGCGAGAAAAATGTGAAGGGGTTCGGTGAATCGATGTGCTTGCATTAAATATCTTGGCACGGAGCGCAACTGCGGGCGGATAGTTCGGCACGTTCCGTGCGAATCGTTTTTCGTGGTGGCGGCCGATTTCTCACGGAATCGCGAGTTCTCGTTGTAAGTCTGAAGGGTATGTATACAATCGGAAATCTACGGTAGCCGCGGGCCGTTAATGAATCGTAAATAATCCGAAAACTCTGTTCAATCGCAATGTCAGTCACGGTCGTGCGGACCAGTTTACCGACCGTGCCAGTCAACGTGATTGACGCTGCGATCGAATCTTGTTTGGATTCTCGTCACTATTTTATTATTTTACTTTTTCACTTTTTTCGATATTATCTCGCAATAGCAAAATAATTCCTGATCTTTGAAAATTTGATTACGCTATAATGCTATCTTCTTTCTCGACTTACTTTTTATGTAATATATCACTCAAATTATTTCCATTTTTGTAATCAGAACAGTTAAATATGATTTATCCTATATATTCTTTAAAAAGTAAGTTAGTATAATGATAAACGGTTATAATACGATTATAAATTAGTTCCACAGGAAATAGCTTTATTACAGTAAATCACATATGTAACCTTATAATAATTCGTTCAATTCTCTGCAGCGAGATTTTTAGTGCAGAGCACGAAGTTGGAATATGATTCGACATAGGAAAAGTTACAGAGTTCACGCACCGAAACGATTTTTGTCGCTCGTAGGCCGAGCACGCGTTGGTCACATTGTTAGGAAAATGTGTCTGGGTGCTGGTGAAAACGAGTCTCTTGCTGGGATCGAGTAACGTATCGACATTATAAGCAATGCGCATTGTTGCGCTTGTACCTAGCGTTTATACACTGAAAAAGATATACTATTTGCAAGAAAATAGATTTCTTTGAATTTAGTTTCCTTAATTCAAAGAAGTATTGGGTAGGTTTAAGAAAACATTTAATATTTTCTCTACCTAACACTTCTTTGAATTAAGGAAACTAAATTCAAAGAAATCTATTTTCTTGCAAATAATAAATTGTTTTTTTCAGTGTATATATACCGATAATCGAGTCGTAAAATTTAATTCCACCCGCGAATCGATAAAAGAAATTTCACCCCGCGTTTAGTAACGTCGTCGCAGCTGTTACGTTGCTGAATAAGCGGTCCTTACAGGATACACTGAAAAAAAAATACTTAGATCCAAGAAAATATTTTTTCACATAGTACCAATGACCTTATTTACTTAATATAATTACATATTTATTTATAATTAGATATCTTTACTTAAATTAAGTAAAAATATCTAATTCTAAATAAATATGTGATTATATTAAGTAAATAAGGCCATTGGTACTTATATGTGAAAAAATATTTTCTTGGATCTAAGTATTTTTTTTCAGTGTAGTCCTTAATCTTCTTTATCTTCGAATTAAAATTTATATTCGTGATTTTGCATTTTGTTTCAATATTAACTTCCGAAACAGAAGCGAAATGATGCCTCAATGTAGAATTTCACTCGATTATGCTTAGCGCGTTAGTAACGCAATTGCCTCGCTGTCGCCGCTTTGTGTCGATCGTTTCTTCGCATGTTCAACAATACCCGCGGGTGTATGACAATAGGATTTCATTTCGCGTACATGTCGATGCACGGAGAACGCTGCCGTTGCGCTTACTGATGAGGGAAATAACGTTCGCCGATAGATATGCTCTAATACCGGTATAGATTCTCTTTCGTTGAAACGCTGCATCTAAATCATACTGTATTTTGATTAATTGAAATTGTAGGATTGTTTCAAAATCAATAGTATGCTGGTATAAATACGAAGCACAAATCTTATATCTGATATTTGTGTAAAACTATTCAGTTGCAATATTGATTTTTGTTTTATTGTCGTTTATCAAATATTTAAAATATTATTGTAAAAATATAATGTATTATAAATTATGTGAAATATTTACTGGATGTAATAGGTTAGTCGAAAAATATACACATCTCATAAAACGTTTTAGTGTAAATTATAATAATTTTCCGCTTATTTTATTACACAGTTATTTTTAAAATATTATTTTTATTGTTATATTATATATTTTTTAAATTCTTAATTAAGAAATGTATCTGTGCAACGAAAGATAGGCACTCGAGATACAGACACAATCTCGATCTCTATGCAAAGTACAAACATCAAATAATTTGAAAGGATCGCTTCAGACTGAGATACTTGTCTTCATTCACGGACTATTACTCTCAAGAATCTTACTTTAAAGAGATGTTTGTATATTTAACGAGATATTCCAATATGTATTGCATAATAAAGAAATATAATATATACTAGATCTTGAAATAAGTAAATTATTTCAAGTGCCTTGAAATATATAGTAATCGAAAAAGAGACATACTCCACGGTTATATCATCTGGACACGAATGGTTATGCATTTAATGTACTGAAAATCATGTAATAGAGTTGAAACTGGAAATGATTTCGAAATAACGCTTATTAATTCCTTGTCACAAAGTTCGAATGCTAATTACAAAGAAAGATACGGCCAGATAATGCGGATGCTATGACAAGGCGATTTTTGCGAGGCAATTAACTCACGACTGTTTTTCCGTAGCTACGTGTATACCCCGTGACTGAAAAGTAAGCGAAAAGCAAACCGAGAAGGACAGTGCGGAGGCGAAACGAGGACATCGCGAGGTGCGAGGCACGGCCAGGGCAATAATATCAGTAAGGTCGGGCTTATACTGCGCCGCGAGGTTTTCCCGATAGTTCGAACGCGAACTTTCCGCCCAAGTTGCAAAGCTTTAAAGCGAAGGCTTTAACGGGGCTTCTCGCGCCCAGCGCCAACTCTCTCTCTCTCTCTCTCTCCCTCCCCTCCCTCTTTTTCTTTCTCTCTTCGGGATGAAGTCGTGCGAGGAAAGGGGAAAAAAAAGATCAGTACGAGAAGAATGCCCGCCACAGTAACTTCACAGGCCTGAATATACCCGCTGACCTCTCACACTCCCTTTTTGCGTCAATATTCTCACGTTCGGAGTTTATCCCGATCGATGCGGTGCGCGGCATGTTTTCCAGGGGAGCTTTTTATTATTCACATACTCTCCACGATGCGAAGACGAGGTGCGGCGCTCCTCCGCGCCATCGTCGTCCCTTAACTAGCGGGTAATTACGAGTAATTATTACGAAAATTGCATCATGAAGTTCCCAAGCTCTGAAGCAACTTCCAAATCACTTTGCATGATATTCTAGACGTATATATATATGTGTATTTCTATCTATATAAAGTACATGTATGTGTACATACATGTCAGAGTTTAAAATGTTACATATTATGTTGCTGCGCGTATCGTTAAAACATTTTTATATATCTGGAATTTATTCGTATCTTTTGATAATAATATATCTACATATGTTGTTTTATATATCGAGTATCGCGAGCTCGCACATTTCAGAAGAATTCCCAGCGAGAACATCCATCGTCGAAACGTAAGTTTCCGATGGATATCCGTTGATTCTCCAATGATTTGCGTCCAAGTTATTCATCCTCGAGCTGGTATCCGCGATAATCGAAAACGAAACGTCGACGAATCTCGGCGCGCGAAGAAATCATGGCGCGGAATGACAAAGCGTCATTGTCATCGTCGCAGGTCCGTCTCAGGACTCGCGACTCGTCGGGCATTTCAGTCACGTCGAAGTGTAATGATCGGTAAATAACAAATGACCGCGTCTGTCGGCTGTCCTCATCCTTCATCGTATAAGAGTAGCCGAAGCTGCTCGAACTTTCGCGTGGGAGGACGAGGAGAAGCGCCGGGCGTCGATTCTTCTTACAAGCAGCGCGCGGCCGGAAACTTGCGACACGCGACTCCGCCCCCGGAACTCCACTTCCGAGCCTCAGAAACGTACAACCGTACCGGATGATACGTTTTTTTCCGACGAAAGTTTTGGTAGTTACGTTATCTCGCCGAGAGTGGCAATTCCTACGGAATAGACCGCCTTTACAATTCTCTCTCTATAAACAACCTGTGTATATAGCAATGCGAATATTACTCGCGCGCGAATAAAAGTCACCGTCGCAGGGTTGTAAAAAAAAAAAAAAAAAAATTGATGAATTATGCAATGAAGAGAATCAATAGTGTAAAGAGGCAAAATTTTTATTCCTAAATTTTCTATGCACAATACAAATTCTTATTTGCATATATATGTGTATTGTTATAATCTTACGTGACGTTTCTTGACACAATAAAACAACCTGTTATAATCCTGTTATGTAAATATATGATGCGAAGCTACAAGAAAAAGAGGAAAGCAAAAGAAAACACACGTTTCTTTTCTTTTTTTTTTAAACAGAATGTTAAATAAAGCGATCCGACGTATCTGCTATCGAGTTTCCTTACAAGTGTAATTTATGCGAAATTACTTTCCTTGTTCGGGGACGTTTGCCGGCTACTGTACAGAACTGAAAGAGACGACGACGGTGCGCAGTCAGTCGTTCCGCATGTAATTTGCACATTGCATCTCTGCTGGGAGAATTATGATACTGCAGATACGAGATATCTTACTTATGTTCCGCTTCAAAATAGCACGCAAGGCATGGAATTTCAAGAAGTTGGGGGGGGGGGGGTGAAGATGTTGCATTGCGGTGTCGCTCGATGACTTGTTTCCCCTCCACGCAATAAGTTTTGTAATTTTCTCAGTTGCGTAACTTTCTGAGTGGCAATTTTCCGGAACAATGACGCTCTTGATTCCTTTTTCAATTCTTCTGCAACGCAATCTCGATCTCTTCAGATCAACCCGATCTTCACGCAACTCGGATTTCTTCAATTTTCCGCGCGCACTCGCTTTCTCGAGTATATTGAGATTAATTTCAAAATTCTCCTACGTATAAAATTATACATATTTTAATATTATAAATAAATTGCAACGTTAATTATTACGTTATAACGTTAACAGTTGCTATATAAGAAACCACACGGATTAATTTGCGGCAGTCAAAATTTCTATCACCGCTCTTTCAGACCGTCCTCGCTCCAATCTACTTCAAGCCACCCAAAATGGCGGACGATATTGGACGCTATTTTCGTACGAGGATCGCGTTGCGGGTCGTAAGAATACAGTATCGCGACTCTGTTCGCCGCCTCGTTTTCTTCCCATACAATAAGTTTTGTAATCCCCTCGCGCGGTTACGTAACTTTCTGAGTGGCAATTTCCTCGAACCTGCTCGCGCCTAGTTTCATCCGTGATCCTACGATGTCCCAGAGCATCCTTTCAACCCGACCGTTCCTCCTTTAACCGCGAGAACGCACCTTCGACACACCCTTCTCTTTTGACTTGTCATCATCCCATATCACACAGCTTTTGGCAGTCCACCTTCGTCATCTTCATTTGATAGTAAGCTAATTCTTATACTTCATCCTGTCATATTGCTTATTCTTGAGATTTATTTTCGGTAGGCCGTACAATAGTTTTTTATCATAAATTTATATTAGAGAAGCATTGTGAAGCTGGTTTTGAAAGAAGTTTGGAGAAAAGGTGTGTGAAAACGAACTAATACATATATTATACTACAGGTGTAACGAGAATCAATTGAACATGTTAAAAAGTTCAAATATGGAGACCCTCAAGTAAGAATCTGGCCAATTTGACAAATAATGATAGCTGCGTTTAAAAACAACGCGCTCTATATAGAATTTATGTATTAGTTAGAGACACATGACGACATGTTTTGTATGATAAATTATAACAAATATAGACTGGGTTCGTTTTGACGCTTTTGTTTTTATATTTTGGATTGCTTGTGCCATATGGTTTGTCAACACCAATCAGCACACAATCGATCAATGGCCAGGCTCTTACTTGATGGTCTCTACTCAAATACATTAAAACTGCTGTAAAACTAATTGTAAGATGAAGAAATCTGAATCGCATTAATATAATTAAAGTGTAATTAAATTACAGATAAGTGATTAGAAGGCAGTATTTAAAAAAATCTGATGCTAAAATCTATGAATGGGGATTTTTGAGTTGAAAGAGATGATTCGATTTTTATATCAAGATTTAAAAAATCTAGAAATAAGAAAGTCTCGACAAAACGCTTGTCGTATTTTTACTATTTATTTAATGAACTCTTTAAGTACATAAGACGTCTTAATAAATTGCAACATTTTGATGTATTTAATACTGGTCGATAAAGTTTTAGCGCTATAAAAGGATGACATTTATTTAATATTATCTTTGGTTGCACCCGCGGAATTATCGGCGCGCCACTATTATTGCCTTAATATTCTAAGTCGTTTACTGTGCAATGAGCGTTATCGTGCTAGGGTAGAACAGATGTACCAAGATTACGGCATTGTTCACACTTAATAGCCTAATTCCCAGTGCACTAAATTCCCAGAGCGTCAAATTTCAATGCGTGCGATTTCTCAGTCTTCTGACCTTGCTATATCCATACGTTGGCCATGGGTCAAGTGTCACTACGAGGAGACGATGCAGACCTCCACTCGCTAGGACCAACTCTTTCGATTACTCGCCCCCCTCGACTCTTGATGATACCATACTCCCTTCGAAGCGCACGCACGTACACGTAGACGCTTCAGAATTGGTGCCCTTAAGGACGGCACTCCCGTGCCGTGAGGTTGAACGGCCTCGTGAGATTTGGACGTTCGCGAATTTAACTGCTGACTTCGCTCGATAGAACATCCCCTAGTTACTCGCTAATGGGCTTCGTATAAAGTTTAAGCTCGCTTTTGAATACGTATGATATAGGTGAGATTCTGTTATACTAGATTGATTGCTGAACTGGAACTGCTGGAATGTTTATTCTGCTCAGAAGTGCTCTCGTGTTGAAGTGGCATATTTTATAGCATACAATTTGAATGAATAGAAAAGAGCCTTATTTATTATATATTAACCCTTTTTCATTTTTTAATACAAGCAATTCTTGATACAGATACACAAATAAATACACAATAAATAGTCAGCATATGTAGTGTGTGGCATTACGTTATGTATTTTTTATATTCCTTCCGTTTCTGATCTTATTTTAGAGAATATGTTTCTTAACCGCGCGGAGATAAGAATAAGTTAAACTGGAATCGAACTTTCAATATAATTGCAACTAAAGTCGACGGTCGAGAATCACGCGTGCGCCGACGGGATTATACGGCCACTAAAGTTCCGTAACACCAGTACCACCATATTCCACTTTATGCTAAAGCCTGATGCAGTAGTAACTCAGCAATTTCTCCGATCTTTCGAGTTCTTTCCGCCAAAGAGGAAACGAGTGGTCTACGAACTTTCCTCGGGTGCCGCTCGGATTCTCGCATTTGCCAGTATCTCCGCCATTGTACTTCCCTTCTATTCGAATTGTATAGGTTGTTCGAGCAGACATCTAAGACCTCAGTGTTTCACACGCACCCATCCCTCGTGTCTCCTCGACATATATACGCGCTGTATTATTTACCTCGACGGTTCATCTTCGCAGTCACGCGCATTTAAATTATCTTCGTTCGCAAAATGGAAGCACGCGCGATTCTAACACATATACTATACTGTAATTTATAGGATAAGTGGAGCTCCGTAATAAATCTCATGGTCACAATGGACCGCGGTAAAGAATTATTTCAGTTACGTATATAAGACAAGATACAATATATATTATTTAAAAACTCGACATAGCTTCGAACCTTCGGTAAAGTATTCATGATAAGACATTCTTTATCACGCGTTTTGTTTATTTATTATATAAAATTTACATAACAATTACCCATTACTGTTTATGATTATTTGGAAAAAAATTCTAATAATTAAATTTTAATGTCACGATATTTAATTGTTAATATTACAAAATTCTTAATATAATTATAGTGTATTTTAAACAGTAACACAATACGTGATAAATCCTGTAATACATACATTAGGAACATATTATAATGTTTCAGTTACAACACATGATATTCCTTTATTATTACGCATAATAAAATAACATATTATTGAATCAAACAGTTGTATCGACATCGCGAGATATGAAATTCATTTCGCGCATCTTTCACTGGAATTTAGAGATCTATGTAACAACATTAATATTCCATTTTACTCGAGAGGAGGGCTCTTCCACCCGCTGGCGACAAATCCTTCCGAGACGAATAGCTACGCGCGCGAGTTGCTCGTCAGAATTACTCCACCGCTCATTGTCTGACCCGAAACGCTTATTAATGTCGCGGCGTTCTGAGAGTGATAAATTGCACCGCCTGCGTATCACAGCGCGCGAACATTTTTCCGGAAAATGCCGGAAGGTCTTTGTGCTCCCGCGCGTTTCCCCCCCCCCCTCCCGCTCCCCCTCCCCCTGCGTTCTCATTTTTCACGGTTTTCAGTTATGCGAGCGGACGCTGATGAAATTGGCGAACGGGAGCGCGGCAAAGGGCCCCGATGGCGCTGCGTCGCCGCGCGTGGAATCTGTTTGCTCATTTCTATTTACGAGGAATACGCGACCGTGTAAACCGCCATGTTAATAGAATACGCTCGTACCACATCCCAAAGGAGGCATATGGGCTACGGGATTGTAATCGGCGCTGCCTCGCCATATCGTTATCGCAATCGACCGTGTAGCCATCCACGGGCGGAAGCTTGACTTCACTTACGAAACACACGCGCGTGCAAATTCGATCTCGCATGATGGCCCTTCGCGAGGTGATGCCTTGATCTTCCATAACATTTCGCGAAAAAGGAAAGAAGAGATAGAGAGAAGAGTCTGGGGGCTTATTTTTGGAATACTCGCTGAATTCCTTACTGTTTTTAACGTTGCACAATATTGTTTCTCGGAAATTGTCTCTATTTTATTTAAGATATAGTAAAATGTGATATAAAGACCCTCGAAATTCAAAAAATAGATTGGAAGAGGCTGTAAGGGTCACACGCGGATCACGATGCGTTTAAATATTATAATGATTTATTCATCAAGTTCCAAAAATCCAAACGTTTCGGCTCCAGTCCGAGCCATCCTCAGTGGTATAATATTAAAGACATTAATAAAATGTTCTCCTTAACAACATGGCGAGTTTACTGTTTCCAAATTTTACAGGAACCTAGTGAAACTACAAGGTCCAAATCTGTAAAGTAATTAAGGAGTTAAATCCTTGTCTTAATTAGAATTCTAAAACAACTCACCAAGTAGTCTGGAGAACGAATACATCGCAGAGTTAAATAAAATGGTATGAACATATGGCAAAGGGGGATGGTCTATACAAAGAGAACTGTACGAAGAGATCCCGTCGACACGACGCACAACAACAAAATGATTCGGTAAAGCAGGCAGGGACACGTCTTATGCCAGACTTTAGCAGAAATAGATAGAAAAAACACATAGGTCAAAAGTAAGAATAATATAAAGTGAGCGATAATAAATACAATAAATAGCTAGTCGGGAATGTCATAAGTCAAACATTAGTACAAATAAATATAAAATGTATAAGTCAAAACTTAAGAAACAATAAATATTCAATATATAAAGTCAGCGGTAAAAAACACATAAAAACAACTCATGATCTAGTGGAGAAACAAAGGTGTCATGGACATAGCTTACAATTTATCTAAGATCGAAACGTATGCGTGGTGCAAAAACTCTGTATCGGCCTGAGAGTTCAAACTATTCTTTTGTAATTTAATATGTAACATTTCTGATACAAGTCGCTTTGCTAAAAACCTTTCCTTGTCCAATATTTCAACGTTTTTCCAATCAAATTCGTGGTTAAAATTTAATCTGTGTTCTCCTTTTTTAACTCCTTAATTACTTTACAGATTTGGACCTTGTGGTCTCACTAGGTTTCTGTAAAATTTGGAAACAGTAAACTCGCCATGTTGTTAAGGAGAACATTTTATTAATGTCTTTAATATTATACCACTGAGGATGGCTCGGACTGGGGCCGAAACGTTTGGATTTTTGGAACTTGATGAATAAATCATTATAATATTTAAACGCATCGTGATCCGCGTGTGACCCTTACAGCCTCTTCCAATCTATTTTTTTTTTAAGATATAGATACCGTACAGGCGTAGATTTTATATACATATCCCAATTTTTTAATTACTAGAATTATAAATATATTCAAATTTTAATATTAGAAGGTTAATATTCAATTAGCCAAATAATTTTGAATCTAGAATTTAATTAAGTGGATATAATAATTATTTTTTATATTGTTAATACTACTTGCAAACACTAATATGTATAGATATTATATTGATATAAAGAAATAAATTAAAACATTTATTTCATTTCTTTCTCGTTTAAAGATTAAAATTCTAGGCCTATTAAATGTTAATATAAAATTCTAAAGGACAAAACTGAAGAAAATATTAAAAAACGTTCCAGAAAATTGACATTATCTCTTTTTTAAGAACAGAAAGTCGTTTGAATATTTTAACAATATCAACAATATGTATGTTAATTTGCTAGTTCTTTTATATTCTTTTGAGAAATAAATAAAAAATGTTCTCAGATATTTAGCAAATATAACTGATAAATTATAGATGTCGAATGGATTGTATTAAAATCGTTTTATAGCTTAAAAAGTAAATTTTCTCTCAAAAAATGAATTCATCCAGGCATGTATCAATCTGTTCAACTCCAATCTAAATTATACACGATATATTTTATTTTGCCTCATCGCAGATTGCAGGACAGAGGATGATAAAAATAAATATCATTTCCCCGACCTCGACTTAGCTCGCGCAATTGCCGTCGACGTCGTCGTTCGCGAGTCGTCGATTTATCTGAACGGCAAAATCCAGCTTCTCCGATCGCAGGTAAAAGGGAGGGGAATGGCGGACTCATATTGCTGCGAGCCGATCGAGCGTACACCGCGACGAATTGCGACGAAGCGAGCAACGGAATAAAACGGCTAGAAAAGAACGGACCCTTCGGCAATGCACTCGATACCGAAATCGACGATACCATCCATTTCGAAATATCGCCAGCGCAGTTTCCGAGCCAAGTGCGCGACTCGGTATAGGAACTGGTTGGAAAACTATGGTGGAGTATCGTAACGGCGCGGCGGGGGACACTTTGTACAGGCATTTGCTCCGCTTTTCGCTATCGTAACGGCAAATAAATATTGCTTCAGTGCCGGGCAAGATTCGACGCGGCTTAGCGCGGTGAAATACGGCGTGGACCGTGAGTAAAGCGCAGCGTGCGCTTTGACATTAACGGCATTACCGCGTTCTCTTTTCATCGCGCACAGCCATTAGTTCACATTAATGTGAGAAGGAATTTCTGTTTTTCGCTTAATAATTTCTAAAGAGTAGAAAACACATTGAAACATATTCTTTTGTGATATGACATAGCTACACATACGCGAGAGCGTGAAGTCTACTACGTGATACGTACGTTTCTAACGAGATTATAAATATGCGTTTATAATTTTGCCTTCTGCTTCAAGACAGTATGTATCTTAAAAAAATAAATATTTCATAATTATAAGGGTATAATGGATTTTATATAGCTTCTATATGCATTGTACGATATATCTCACTTAACGTTAGTTATAAAATTCTATTTCTTCTCTGAGTTTTAAATTTTACATACATAATATAGCGCATCCTGCATATTTCACATTCTTATTATCCTTTCATTTAAAATTCATAATTTGCATGCGATAATTTGCGTATTGAAAAAGTTTCGTTTTATATTTATTTGCTGTGAATTTTAATCGTGGAAAAGTTGTCGGGGAGCTGCGCATAGACAGCAGACGGTACAAAGATAAAATCAGGAATAAAGGCGGACGTGGCTAAATTTAAAGGCGAAGTGGAAAATTTCACTAGTGGTGTTTTCCGCCGAGTTCAAAGCTACAGATCAAACAACTCGGATTACGTGCCGCGACTGGAGGGAAGTTTGGAAAATCATCCGGCGAGTGGGCAGTGTGCTCGTATTGTTCTCGTGACCGGTGTTTGCTTAACCCGCGCGCCATGACTATAACAAGAAGTTATTGTTGCCACGGAGTGCGGAGAATGCGGAACCTTATTGAATTCGCGCAAGGTAGCAGTGAGGCGGGTAGCCTTTGCGTATCGAAAGCCGAGTTCGATAGCTTTCATTTCCCGGTGTTCATCGAAAGTTGAGAGGGAATGCTTTATTGGCGAAACAACTCCTCGGAACGTAAAAGTTTGTCTAGGTAATATGGAAATGGGATACGAACGACGTACTGTACACACACACACAATCGTAATATATGGTATTTAAGAATTTGAGTTAATTAATTAAATCACAAATAATTCACCAAAATTATTAAATTTTTTAAAATAAAATGTAAAAAACAATTTATTTCTAAGGTTTTTAATACATACATATTTAAATTCATTTAATTCAATAGTGAGATAAAGAAAACATAAATTTTAATTTTTTATTTATATGCTTTAAGTAATATATATTAAAATTTATTTTAAAAGCTTTCTGTAAACCGATAATATATCGTTAAATGTTACACGTTATTTATCTTTGCTACATAATTTATTAGCGTAGTTCGATATTAATGATATTTTGGATTTTTCATAAAAACTGATATAAAATTTATACATCGCGCTTTATAAACTTTCTCATGTTTTTGTATTTTCCGCAACGAAAACAACAGCGCGAACTGAAAAATTTCCGTTTTATCACAGTCATAAATTAATTTCACCGTAAAGCAAGTGAATTAATTTTGCAGGTATATAGTAAGAGCGTTTTTAAGGTATACCGACCTTTTTGATCCCGTCACGCTTTCGTTATACCCCGAGTCTCGCTGTGCGATTTCCGCAATTTTCACATGTACCTCGTAACAATTTCAATTTCTACCCGCGCCAAAGTCCCATTTTCCCCGACATACAATGGAAAATTTTATCGGACGCGCTCTATCCCGGCCTTCTTGTCCGTTGCACGGCCGTTCCGTTGGGCTTTCCGATGCCACCCCCTCGGAAATCCGCCCGTTCTTTTTTATCCCATTCTGCTACTCCTGTGGGATTATGATAATGACAATCTCCGCGATCGTCGAAAGCTCGGTTAATGGCAAGTCGAGCGATTCATATAAATTGAATGAAACCCGCGCTGGGATGCATCATACAGGTATATTAACTACCACACGAACGTCACTGGAGTACATTAATTCCAGACACTGCATTTCCCTGAAAATAAAAAAAATGACGAAACAAGTTTATTATTGTTTCCAATTAATCTTTAATTTTTAATAATATTAATTAACAATGTTTGATTGCCTGGAAGCAAAATCATTTTGCTATCATATATGGGTCAACCGGAAAATAATTGAAAATATAATTATGAATATACTTTCTGTGTACATTACATTAAACTAATATTGAGAGACAGATATATCGATGACGTTACACAAGTTAATGTTTATAAACGAGTATAATTGCAAGATGTTAATTAGCATTTTGTAAATCGGATGTCGTATCAGTCAGAAGTGCATTAACATCGTTTATAAACATGCGCGCGGTCGTCCAAATTATACAAATACGGACAGTTAATTATTAGTTTGTTTACTTATTATAGTGCATACATTTCTAAATACATCGTACTTGTAAAGTAAAGTGCAATAAAACTTTATTGAAATAATTGTCAACAATTTGTCGCATATTATAGATCTTAGTATATCACTGTTGCAGATATACACCGTTATAGCGCGATGCGGCGAAAGTGATAGGAAGCGGCAAGCGTGTGTATATATATGCACGCTTTAATACGCTTTACGGTTATTAGTTTGTAAATTATTTGCCTCGATTTAAGATCAAAGAGAATAGTGGTATTCTTGGCGCGAACAGCATCGTGTTTCGTGAATGCTAAACGCAATTGTGTAGAGGAACCATGAGTAATGGCGTGACGCTTTATAATCCCGGAAGTTTGGGCTTAATCAAGTACTTATTACAATTACCCACGGTATGCGCAACCCGGCAACTTTCAGTCCACTCGCAGCTGCAGCTTCTGATACTGTAAAGGGTTCCGCGTCTAATCTCGTTTGAATGTACATACGCTGTACTGAGTTTCCATATTCATCTAACTTCGACTTTGACTTTAGCTTTGAGTTATATAGCCCGCTCAATGTTTCATCAGATAAGATTTGTCCACGGGTTTACGCGCCTTGTTAAGCTTTCGATACACTCTCTTAGATAATATTTATTTCCAGCTGCGACAATGACACGCGTGAGATCTACAAGTATTTACACACTGCTAGGTATTTTTAATGACTAAAAATTTCAGGTATCTATATGTATTTCTATACGTTTTTTACGATTTCTTTTTTATAGATCTTGTAAAAGAATAATTTTTTTTTAATCGAGAATCTAGGATTAGAATCTGAATAGAAATAAGGAAAAACGATTCGTTGTCAAATAAATGTTGGTTTAAAATGTAGATATAAGGTGAAAACATCATTCGCATTTCAAAAATTTTATTAACATTATTGATTTTATTACGAGCTATTATCTTTCAAAAAAATTAATTTTATTATTTATTCGTGTATAAATTAAATAAATTGTGCGTCTGTTTATCTGTGTACATCATGCTTTCTCATTACTATCATCAGACCAGTTTTTACCGTAAACTGTAAACTAACCAAGTTGTGGATTAAGACTTATTTACATTATGATACGCGCACTCCGCGCGCGAGAAGGGTTTATTTATATTTTATATTATAGCTTGGAGCCACAACAACTCTAAATTCACTACTGACCATCGCATAAGATTAATTTGCATATGAGATTAATTTGTGCCCGCAAGCTTCTATTTTACAATAAAAACATCAGCTCTAGCTAATCTAAAAAAGTATTTTCTAAATTTTAATTTTAACATTTATGCATAACAAATATATTTACATGTATACGTTATATTCTTTAAACAATTTGTGAAGTTGATGCAAAATATTTTTTCAGAAACACACACTTTATCCGATAATATTCAATTTTCAATTAGTTTATAAAATAAAAAATTGTATTTACAAAATTAACTTGCATTTTTCGACATCACTATATATTAATATGGCGTCATTCTGTTTCAGGTGGTTCCAGTATCGCCAGCGTGGTGGCAGGGAGCAAGCCGACGAGATCCTGGGACAAACCTCAATTCGACGATATTGCACCGCGAAACGTCACTGCCATCGTCGGTCAGACGGCGGAGCTGAATTGTTACGTCAAGCATCCGGGCGACCGTGTGGTGAGTACTATTTTCATACTACATTTGCCACGTTGCATCCGTTATTTCTCCCCTGCGTTGTCAGATAAAAGTCCATGAGAATTTTCATTAGTGCTGCACACCAATTTCTCTCAATTTTTCCAGCGGCTATTCGATGCTTATTTTTTAAAAGCGTACAAACGATCGTAATGATTTTGTAACATAAGGGGATTTTATAATGTTATGAGAGAGCGTAAAGATTTAACTACAAGATCTAACTACACCTTACGTCAAGGTAAAAAAAGCCATCAAGTACACGATGCTGTTCTTCATTCCGTATTGTTTCACACCTTACCACGTCGAGCCGCTACTCCGTGTCACCGTCGATCTCGAAAGCTAATCGCGTTGATTAATGCCGCAAAATTGTTAGTTTGAAAAATGATGGAACACAATTTCCACAGTATAGCTCCCGCATGACGTTAAGTTGTCGTGCTACTTCGAAATACCCGAAACAGAGATCTCAGATTATGGTACACGCTCTTGAGGCTCTGTGCACCAGCGCAAATTGCAGAAACGCACGCTACGGAAAAATCGATCGGGAAGATACGCATAAAGCTTTTCGTCGAGATATAACTCTTTTTTTAAAACAGCGCCGCAAATGGAAATTTTCCTTCAATAATGTCATGTTGTGATCCATTTTTTGATAAGTCGCAAAATAGTATATATGATACTTTTCCGCGATCCAAAGTAATCAAGTTCTTTTCTATTTCTGCATTTCTAATTTTTGACCCGAATACATTACATGCGAGGTATACATATTTGACAAACTTTTATACTGCCATGTAGAATTGAATCATAATTGATATGCTATTTGATCGTACCATCATCGAGTATATTTGCCCTCGAACGATGCAATCGAAAAGACAAACATTTCTATTTAACACGCTTCTACTCTACGTCCACGATAATAAATATTTGTTTTTCTAGCTGCAATTAATACCCGCGTAATTGTAAAGTCACGTCGCGATTGCGCGCTTCGCGCGCGATAACTTTGCGCGTGTCGGCATAGGAAATCTCCTCCAGAAGAACGTTTATCGTTAGGATGCAAATGGGGCAGCGAAACTTTCAAAGTCTCCCCGACAAGCGGACAATAACACTGCCCTGAGACAGTTCGCCTGTAACTGCAAACAGTTGCTGGGGAGGAACTCGCGCGCGATCCAACATGCCGGCACACAACACAACGGTGGCGTTTTCACGGGAGTCCGGTCCGCGTGTAGAATGGGCGACGCGATAAAAACGCCCGCGGACATTCTTGCTGCGCTGCATTTACAATGGCCAGCAAGAAACGCAGCGAGGAGAGTTCTCTCGGCCTGATTAAATGCAAATCTCGCCGTTATTACAGCGCCCGAGCGCAGAAGGCAACGCCGTTCTTTAACGTCGCGCTATATTCAATTAACAGCCGTAAGATTATTTAGTTTTAAATTGGTAAATAATAATTAATGCGCGCCGGCTTCGCTGCAAAGCTGGCGCGCTTTCGTCAGACTTTTGCAGGAAAGCGCGATCAATAGATCTCTCGCATTCTTTCCCGAGAAGAAGATCTTAATCTTTAAGATGACACATTCATGAACGAGTTACAGAGAAATATTTATCGGCGTCGCGGTCGTTAAACCTTATCGACTTGCCGCGAATTGTTTTGGGTATTATCTTCGACAAGCATTAACGGGTCGTTAAACTTTAACGACCCCGCACTAGTACTGAAGGTACACGGAAAGTCAAATGTTCAATCCTCGCTTCACAGGAAATTCGAGTTTGGAACACTTGTAGACGGATATCATCATTTAACTTAGTTGCTAATTACTGTTCAAGATTGTACTTATTGTATGTACACATTGTTAATAGCGAATATTTTAACCTGACGTAATAGATCTAGATTTTTGGTTATTAGTATTAGAAAACAAAATTATTGACGTGATAATTGCGTCTCTCTTGTAATATCTGAAATAATATTTCAAGTGTATTCCGGAAATACGTTGGGATCTATTTTTCTTCTTCTTTCTCGTTATGATGAGATAAAATAAAATATAATTATTTAATGAATTAATTTTGATGATTTTTATCTGTTAAATTCGTTTTTGATAGCGCCATTAAAAGTCATATTTGTAATCTTGAAAAAGAGCCAGTTCTCGTTAGAAATAAATTTCTGATCTCACAAATTTAAATTATTTTTAGTATTTCGTATTTCACCTGACTTTTATTGCAATCTCTATGCAAATTTTAATTTTGCAAGTACGGAGGCATCCCGAGAGCAAACTTATCGAAACAGTAATTTCGGATGATTCGCATAGTTCAGCAAGAAATGTTTCTTCTTCCGGAACTGTTTGCAAATACAAACGAACATCCCGGGAGTCGGTTATTGTTTGTTCTTGGATACTCCGGGCGCCGACGAGAGCGTTTGTGAATTCGTTTGCATTGTCTCAACCTTGTTACCTGTTTGAAAATGTACGTTCTCTAGGTTCATTAACACTTTGTGCAGCACGGGCGATAATGAAGTGTGTCCTGATGGAATAATTATCTTTGTGTGTAAATGGCGTGGGAGATGTTCGTCCATTTTGTCGCGACAATTTATTGTTCTTTCGTGTTCTCGCTCGATATCGTGCGGCAGTCTGCCTCGTATGAATACGTTTATAATATAAAAACCGTGCGGGGCGCGACACGCGAACGGTTTAAAGAGAACAATTATGCGTTAATTCGCTAAAATTCATTTCTCAGTTGATCTACGCCAATTACATTATCTGACTTGTGTCAAACCGCGTGATTTCTGGAATATTGTACATTGGGCACCGTGCGAATTCGATATATACGTAAATGTCCGCATAATTATGGGTGTTTATCCGATTTAGCATACGTATACGGCGCGATATCAATATGTACATTAAATCCATTAAAGTTACGTAATGAACAATTGAGGCTCAATGTTTATTTTACACTGCATATTCGCGTATTATTGCATTATGGGGCGTATAATACGATCGCGTCCGTCGCATACGGATGCGCGTTATACATTATTAATATCACTCGTTCAATTTTGATCGCGATCATCCGAGAGTTTTGTAATGTTTGAGCAAAATTGTTAGCACACCACTTAATTAACCATTTTCCAATTATAACAAAATATACTTTTTATTTGTCAACTGATATAAGTTAACGTTCTCGATTCTACACATTACGGTCGATTAATTTTGTATCAATATTATTCTTCTGCGCATAGAGTTTTAAATAATGCAAGATATTTTATAAAGCTACAATTATTTTTAAAAACTCTAAAAACAGCGTAAAGATCATTGATACAAGATGTTGTTTGGATTGATATAAACTTCGCATACAACGGGCATGATCAATTGTTCGATGCTTCCTGGATACACACAGCAGCTGCAATCTCAACAGGATGGTACGTAACATCGTTATCAGGGAGTTTTATTATTTTGAAACGGAGCAATCGTCCTCTTACTTTAACGCATCATTGAGCACCCTCGACTATCGTAACAAGAGAGACGGTCGTTAAAGTCGCCTTTACTCGCTCCTGAAATTCCCAGGAGTGCCTGCGCCATATTGTGTGCTTGTGTTCATCCGTGTAGCGTACCTATATATGTATATACAAGGTAGCTACAAGGATCAAACCTAGATATTCTTTTTTTCTTAAAGAATAATTTGCCAAAATTATTACTCGCTATTTAATCTTGTGACAATTAAAATAATCATCTCTTTAATTTGACCTGCAATATCTAAAATATATCAAAAAGAAAAAAATTACATACAAGAAAAGTATTTTGCTCCGAGAATGTTTAAAGCAACTGAATTATAATTTAAATATTTTGCAATAGATAGCCTTATATATCTTTTTATAGCTGCTTTATAGATTTTAAAAAAGACCTCGGTAATTGAGGTGAAACACTCGATATAAGGTATAAGCGCGTGCGTGTATCCGATGATGGTTGCGCGAAGGCTGTCTTTAATTGGCCAGACCGAAGGGCCTGAGAATATAGTAGAAGAAGCAAATTGCGAGGATGGTTGCCCCCGACTGCACGTTCTCGACGCTGGTAAATGAACCGATCAAGCGTACCCGGCCAAGTGGTTGCCAAGAGAGTATCGGGTCAGATCGCCCGTCACTATGTCGATGATATACATGTCGCACGGCATACATATAGCCAGCCACAAACGTCTCGGAGTAGGTACGCTGCTATTACATTGGCGAGTGTGGGATAGCTGGGGCGAAGATCAAAGGATATAAGTGCAACTACCGAATTAAATAAGCCGACAAACGTGAATACAGGGGGACTAACTTTAACCAGTCTTACACACTTATACATGTAATATTATATGTATATTTAATACATTATATTTAGCTACTGCCATGTATTTTTGAGTGTAAATTCGCACCATGCGAATCTAAAACACAATGTTGAACATACCTATATGTAACAAAATATATACATAAAATTGATTTTTAAGTTATACGTTAAAAATGCACCGTCTAATGTAAAGATAATAGATTGCAATACCTAAAAAATATACTTTCTGTTATTATACATGTGAAATATGAATATATTATAAATATATATATATCTGAAATTAACATTAAATGTCTAAAGTAATGTTCGATATTAAATATCTCTCGTTTAATTAATAACTGAGAGACAAGTTGGAGAGAAAAGTTGCTAGGAGTAGGTCGCATTTCTCACTGCAGCCAGAGCTTGTAGGCGGAACAGCCGGCTTGATTGTAAAATGGATCGGAAGTGATCCGTTTAATCGAGCCCTTCCCATCGCATGTACCATCTGAAATAGTTCGAATGGCTTAGGCTTAATCGTGTATCTGCACACTGCCAAAGTGATATCGTTGAAGGAATTCCGATACATGCTACAAGAGTTAGCGTTTGATTGCGCGAATCGGCTTTGCATTTTCATTAAGCATAATGGATCGTACAGATACGCGAGTGGCTGTGTCACTCTAATCGGTCCTCCCCTTTTTTTGCGCGACGTCATATCTACTTTTCTGTAAAGCGGAAAACGAGCACCTGAAACACTATAATACTCTTCTTTGACGCGATATCGGAGGATTGGCGCAAATTCATTTTAATCGTCAAAAATATGGCCGCCCAAGCTAACGTTTCATCCACTTAGCGGCGGGTATTAAATGATAAATCAGCGGCGGGTATAGGCGAGCATCGTAAACCGATCCGCTTTCCATTTAACAATTTGCACGTTTTACGCGATACCGTATCTCGCTCTTCTCAAAATCAATAAAGTAGGAATGAGTCACGGCGGATACATGCAAAATTCAGCAGAATAAACTGTTTGCTATTTGCAGAGTGCTCCAGAGCAATGCATTGTTTATCTCTGTATAAAATACAACGGTCGTAGTTGTACAAATTTTATATTTGCGTTTTTTTTTTTTATATATTCTGATCGCCGAATAGTGTGGCAATAAATATTTCACGAGAAAGATCGGGGCTGTCATGATAACGTTGAATTTTCCATCTGATCTCTATATTACATTCTTGTTATATAAATGGGAATCTCGATCACGATTTTACAACAAAACACTATATTGTAATAGCTCTCTAGATACATCAAGCATAATAATAGCTATTATTGGAACAATCGAAACCTCTAAAAACTGGCATCAAATTTTATATTAATTGTTGCAATTTATGGGTTTTCGCTAGCACATTTTGACGCTCTATCAAACGTAATAGAAAATTCATTTAGACATTGTAGCAATTAATAATCCTTCCTATTGTTTCTATAAAACGTACAACCACTTATACCGCGCATTGTTCGAAAAGCGCACGTTGTATAATCCACCATTATCCTCGGCCACCCTCTTTTCAATCCGTCGCGGACGATTTCGAGCGTGGCCTGGAAAATAAAAGCACATCGCACAATATGCGAGCCGCCCGAAGGTATTTCCCGGCGACACCCTTTCACATCGCGCCGGTAACTCCGATAATTGATTTAGCGGCGGATCAGGAACGTAACACATATAACTGCTCCGTGCGACGGGGCGGCGGCGGGGGGCGAGGGTTCCGTTTAAACTTAGTTTAATTAAACCGTGGATTTATTGGGCACCGCTTGATACGCGCACACGAAGGCACGGCCATACTAGCGAGCGACAAGAGGGTACGTCGGTGTACCTGAGCTGGTAGGGGAGGGTAAAACGAGATAAAGTAGGGGGGGGGAGGCGAAGCTGATGGGCGAGAGGGTGGGTCGAGGAGGAAGAGGAGGCACGGTACACGTGTCTACGAGTATCCTCTTCGTCGCTGTGTGAGTGTATACGCCATGCAGACGGGACAAAATCTTCCAAATGGCCTCGGGAGAAATATTGCGGGGCATCAATTGGGATAATGGCGCGAGTGATCTAAGAAGACTCGGTGAAGAAATCGGTTTCGTGATGTTCCCCCAGCATCCGCAGCACCCACCGGCGATATTTCTCTCCTCGAAAATGTCACG
This sequence comes from Temnothorax nylanderi, assembly GCF_030848795.1. Classification (NCBI taxonomy): domain Eukaryota; kingdom Metazoa; phylum Arthropoda; class Insecta; order Hymenoptera; family Formicidae; genus Temnothorax; species Temnothorax nylanderi. The sequence goes on from NW_027249124.1 coordinate 517,459, forward strand.
GAATCAGCCGGGGTGCATATTCAGCGAAATCGCACTTTAATGAAGGGCGCCGACTACTCCTCGGGACGCGAAATGTACATACACCGCCAAGGGTGAGCTCGCGGTTAATTGGGAAGAGAGACGAGACGAGAAAAGCACTCGGTGCTGTGCGATTCTTGACTTACCTCGCGATGATTGCTCGGTTATTTTTAATAGTTCTTCTTCCCTCAAATCGTATATTGTTACTAAGAAATCATACATCGGTACCATTTCTTATTCAATTTTCTTTATAAATTCTTTTACGTAGCTTAGATTTTCTTAGAGGACTTCGTTAATGACGTTACAGATATACATATACATCATTTTTGTACTTGTCGAAATGTAAAGAATATCAATAGTTATATGTTTTTGTACGTTCCTTTCTGTGTATATTTGCGCACGTTTTTTTAAATTTGTTAGCGCAAAATGTTCATTCAGATAGCGAAATACCTTTGTTACGATTTTAATAGCATTTGATAAAATGTCGAAAACACTATTACGTAGGAAGACGTACATATATCGCTGTAATACGATGTTCTTGGGACATTGTGTATTTCGAGAAAGCCGAGCTTAGTACCGAAACCACTAATATACGCATTTAAGGAGCTGAAATGCATACGTAATTAGATTGCTTCCCGTTGAAACGTATCCAATTGCAGGCAACTCATTACACGAAGTAGAATCACAAATACTAATTTCTACTTATTTAAATGCGTTTTAGTTTATAGATTAAATTAGCATTTTCTATTTATAATATGTAATTTATAAAGTATTATATCAATTAACGCTAATTAATGTTTGATTTTATAGTTTTAAAATATAATGTTTAATTTCTTTAAAAAATAAATTTAATTTTATATTCTGCTTATAAATGTTATTATTTTAAATAATGAAGTTACAGAAAATTAATGGAGTAAATTTAAAGTGATAAATTGTGTTTTGCCTTATTATGTATCCTTTTAGTAAGAGACTTTATTCAATTACTTTTTTATTATATATACAAAATAATCTTTAATATTTAATAATAATATCAAACCAATTGAGTTTTATAAAATACATTTCAAATATTTACATTAATTATGTTTTTTTAATTATTCCTTAATATTACAATGTTTGTAAATTATAATTTTAATAACCCAAGTATAATTTTCTGGACAATTCCAACGCTTTAATGATCTTTAAGAGATTTGTTTGCGACCATTTGCTTCTCATCTTGAGGTATTTTCTTTCCCTTTGTTCCCTCTTTCGATGAAGGGAATTTTGATCCTTTGAGTATTTCATCAAGGATCATTATTTACTACGGAAAAGTCTTTTTAAAGTTATTACCTCATAAGCTACGAAATTCGGGGAAAATTTAGGGAAGTCCATTGACTTCTAATTTATCATATCCTAGTTTGTAGCTAATTAGCGAGAACCCTTAATGCGCTGTCGAGAAATATGCAAACTGGGCGACAAGCCATCGTTTTTCTTATCGAGGGATTTACTGACATAATTGCGATAAAGCAGCCGTGGAACGATAATATCTACCGGGCAAATGGGCTAACAATAAGTATAGCTTTTATCATTTTGCATCCTTGAGCGAACGCTGACTTGCATTTTCTTTGTCAACTCATGTCGCGTAAAGACCGCATATATAGTTTAACGCTCCGGAAATTTTCATGCATCGATTCGGATTTCTAAAGCGGAATAACGATACGCGATAAATTCGCGTTGAAAGTTATCATCATATAAAACGCATTATACGATTAAATTGCGAGAATTTTGCGAAAATAATTTTGCAGCTATTATAGTAACTGTTTCAAAGCAATAATGAAAACGGAAAAGGGAATTTAATATTTCATATTTCCGCATATACCGTATGTGTGTGTGCTTTAAATTTATATTGAAAAGATAAATTAAAATATTTTCCGGGATTGAAAAGGGGGGGGGGGGAATCGCAATCGTCAGCGCGGATACGAAACTCATCCTTCTAATCCTGGTGGAGGCAAGGTGGAGTGTTTGTGAACGAAAGCGTTCTCTAGGATTTCCTCCAGAAGCGTCTTTCGATTACGAACCTCTGTCCTAGAGTTTGCACAGTGGACGAAGGGTCCTGTCCATTACTCGACCGAACCACACCCACTACTACGCCGGTGATTCCCAATAACCCCGACGAAGTGTCGGCCGAACGGGGAATAAAAACCAGTCGCTCCCTCAATACAAAAGACACAAATAACATTATACAGACATTATTATACATTATAATAACATTATTATACAGAAGAAAGAATGTAGGAAAAATATTCGATAAAAATTTGGGATTAACATAATGAGAAGAAGAAAGAATGATTTCTGTAATTTTATTTTTATTCTTAATACAATTACAAAGCATAAAATCAAGCTGATGAAAGCAAGAAAATCAATGAACAAGTATGATCGTTCGATCCTAACGTTCGATCCTAACGAAGATAAGTCGAAGAGATTAATTTTGCGGGAAAGATTTCAATCAAGTTGCAATTACTTGACTTGTCCATATGAACGGTACGCAGAGTCAACAACAATGGCTGGCGAGAACAAGTGGGCCGGATTCTCTGTCTTCGATTCAACGGAAAACCGGACGCGGAAAAACAACAGCTCGCGGAGAAACGATTGCTTTCAATTACCTTTATCTGTATTTACTGTGACCGACGAAAGGCTGGCTGGATATAATTGGCACTCGTTCCTTGGGGGATTGTCCTCGGACAGACGCGCGGATAGAATTAGCCTGCTCCTGGTGACTGTTTCTAAGTCTTCGTTTGTCGCGAAATTTACTGTGACCGTTACTCTACTAGATCCGGCAAATTGGACATATTGAAGAAGTTTAAAGTTATCTCGATTTCTTCGCGAGCAGAATGATAGCGATCTTTGTTAACATTAATTGACAATAATGTAAAAAAATAATTTTTACACAATCTTATTCTTTAATTTATCTTTTTTACAGTCTTTCTCAGATATATAAATATATACTTGCATATAACATTGACGTTTGTAAGCATTATCTATGTATTGACTTTGTATACAGCAAATATTACCTTCTTAATTAAAAGAGAAGAACATACCTACGTACAGTAGTAAAGATTGCACGATACTTACATAAAGAACTAAATATCGAGTGAGACAAAATATCGAGCTACTTTAAATATTTATGTGAGAATATTCTTAAAAATGTTCTGCATTAATTTGTAAAATTGCAGCGTAAGATCAAAATAGCTAGATAAATTTACGCAAGCTTGCTCGTTCGGACAAAATTATCGGAAGAGAATAAAACAGCGTGAAATGTTCGTACGCGTTATTCACATGTTATTGAAAACTATATTAATGAATGACGATCAATCATCTGTCACATCCTTTCAACTGAGGCAACCGCACCAGCATTGCTGACACACCGAGGTTCATTATTCACTGACACATTATTCACACACGATCTATCATATTTTCTCAAAATAACGCGACGTACGGTAAAGTAAAATACAGGAAAGGCAGCGTGATTCCCCTATTTCCTTGCAATCGATAGACGATTCGAATCAATCTGAGGATGCAACCGTGAACAGTATATCCGACTCCGCTTGAGCGCGTCTCGGAGTAGATTCGCGCAAACAAAACGTCAAACGGGTCAGTCAAGAGAACATTCCCCAAAGCTAATTCCGAGAGCGGCCATTAACCACGACGGACACGAACGCCGCGCTTGCCAAGCATCCGACACGAACGAAACACACGAAGTAAACGGCATTATTGAAAGGCGACGCGCGCCGAGATAACGCCTGCCTGTTCCACTGAGAGGACGATGCCACTTAGGGAATTATCCTCCTTAATTAGCCTTATTTACGCTCGCAACGACCAAATGCGGAGTGAAACTACGGAATAATCCTCACGGTTCTCTTGCGTCACTTTGTCGGTGCACAGAGAGACGCCAAAAGCTCTTGTTCGATTGAGCGCGCCTTGCGCCTCTCGGCAATCCTGATATTTGGGAAAACGATACGAACTTTGTGAAATAAATATAAAGTTACACTCTTTCTCTTAATGAAATGTTTGTTTTTATACTTACGTAATATTGAATTTAAATAAGTTAATTTAAATTTAATTTTATTATTAAATTTAGATATAAGTTTTATATACAATATTTAAATTATGGTCGGGCATCATTTTTATATAAAATTCTCAGTAAAATATATAATTAATGTCTCATTGAAAAAAGAAACATTGTTTTTATAATTTTTGTAATACGAAGAACTTCTTATATATATAAGTAATTTGTAGTTGTGAGAATTCCATTTATGTACGCGCTCGAATTATAGCTCGAAAATCTCGAAGTCGGGTCTAATATCAGATCCACGTCCTGAACGTCATTACACCCAATAATCCTTATCTGAAAGTTTCTAGCCCCTATCGCATTCTCCGTACTTTAAGAACCATCTCTTAAAAACTTTAGAAAGAAGTCGTTTTCACTCGGTAGCACTTCGATTGGAGCTCTACGGCACGAAATAATTCCCTTTCAGCGTTTTATCGCTCACGCGTCACTAAAATTTCGCCCCAGATTTATCTCGTAGGTTGATTCAAGACACGGCACGGGCTTTCGATCTCGCCCTCGCTCTGTCTTTCTCCTTTTTTTTTTATTAATTATTTCGTGCCGCGCGCCGTTGTTATCCCGGACGAAGGCTCGATCTGTCGCAATGTAATCTATTAAGTCGAGTGCAACGAGCTGCACTCTTCCCAATATTGGAGAAGAGCTGCAGCCGGGATAGAAAAAGGCCGGGTTGAGAATGGGGCGGTTCGAAGGGGAGAAATGGAGGGAACGACGAAGAATGCAAAAGGGAGCAAAGCGTCGATGACGGTCGATGGTAAAAATGCCTCCTAGCTTTTATCAGCCGGGCGCAGGCATAATTTAAGTGGGAGATTATTAAACGTGAGGTTGCGCGCAAAAAGATCCCGCGGGAGATTATTAAAAGTGAAACGCCATTAACGAAAATAGGAGCCCCCTGGATTTAGGTGCAAATTTAATATGCTTGCAATGTCTTCATTAATAGGATTCCCTCTTAAAGTTGAAGATGCGATTACTGAGTTATAGCGGTTAATCGCATGCCCGTTCACCGCTATCCAATCATTTATCTTATCGCAACTATATAATTAATTAGCATTATTATAATATAACAAAATGTTTTATCCGCAAATTAAAAAGAATTAATTTTTGCAGCTTTGGTTTAGCCGGAATGCATTTTTATAAAAAAAAAAAAAAAAACATATCTTTAAAGATGTATATATTGAATCGTATTTAAGGCATTGACTTCTATCGCTTTAACTTACAATAAATTTCATCTGTCAGCTTATTTCAGCTTATTTTTTCCGTGTGTCAGATACAGAACGTTCTAGTAATTGGACGTAATCGAGCGCATTTGAAAGCTTATCGAACGTTCAAACCGTTAACGGTGCTATATAGATTCGCAAAAAACGCAGTTACGAATTCATAAAATGTTACGCATCGTATCGTGCGCGAAGCAATCTCGCACGTTTTAAAATTTGCTCGCATCGAGGACCCGTATTTTTGCGCGCAACGCACGATTCACGCACACCATAAATGGTGTGTAACATAGTTCTCACAATTCGCCGAGAAATCAATGTGCGCGCCCGTAAAACGATCGAAAAAACTTTCCTTTCCCAACAGACAATCGCGGAACTCCGAAATTGTTGACAAATGAGAGAGAGGAGCAATATGCGGTCGGTTCTACGCAGCATTCGTGTATCTGGAGTAAAATTCGGATTTCATAATTAAGAGATTCCAACAGCAATTTTAAATGTGTTTAAATTAAAACAAAATTCCATGTTAAAAATTACAGACTAATTTATATAGATATTTATAAAGTAAGAGAGATTTCTAAATTTTTATGTTATATACGCCTTTCGCAATTTATTATTTAATTATATATGAAAAGCTTATCTTTTCTTGTCGCTCTCTGATTTATTTATTTCTTACAATCAATCTTATATTGTGTACATCAATCAGAAAAAACGGAACGAGGTACGCGAATTATCTGCCACTCAAAAATTGTTGCCGGCCGTGGGCAAGATAGCCATCAATTCTTCGGGGCGAGATTCGTCATTTCTTAGATTACGGGTAAAGAAAAATGAGATTTACGCTTGATCTCTGCTCGAGTTTTCTCATTACCGTTTTCCCCGAAACCGCTTCGTAAACTCGCGCGGTTTCTCTTCCCGAGTGCCCGTAATGTACTGTAGCTCGCATGGAGGGACAGAGAGATATATCGTGAAGCCGGAAACGGGGGAATGCCGACCATTGTTGTCGGGCAATGTTTGTGCAAAACGTTATGCGATACCGGCTGACGAAGTAAGAAGAGATTGGGCACATCAACGGGGTAGCCTGGCCTAATAGTGCCTCTCGCTATCTGTGTCCTTTGTTGCGGCGTCTTAGTCTAATGACGCGGCATTATCTGGCATCCTCGGGACGCGCATTCAGATACAGAAAAATTCCTTGATGGAAATTCGATATGAGAGCGAAACAGAAAATCCCGGATAACGCGCATGAATGCGATATTTATAAGCCAGCGCGCAATTTTCTTATGGACGTAACAGTATCTCCGGTTTGGATACTTGCCGATGCACATTCGACTATCTCGTCCACGTTTTATAAAATCAACGAAGGATACGGTTTGGATACGCTTCCGATGCGCTTGCATTTCGTTTATTTTTGTTTTGGATATTCGCGTTTTCATTTCTAGAAAAGGATTAAAGAAAGGTAGTGCGCCGAGTGCGCGTTTACGTTACGTTTCTCGACAGTGTTTGTTGCATGCTGAAGTTACATTTTTCGCTTGAAACAATTTTTTTATATAACCGAAAACATTTCAGCGCCCCCGGGAAAGAGTTTCAAATGTGTCAATATGAATTTGCGCATATATATTAATACGTGTTAGCTGCTTTTTATTATCTGCCGTGATCTACCAACCGCCCTTTATCCAGCAAGTCTGAATCACTGTTATAATGCGAGTGTTAAAAGAGCAAAATAGGACGGCTACGAATCTGCCATGAAAAAAATTTATCGATAAGCACGAAATCCGATTATCAGCGTGAAAACAAACATTTAATAAAAGCATTCCGGCACGGACGGCGGGCTTTGTAATAACACGAACATACTCCGCTTCTATTTTGACATTGCGTTCTCTGTCTTCCCTTTAATTACTGCAATCTCGTTACAGTTTACATAACGTGTTGGTATTATCTGTTATTACACGAGATATCTGTTAAATTCTATTAAATTTTGGCAATATTATATTAGACGTGATATTGAGGAGAAGTGCAAGTATATCTCTGTTATTTTTAAATATGTTGTATAATTATGAAAAAAACACTCGAAAATTTTTACAGCTTTGCAAATTTCGTGGATCTGACTGTGCCGTTATCGAAAACATTCAGAGATATTTATGAGATATTCACGATGGTTTATGTCCTACAGTAAAGAGCAATATTTGGTTTCCAGTCTTCGGCCTGCTTTTCACGGAAAATAATAATTTATGTCTCGGTAATTTACGAGCAACACGGTACTCTACAGATTTTCCAGATTAACGGTGGCTCGTCCGGTTATAAATAAAACCTTAAGCACAGGTTTTCCTGCCTTTCCTTTTTCCGTTGTAAGGCACCGCCGAGTCTGTGTAATCATCCATTGTGGACATTCGTAGGAGAGAAAGGAGTGCAGCATTCAAAAACAAAACGGATCTCGCCGCTCTCGAGATTTCTAATTGTGCCCGTTTATGAAATACTCGGGCGTTGTAAACATTTGCCGCGCGCAACATAGTCTCGAGAGTGCAGAGCTTAATGCGCGACCGGTGCCTGCGACTACTAACATCGGGCGCTTGTAATTTACGAAACACACAATTCTCGTCCACGTATTTCTGTATTTCCTTTTTCAACTTTTACGGTTTATTTCGTAACTACAGCACGAGATGTCGATGTCTCTTTCAATCTATCTTGTGTCGAGTTTTATCTCCGCGAATATATAAAATATACTTCTCGAGTACATTTTTTTATCGCTAGTTTTATTTCTTGAAGCGCTCTTTTATATATCGCGCGTTGAGATTAGCACTAGTAGGGGAGACCGGGGCTCGTTGGCACAAGAGGCAAGTTGGCAATGCGTTCCATTTATGTATTTATGGCGAAAGAAATAATGGAAAAGTTATCATAAAACATCTTTTTTATGATATAAATGCTTTCCCCAAAGTTCTATTTAAATCAAAAAAGTATTACAATAGAAAAAGAGAAAACTCTAATTCAAGAGGTGGCAAGTAAATTTTCGAGCGTTTCAAAATATCGTATTAATGCTCTTCAGCTTGAAAAGTAAATCAAAGTGACGTATTATTAGTTAAAAGAAAAGTTTCTATTACTATACGACATGTCATTTTGAGGAACAACAGTAATTTATTGTAAGAAAATGACTGAAATCAAACGTATGTAGGGATGGGGTATGTTGGCTCATATCAAGGCATGCTTAGCTTGACTTGTTGTTGCCGCGCGCGTGAGACCTGTGTGAGCATGTGATTTGCTACCTACAATGCTGATAGAAGCTAGATATATATTTATATTAATATTTTTATATTGAAGAAAGCTATATCTAAAATAGTTTACAATTGTTCTTCTGCAACAGCATTTTGCTATTCGATTATTACGAAATAACTTTAAAAGATACAATCTTTATCAAGAAGTACGTATCTGTTACCCGTTTTGTGTTTCTATTACGTTTTCATTAATTTAACATGAACTTTTGTGACATAGCCAACTTACCCTACTACCGGGGCAAGTTGGCTGCGATGCAGCATGTTCGTATTTCACTTATTACGAAGAAACTATACAGTATACAGGAGCGTTCCTGGCATGAAAAGAGAAAGGTTCTCTCTATCATATTAGTACTGTTTAATCATGAAAATTAGTTGTTTAAAAACTCAAATGCCGAAATTGTGAAAACGGTGCCAACGAGCCCCGGTCTCCCCTACAGTTCCTTGCAAACTAGTTTTCCTTGCTAGTCGTTTTAAATTCCCACCAATACTATCACCAGGGACCTTTCCCATGTGCTGTGGTAAAGAAGTGCCATTCTGCCGTGATACCAAAAAAATCACGCGCATAGTAAAGCAAATTATGCAAATTGTATTTATTTTTATAATGTTGGCCGGCTCCATCCTCCATCTGTAAATCAGGTTTCGATTCACACTGCTATATTATTATAAAATAAACGATAAAGTTCGTCATTATTACAGATTTATAGCCATTATTTCAGACGATCTTACAACATAGTAGGTAGCAATGTGCGCTTTTCAACAATTTATTAATAAAAGGACTTAAAACAAAAGGGTATTTTTGTTAAAAAATTATCTATTTTAGGAGCTTTTTCGTCAACTTTGTCAAGTCGACGCATTGATTATTCACTTGTACCTTAAGATATTTTAGTTTATTATACTGTTATATTTAATTTATTTTATTATAATAACGCCAATTCTTACATTATCACCATAATCAGTTATAAGAAAATAAATCTTATTACATTGTTATTATTGAGCGTGTTGTATATTTAGGTTCAAAAAATGTATACAATTTTTACATTTCTAATCCTATTGTCTCTCTTAACATTCTACCTACTGTTACAGAGAAAATGTGCTAAATCATTAATTTTTTGTTTGAGACATACTTAGAGAGTACTTTCTTGTTTAAGATAAGTATTAACACGTTACTTTCTTGCAAAATAAATTTTCCAACAAAGTACTGCATAGGTGATTATGTGTAAACAGAGTATCCAAGAGCTAAGTACTATCAGAATAACGTAAAATGGTACTGTTGGCATGTCCATCATCGAGAGAATCTTGTTTGGCGAACTGAAGAAACAATAGATTTCCGAGCACGACAGCTCCGATCGATTAAGATAAACCGCCTGCATCATTCCTTCGAATGTGTATCTACAATAAAGTTTACATTTCTCAAATTTACTAAAAAAAATAAGGCAAATTGGAAATACAATAAAACAGTGTTTCTACAAATAGGAAGCAAGAACAACTGTTTATAAATAGCCATTATAAATTATTATAAAAAACGGTTCATATGGAAAACATTATGTAGTAATAATAAGTTTAAATACAAAAAATTTTTAATATTAGTAATCGCTATGGTATAATTAAATTGTCTGTACCTGTAAAAGCTTATAATGCTTAAAGGCTGTAGGTATACCGGTATTTCTTTAATTTTCAAGAAAAATCCGGCGAACAGCACTAATGGTGTACTGACTGCCGGTATTAAAAAGAAACCTGACTGAAAGAAATTATACTTGGTCAGCTACATTATCTGTTCATACATATTAAATAACAATCAAATTGAAATTTGAATGGTATAAATTGCTCAATATATACATATATAAACTAGAAAATTATTTATTATTATAAATAAATCATTTAATGATTTATTAACTTATTACTATTACAAATAATTATAGCCGTGATATTTTCCGATATATATTGTAATAAGTATGTAATGTTGACTTATCATAGCTTTTTTTGTAGCTTTTCTAATAGTGTAAATATTAATTAAAATAATAAAAAATACCGCAGCTGAAATACCTTAGTGCCAAAAGCTGCGCCTATAAGTATCCCGGCCGTTTGTCCAAGAATTGTAGTTAACAGGCCAACGCTCCACATCTGTAGAATTGTAATATATTTCATTGGCTGTCCTGTCATATAATATGATATAAACAAAAAAGATGAGGCGCAAAGTATCTAGAAATTAGACAAATTTTTAATTGATTTCAAAACCAATGACAATATATTTAGGTGATATTTAGCCAGAACTTCATGTCTGAAAGAAATAATTAGTAATAATTAGTAATAATACAAATAATACTGCATTAAAACATACTTGCAGCGGGAGATCCGTTAGTATTTTTACGCTATAGTAAGCCCTCAAAGAATACCAGTTATTTAAATATTCCTGCAGAAATACTGTCGCTTCTGCGGGAACTAAAATCAGATTAACTTATGGTACAAGTATTTGTGAAAATCATAAAACGCATTTATCATAATTTTAACACGGAAAATTGAAAGTATTGTCAAAGAAATTAATTTTATTTTTTTTAGTCTTTTAGCATTACCAAAAAGATAGTAATAGTATAGTATATATAATTTAGTTATTTGCCAACAAAATCACATAAATTATACATTATATTTATACGTAAAAAAAAATATACAGAAGTATGAAATATTGTTAGAAAAATCTGTGTCACTTACACATTAGTATTGCAGACTGAGAATTTACGTAGAATAAAAATAACGCAGACATAAATAAGTAAGCGGCATTACTCATCACTTTATGCACGTCCGCGTCGTCACCAAAATTATAGAAAGCTGCTCCAAAAAACAGGCCATTCGCGACGTGCACCGCAAATTTTAGTTTTGCCAAGGTCTGAGAGATCAATCACACAAAACGATAGCATTTTGATTTTTCAAGCAAATTGTTCGAATATTACTTTCGATAGTTTTTACTCACAATATCTCGCTTGATGTAAATTAGAGATCTTAAAAATAAAATCTTTTGCTGTTGCCATGTCGATCTTTTTGGTATTATACTATTTGTGGACGTATCTATGTCGCCTGTTTCACATTTCTGCTTAGAATCAGTCGATTCTATAAATCCTGCAAATGTATTCACGCTTTTATTATCCAGTCATCGCGAAGCAAGATGGAAAAAACATTGTATAAATTGGTATAAGTTATTAAAGTAATTGTTAATAAAAGAGTCACTGTGTACTTGGCGCGTGTACTTGGCGCGTGTACTTGGCGCGTGTACTTGGCGCGAGACACTACCGTGTCTCTTGATGAATTATTAATGAATTATTATGGATTAACAAAAATTTGAAATAATTAAGAAACGTTTAAATATATAACCGTTTAATAAAGTATGTAACATCATATTTACCATTTTCATTAGGTTTGTTGCGCGATCTCGACTTTTCGTATTCATCACGACAGATCTTGTATAAATTCTCTAAATCTCCACCTCTTTGCTCTGTTATGACCTCAAGTACTGCAATCAGGAAAACACAATCAATATCACATGTGGATTGTTGTTCTCCATTTTTTTCAAATTAATAATATGTTTTCATTTAATATCATAAATATTATATAGTAAAATTGTTGTGTAACATCGAAAAGTGATAAAGCCACAATTCATGTAATAAGCAATACTACATCAAATTAAACAACTAATGTGAGCATTTTCTTTGTATTTGCACATAATATTGAGACTTGTATTTATATCAAGTTTTATAATCTTGATGCTTTTCGAGATATCGAAAATATTTCAGTTTATGCAAGGTAAACTTTTTGAATACTTTTTCTTAAGAATACATCTGTCTTAAGGAAGTCTGTTTGTTACTTGTGATTAGTACAATTAATTACGAAATCTATCTTTTTAAATAAATTTAACAAATTTGCTATGCAAGATTAATAAGAAAAAATCTTTCAGGCTTTAAAGTAAAAGAATACATAAGAAAAATGCGCACAGCTCTAAAATATTTTATGTTAATACTTTTTTTCTAATTCTTCTGTCTCTTTGTAATTTACTTATTAAGTCGGATCGATAGAGTCAACGTTACCGAATTCTGCTGTGTTGTAGAAGCTGGGACACGTGAACCCGGCGATGCTGTACGTATTTAAGATCTCGCTCTTTGGACCACAGTACATACTTCTACCTTGGTTAAGTACCATAATGTCATCGAAGAGCGAAATCATCTGTCTGCTGGGTTGATGTATCGCGCAAACCACAGTGCAGTTCTCTCTCGCCATACCGTGCAGCATGTTAACGAGCTATTCAATGCAAATCGTATGGATATATGTGGCACATTAAGAACGCCTTAATGATATCGCGGAACAAAATATAATAATCAGAAATGTTTATTATTCTCGACCACAATATAATAATATTCCAGCTACGTCGCAGGAATGTTGCAACGTTGCTACAATATTGCTGGAATATTTTGCGCTTGTATCTTATTAGTAGAATACAAGAAATAAATATTGATTTATGTCGGTTAATAGCGAATGTTTTTGTAAAATAATCGCTATTGATGTAATCTGCATTAATTTGCATTAATATATTTATATATCAGAATACCTGATTAGATATCGCACTGTCGAGACCGCTCGTTGGCTCGTCTAATAAGAGAACGGGTGGCTTGGCGATCAATTCCACGCCGATGGAGAGTCTCTTTCGTTCGCCACCGCTTAATTTGTTCGCCAATGTACCCAGGCAATTTGACAAGCTGAGACTCTTCGCGATATCGTTCACCTGACATAAATAATATCTGATGGTGCATCAATCTATATATGTATAACTTTTTTGTTCGTCACAGCAAGCTTATTATAAGTAAAAATAATAATATATAAAATATATTTTTATATAATTTTATATATTTATTTAATAATACATTTTATACATAGCGATTGGAGCGTTTCTTTTGTATTTATATTTTACTTACAATTAAGCGAATCACTTGTTCGTCCTGATTAACGAGTTTCAGCCGAGCCGCTATGTAGAGAGTCTCTCTTGTCGTGAGAAACGGCAACAGATCGAATTGTTGCGGCACGTAGCGCACATGTTTGCGGACCATTCCCCTGTCTCGTTCAACGCCGTTTATGGTGACAATACCCTTAACGTCGGTCAATCGTTCGCCCAACACGACTTTCAGCAGGGTGGTCTTTCCCGCGCCAGAAGGACCGATTATTACTGTAAGTTTCCCCGATTCGAAGTGCCCCGTCACATTACGCAGGATCTTTTTCTCGGTCTCTATAGTAAGCATTCTTCTTTGAACCATATTTATAGACAACACGTGGAAAACTCATTATAATTACAAATGAAACTGTGTAACCTTCAAAACCTACACTGAGAAAAAAATTTTCTAAGAAAATAATGCATATACGCAATACACCCTATAACTGCGTTTTATAAATCATTCATAGATTTTCAGGATCGCTAACTCCTAAATTAATAAATGAGATAATTTTAGCCAAAATCCGAAACACGATGTATTTGCTGTCGCTATCGGCTGTCAAATAAATAATTTTTGACATGTTACACCCATCGACATATTATAATATGTTATATATGAATATATGTATCATGAATATGTCTCTAGGATATAATACGGTAAACGCAGTCAGTGGAGAGAGTTTGGAGCAATATTCTAGGATATAATCTCTAGGAAATCTTTAGTATATTTTGTTAGTTTCTTAGACTTGAACATTTTTAATTTTAAGATTAGAGTAAACAATACATGATTTGTATTTTTATTACAAATTTATGTAATGAGATAATTAATTTTAGAACACTCCGCAGATTTTCAAGATAATTGTTTTATATTGCGATAAGTAATTAATAATAAGCTTTATAATGAGGACAAAAACTTGTTTAGTGCACACCTTGCTATTTCAATCGAATGATTAGATTAGTTATTTTTTAGCTACCTAAAGCTGCCTACAGCTACCTAAAGCTGTCTCAAGAATCAAGATATCACGAAGTGTAATGAGTAAATTGTGTCATGGTGTCTAGAACGCAAGAAAATCCCGACTTTCATAAATATGTGAGACGATGAAATGTTCTTGCCTTTGCAGTTGCGACGAACCGAATAACAGAGATCGCTGAATTCGATGCACATCTGCGAGTTCTGCGATTTTCCGGATCGCAGCAATTTTTTCGACTCCTGCAAATGTATTTTGCAGGAGTTGTCATCCAACATTTTCGCTTCCAACATCTTGCCGAACACTTCGTAAAATTAGCAGCCGTCCGCCGTCAACTGATTAATTGAAGAACCGGCGATTTATACGAGATGCATGATACGCGATGATCATCGAATTCTTTATTAATCGTACACGGTCGGCATAGCGTCGTGCTACGATTTCATGGGTTGACTGATCTCGTACTACTGCAAGTCTAGCGGAAGGTCTAGCCTCGGTCACTTTCACAAGACAATGAATAAGTAAGTTTGCTGCGAACCTGTTTTATATCGCACAAGTTCTCACTATGTTGTAATTATCGAGCACGTTGAATATTTAATTGTTTACTGAGTCAGTCTACAGCGTCTAGATGATATAAAATCGCTTTCTGTTATCTTAATGAATGCGTTATTATCCTTTATGTAATATGACTTCATTTTTTACATTAAGCATAATAGTGCTATTATGTGTGATGTGTATATATAATATATGTATATTATGCGTATGTATATACTATACATATATATTTATACAACTATGTATAGTAAGTTTTGTATTAAATATTAAAACAATTATTTTCTTTACGAAATGGCATTGGGTTATATTTAACATTTTTACATGTTGCATTAATAGTAAAGCGCGGTTGTATAAATTATGAAAATATCGCAACTTAAACGCGCACTTTGACGAACTGATTTTTTTCAAAAGAAAAGAACATATTAACTTGTATTAACATCTAATGTCCAGGACAGATATATCGCATTTATTTATATTATTTTTCTTTTAGTGTTAATTTTGTCGCTTTTTGTACTTCTCAGTTCTTTGTTAAATATAACATTTGTGCGCGAAAAGTTTCTTGACTTTGTTCTATAAAACAACAATTTTTTGGTTTTTAATTGTTTTATTTCATCATTTTGTTCATAACTACAGACATTTATAACATTTATAACATTTTGTTTATAACAGAGAGGTAACATGATAAGAAAAGTTAATGTCTGTTTTAAGATAAAAACTCACGTACATAGCTTGAACGAAAATGTTATGGTAAGTTTGAACTGAAATTATATCAATGATAATAAATAGTAAAGATAACTGAAATATATTATAATTAGATTTATCAAACTAAAAGTGCAGATATTTTATTTTATCAACTGGAACAGTTGATAAAATATTATCTAGCAATATTATCTAGCAATATTATAATTTTCGACGTATATTTCAAATGTATATTATATGTATGTTATATGTATGTTATATATATATGTTATAGTTAAGTAAGTGCAAAGTGCATGTTATAGATAAGTATGTCATCATCACGTATAGATCATAAGAAATAAGTTAATCTTAACAGGTGGACCCGCTGTGTTTTATTTACCCGACTGCCGCATGTAATTGTAAAAACTGTGCGAAGTTTTATCTCAAGGTGTGCTACATGCATCTCCTGATCCTTACGTTTAATATAATATATGCTACAATGTCCAAAACAATACACACTGATATTAATATTATTAGATTAAACTAATTAAACCAATAATTTATGTTCTCCAAGCCCAATTCCATGAGGAATTTTTTAGGACTAGCGAAATGGCAATAATCCGCCGAGCACTTCAATTTCGCCCGATCGTACCTACAATTATAAATATTTCTTTTAGATTTTGTGGTAGAGAAGAGGAAAGACAAAGCGAGAAATTAAATAAATGTATAGCTGAATTATTTTTAAATAATAATTTCTTTTAATATTTATACTCGCAAATTTTAGAATTTACTCTAGAATTTTGATTCATAATACACAAATTTTTTAACTCCTAAAAGATTTTTATTAAATATATTACTAACACAAATATATATTACAAATATTCTTTATGAAATAATCAATCAAAACTTTTTAAGTTGCGCAAAATCCATGCAGAGGCGTATTCGGGGGTTGGTGAAACTGGGCACAGGCCCATTAACTAATCAACTTGCAACGTTTCTCTTGCGAATAAATTCAAGAATCGAACCCCTGATAAAAATAAAAATCGGAGCGTAAGTCGAATATAAGAGGAGAATAATAAAAGCGTAAACGAAACTTTTAGGAAATATACTTAAATTAAAACGCCTCTTAGATGACAAGTTTTAATGGGCAAACTTAAAGTTACTTTGAAAGGTCACAGTGATACGAAATGGTCAACCAAACAAAGAACAGTTAGTGTCTTAAAAAAGTCAGTAAAGTAAGTTCTGTTTTTTCAGTATTGAATGACAAGACAGATCGCAGAAATTATATAGTGATGAAACATCTTTTGGAGCACAAGCTTTGATCAGACAAATAGACTTCAGATTTATGTGCCTTCTTCTAATATGGGAAAGAATACTGAGTTGCATCGACAAAGTCAACCAGTCTCTTCAAAACAAGAGTGTTTCTCTGGATGTAGCAAACAAAACGATAAAGGGTCTCGCAGGATCGTTGCAGAAAGTGCGAGATGAGGGAACGGAACCAGCTATAAAGTTTACCAGAGAAAATTAGAAATGGGATTAGAGGACGACTTTTCTGACGTGAGGCTGAAAAGAAAGTCAAAAGCTTTCATGACAGTAGCTTGAAGAATCTGAGTTTGAATGAGCTAAAAAAAGTGCTGACTTCGGACTTCACTATTCATTAGACGTAGACAAAGTGGAACTTGTGTCCGAATTAGAAGTGTTCAAAGCACAAGTACAGGAGATGATCGAGGAATTAGGATCAGTAACTCCCCTGTATTTATTAAAATTTATTCAAGAATACTCCCTAGATGATATTTATCCAAACATCAAGACTGCATGATGCACTTCGAATTTATGTAACTTTACCAGTGACTGTAGCGTCTTGCGAACGCAGTTTTAGCAAGCTCAAGTTAATAAAGAATTATCTCCGTTTTGCGATGAATCAAGAAAGATTAATCAGACTTGCACCATTATTAATAGAAAAAGAAGTGGTTTCACACATAAATGTAGATGCAATAATAGACGGAATTCGCTTTAGCCGAGGCAAGGAAAAATAAAATTGTAACTTTCATAAATTTATATATAAGTAATGAAATGTTTATACATTAAATTAGATGTTATTTTTTTCTGGGAGGGAAGGGTCGCCGATACAGCTCTTTGCCAAGGACGCGAGGAATCCTAGATACGCCTCTGAATCCATGCTAGTTTTGAATAAATTTGCAAATATAATACGCACGCTAAGTTTTATTATCAGATTTCCGTTAGCATTTTTAATCGATTTTTTGTACGTCATTAAATTAATGTTTTTATCACGCTGTTATTCAATTCATTCTACATAAATTATAAAAAATTGTTTAATAAAAGCGAGATTTAGATCACTTGGAGATAATAAGATATGCAGGGTGTTTCATTTTAAAAAACGCACCTCGATAATTCTTCAACGAAGCATTTTCAGCAAAAATGTTTCAGACAAAAGTTGTACGGTTTCGAGGGGCACATAAGATGGTGTCATTAGTTTGACCTTGGATAGACGTTTGAAGATCACGTGAAGGTCACCTTCAATTTCTTAAATGAAAACCCCTATTTTTCAATGCATATTCTTGTAGCTAATCTCGAGAGCTTTTCAAAACACTATAATAAAGTATTTTTTCATTAAGAACTTTTGGAATTATTAGGCTTGAAAGTTCTAGTATTTTGACATAAAATACAAAATATCTTGTAAAACATTAAGTTTTCGGTAATGTTACCTTAATACTTTTATGCACAGAATAATAAGACGAATCAATTGGTATGAAAAAAAGACATAGTTCCTTTTAAGAAAAAATATGTAATTTGCAACATGCATCTGCATACTTTTTCTTAAAAGCAACTATGTCTTTTTTTCATACCAATTGATTCGTCTCATTATTCTGTGCATAAAAGTATTAAGGTAACATTACCGAAAACTTAATGTTTTACAAGATATTTTGTATTTTATGTCAAAATACTAGAACTTTCAAGCCTAATAATTCCAAAAGTTCTTAATGAAAAAATACTTTATTATAGTGTTTTGAAAAGCTCTCGAGATTAGCTACAAGAATATGCATTAAAAAATAGGGGTTTTTATTTAAGAAATTGAAGATATCACGTGATCTTCAAACGCCTATCCAAGGTCAAACTAATGACACCATTTTATGCGCCCCTCGAAACCGTACAACTTTTGTCTGAAACATTTTTGCTGAAAATGCTTCGTTGAAGAATTATTGAGGTGCGTTTTTTAAAATGGGACACCCTGTATATTATAGCTTATTTAACAGCTTATAGCTTATTTAACAGATCAGATTAATCTAAATAATAATTGTTCAAGAGGAGAACCAATATGCGTCACAAAGTAACAACGCAAAAATAATTGTTTACACGTGGAAATGCAAATTGTCGTTTTAACACAATAAATTACTTATATACCGGAAATGATTCTGTTCATCTGTTATATAAGATATTTTATTCAGTTCCCTCAGTCCCCGAAGAATTATATACACAGTAGGCGTTGTCAGTAATATCTACCTTCTGTAATTTCTCATAGTTATTCAACCCAAGTTTGAGATCGGCAGCGATGAGCATAGCTTCCTGCACTGTTAAAAGTGATTGCAGATTATCGTTCTGCATTATGTAGGCAGATAATTTACGAAACTCTGATATATTTCGTTCTCGTCCATTTACCATGGTCTTGCCGGTGACCGAGGTAGTTCTGAAATGCGATGTGTCGTTAATTTATATCAGTACAAAATTACCTTTTTCAAAAAAGGTAAAAAAAGGCGCCAAGTACAATGTATGTTGTAAATCCAAAAATCCTAAATAGTAGTAGCTTTATTTCTCCCTAACAAAATAATTCACAAAATTGAGTTACCTAACTCAACCCAAGTAATATGTACTTCAAAAAAAGATGTGAAATCTTTAAATTGCGCCATATTATAAAGAATTATTTTAATCACAAAGAATTAAAGAGATAACAGTACAAAATAAAAATATTTAATTAAAATATAATAAATAAATTTTTCTTGTAAAAAAACTTGGCGCTGCTTTTTTACTCCCGTCGCATTCTTCCCTAAATTATGTTTATTGTTTTTTTATTTAATAAAAAATTTCAGTACTTAATTAAATTTCGAGATCTAGCAGCGCCAAGTTTTTTTACAAGAAAAATTTATTAATTTTATTTTAATTAAATATTTTTATTTTGTACTGTTATCTCTTTAATTCTCTGTGATTAAAATGATTCTTTATAATATTATAATTTTGCTAAGGTTAAATGTTACGTAACGTTAACTCACGCACAGCCGCGTTTGACTTTCAAAGCCCACTTTTTCCTCGTAAATTTCAATATCGAGAGTCTTTAATTAATTATCCATTTACTGGAAAAGCAAATAACGTTTTTTCAATCTGATACACAGTACCAGCTACGATTGACCATATCTGCACGTGTATCGCGGAGCTTTTTTAACAGCTCTTTTTCTTTCTAATCTCTGTTTAATAAGTCGCATTAATCATCGCATATGACTCAATCGGCCGGACATAGCGACAAGTTAAGGAACGATTTACGTGCTATATGGTCCACATATTAGACTCAGCAAATTATTACATTAACGTACTACATCCATCCACGACACCTGCTCGCGGCTCGGAAGACATTAACGTCACCGAGAGGTCGTTCCCTCTTAATCGCGTGTCGCGCCTGTAGCTCAAATCTCGTCCGTCGAATATTTCGCAAGCGCATCACGCAACACGAACTAAGATAGGTATATACAATTGTCGAATTAAAATCTAATTCACCATAAGACTTTATGGATTAAATTATAACAGACTTGTGGGTCAATATAGCTTTCAACAGAAAGCTGCAGTCCTGGCTTCTGTAAAATTCTGATATAACGTGTGCTTATTAACTCCGATCTTTGAAATAAAAACCACGAGGAAAGTCACGTAATGGCGTTGGCATTGCGCAAAAAGTGTTGTATTAATATATGAGCTACTTTCCACTTCCATCAATCATAAAACGCGCTTACACAGCGTGCTAAAAAAATTGCACGTAAAACATCCTTGTTTTAATCTTGATGAATAAAAAATTATTGGATTCGCTGGAGGTGGCAGGTCTCTTATTACAATGTTAAAAATTTCCCCGCTGCTTTTTTAATACTCTCTAGTCCCGGTTACTTATGAAGAAACATACTTTTTTTCTAGTGTCGTACAATTTCGTGTAATTCGTGCGCCAACACGGTTGCAGCACGGCGGCGAAGATAAATATTTGAGCGAGGCGCCACGTATAAACGCGCGTCTGCTGGAGATACAGGTAGGCTCTCTCAAACGGCCGACTTTCGTTCCGGAACTACGGCGTGCACTTCCGGCTACGCTGCTGCCGCTTAAAATACAAACGTCGTTGCCGGACGTTTCGCACGGCTTATTAGTCGGCAGTAAATTAATAAGTAGTTAGTTTGTCGTACGACTTCATCTAAGTTGGAGTGCTTGCGACTCTGCACTGCGGCGAAAACGGAAAGAGGAAAGTCGATGGTCGCGCACGAAAGGTAGCTTTCGTACTTTTATACAGACGAATGGTCCACAAGCCAATCAGCGTTCTAGAGTCACGGACTGGAAAAGGAATGCTGTACTCGTTAATTGGACCGATCTGGAAGGTCTCCTCCGCTCCGCGATTTTATCGGAGTCCAAGTTTTTGTGAGAGTAAAGACGCAAGAACCTCCGGTGAAACCGTGAGGAACTTTTCGGACGTTACGGCAATTTCTATAAGTTTGTGCGATTGTCGGAGCGCCAGCTGACTATGCGCACGTGATTTGTGAAAATTATTGCCTTTAATTAGATATTACGACTTAAATATAAATTTCAGAATAAAAGACTTAGGGACGTATTAGCGACATATTGTGTCTGCGAATAAAGATTTCATTGTTACTAAATCTAAAACTTAGATTTCTACACAATATACGTGTATAGAAATTTAAACAGTGTTGATTTAAATAATGTTTTAATGTTGCAGACAATAAATCCATAGAAAATAGGTCATTTTCTTGTTATCATATTTTTCTTTAATGCGATAAATTCATTATTTTTATCTTCTCTCTGCGGATAAATGCGAGTGATAAGCGATTCAGCGAGTAATCCATTTTTAGCGAAGATGAAGTTTTCCCATTTAAGTCAAGAGAGAAACAATGAGAACTTTATAAGCAAATTTATCGGATTGAATTTCTTGAACTTTCATCGTCCACGGAGGGGGGAAGAACACTATGTATGGATTCTTTCGAATTTCTTTAATATCAATTTCATATTGCTGTATTGCGGGTCGCCGTCCCGGCGTGATATGCCGTCTATTTCCAAGCGAACGTTGCCAGGAAGGCGAAATAAATCAGCCATTCTCGGAGCAGCATGAAATATTGGTTTAGACGACGCGGACGCGCGCAATCTATGGTTTGTAAATATTAATCCGCGCTACTAGTGTCACATCAAATATTCGCTTCCCAGGAAAAATGGCCAAACAGAGATCGTTGCATTACATGTATTTCTCGAGCATTGCATATTTTCTCCTTTACTGTTGAATTAAGTTCGCATTAATTTAAGATAGATTTTCCTATAATCGTATTTATGTTTTTTTTTACATAATTATATAAAAATGAGCTAGTTGTTTGTTTCGGTATTGGTATTTAGCGTATCATGAAGGAGACTTTTAACGCCAAACTTGTGTATAGAGTTTAGAAAGACAATTCAAAGAATTTATTTTATAATTCAAAATTCTACTAGGCTTTTAACTATAAATTGTTTTAAATGTATGTGTATTGATTGTATATGTATATGTATATACATTATACATACATATACAGTCTATATGTGTAATACTTTATATTAAATGTATATATACATATATTGATTTGCTCGACGTCAAAACTCGTATCTTTTGCCTGGGACGAAATGCTTTCGCTCGAGTGAAACTCTCTCGCGGAAGAAAGCGGAGAAATGGTCTTTCAGACGTCCCTTGTACGCGTCAATCGCAGTGGAAAAATTAAACATCTCTGGCACTATCGCTGGCATATACAGTTTGCCGCGGAAGAAAAGAAAAGCGGATGAGGCAGAAACATCCATTGACCCGCTCCCAATCGCCGCCACATTTATCGCGCCATTCGTCGAATCGTGCGTAAGCTCTTCCGCCGATAGCAGGAAGCATTCCTTCGTCCCGATACCAATACTTCCCGTATATCGGCGTCACGCTCCACCGGCGTATCGGTGAAAATAGAAGAAAGCTTCGCTCGAGGCTCGGCGGCGGATGCGACTGAAAATTCCAAGTTCTCACGTATACCCGATTCTGGCTGGTCCACGTGCCAGCTGCGGTTCTACACACAAGGACCGTGGTCCTTGAGGGGGACAAACAATCGGTATTAGAGCAAGCTGCCAACTTCCAATGTCGGGGAACGTCGAGTGCAAACTTCGATATTGACCGTTCTGCTTTTCATCCGCACAGGCAAGTGGATACTTTCATTGTTTTTATCTTGGTACAAGTATCTTAGCTTGCTAACGTCGGTGACCTTTTATCAGAATATCTTGAGAGCCGCGCATGCACATGTCGCGGGAAAAGTATCGTCGATTCGTTATCGCGGCTTCGTAATCGATCTCGAAACGGATTGAACTCCTCTTTCACCGAGCTCACTGTAGGATGCATTAATTGCTCGTAAACGCAGTTCTTCCAGGACTACTTTCCGGGGGCCGCTGTAGCATAATAAAGTGCATATCCATCATCCCCCTACCCAACCCGCTTCTCTCAATCTTCCTCAATCCCCCCGCATTACTTCCCTGTCCGCCTCTATCTCTCGTGTCGCTGCATCGACGTCGCTTCTTCCGTTGCGGCGCGGGCAAAAGGAAGAGGAGGCCATTGCGACTGAGGGAAATCGCGCGGGCGGGCAGGCGTCCGGGCGGGGAAGGGAAAAAGCACACCCAACGCAATCTCACACGCTGTGGAGAAGCGATACTCTCGCGCGTCAGACTTCCCAGGAAATCTCCTCCGGGAATCTTCGCCGCGGGACACCTGCGCGCGCGGAGATCTCCTCCCCTGAGATCCGGGAAAACTGGGAACGCGGCTGTATATGTGTAATATATATGTGCGCGCGCGCACGCGCGCGCCTGTATGTGTTTGTACGCGCGAATGCCGCGTCCGTCGTGTATGTGCGGAGAGCGTCAGGGATACGGGGGATACTTCTCAGCATCGGTGTTAGCCGAAGGAAGAGCGAGGGAGATCCCGGAGATCGATTGATCGCCCGGCCCGATCGTCGGGGCGGATCAGCGAGAGCGAGAGAGCGTCACGGGCGAAAATGCGAGCCATATTCGATATCCGCGGTACGTTTATCGCGGCACTTTTATCGCGCGCGCGAGAGCCCAGACGTGTTATTGACAAGCGTGTACATTTGTTATCGAGATTGATTAAATTTGGAACGGGCGCGGTGGTTTAAGCGAGACACTGGAAAAGGCGATCGGACAGATCGGAGAGGATAGATAGGGGGATTTTGCCGTGGTTTTATTGGTTGTTTATAGACCGCTGCTTCGGGGGAGGCTACCCGTAATTTGCCGAACAAACGACATTCTTCGCTGAGAATAAACAACTGAGGAATACGATGAAATCACATTAGCATAAAATGTTTATACGATAATTTCGCCCGAGTGTATTTATCACGCTTGGAATATTTTCCCTTGGGTACTGTATAATTTGCAATATAATATTATTATAATTAAAGACTCTAAATTATCTTTGTTTATAGCACACCTCCCACATAAATTAATATTATGCACGATGTATTCGTAATTTTGCTTAAATTTTTGAACTTTCAAAATTATTGTATTTTGTTGCTTGTTACTAAATTAAATGAAAACTATATCATGACATATGTATCTCCTTGTCCACTGCCGTGCACACTTAACTAATTAATTATAGTTGTTAATACGTGCTTGTATAACAAACGGCTAAAAACAACTACAGCGTATACAACACAATGTATAATTATAATTTTATTATAGTAAATTATCCACGCGCGCCGTTATCCGTAGTCGTGAATAATTTTAAATACAAACAGATATGGTTTTAACCTTTGAGATACATGCGTTTTGCTAAATATACGTTACGAGACATTACTAGACTTTAATTCGTTGTCCGATCTTGGAAGTCGAATATCGAAAGGAACGATATATTCGATTGAGGACAATGAGTTTGTACGCACGAGATTCTGGCGAATATTGAAGACGTTATTTCAGAAGTTGTCTGGATGTTGGATACGTTCCAACACCCTCGAAACTCAAACTCTACCTCTTTCGCCGTCCGGACTCTCGTGGAATTCGTTTGCGCTTGGAAATTCGTATGCATTCGATCGATTTGACCATGATCTCCTCGTTTTTCAATCCTCGATTCCTGTTGGCGTTAATAATTGCATAAATAGTTCTCACCGCGAGCACAGAATCGCGCACAAAAGTGCGCCGATTTATTACCACGGCACTTGTGGTTTATCGAAAATAGTTTATCGATCGGACTACTTGAGAAAATAAAAATTCGCTGCCGATTGTATTTAAATAATTAAATAACTAGAATGTTTATCAAAATGTAATTAAAAGTATCAAAGTATTATAATATAGATTAAATCGAATCGGAAGTTTATTTTCAACAAATATTAAAAAACTTTTAGTGGATTAAATTTTTTCTCTCGTATTTTTGTAGATTTTAGTTTTTCTCAGGTTTCCCGACAGACCTGAAAAAAATATTTTGACTCGTTAGGAATAGAAAAATATTGAGAAATTGTGACGTATGAAATGTTTACTTTTCAAGTCAAATCATTACACATAATAATAAAGTGCAGTATAAACATATAGATATTTATTATTTTTTAAAATTTTATTTTAATACTATTTCTTAATAAATTTAATGTTTTCTATAAAGTAATCAAATATTATTATTTTTAAACATACATATGCATTTAATATTGATAATTTATTTTAGCTTTCTTAAATATAACGTAACATATTTTTAGTAAAATATTAATTTAAGAAAATGATACGTATTTCTTCTATATTTATATGAAATTGTTTTTATGCACTAAATTACTAGAAAAAATAATAATAACATTGAAACATCGATGATGCATTGATTTTCTATTCATCAAGATATCCTGAGAGACTATCCGTTATATCCTTTTAGATATCATACTTCCAGATAAAAGAAATAAAAAAATATTTTTAAAAATATCTTATTCTTCTTCAATATATCGCAAAAGTAAGAAAAAGCTGGACCATCATAAATCGGTTTTTTTTCCGAAGGGCTCGAAAAGAATAGTAGATATTCGGAAGTTTTCCGATAGCTTCATACATTTGCTTTTGGCATCCAATTGTCGTAAGTTCACGCCTCCTTAACCTTTTAACTTTGGCCATACCGGTCCGCTCGCGTTTCAATGAAATCGTTATCCGCGGAGGTATCGAGAATCCGCGGATCAAAAATTTTCCCAGCATTAAACTTTCGAATAATTTTCCTTCTCATTAAAATCAGGTTCCCGGGTATAATAAAGGTTCATGCAATGGTAGTTCATGCTGTTACTCAGTTTCGCGATGTTCTCTCATAAACAGGAACTGTTTTTCAGGGGCTGAAACGCCGCTTCTGTTACGTTTATTACCCCGTCGAAATTGCAGATTATTTCTTGCCATGGAATCTGATTATTTATTCTTTTCGCTTTTCGCGATAACAGCCAAGCGAACTGTTTTAAAGCTTCATTATGCGCTCGGAGAACGGTCGAGTTTATCGCGCTAATTAAACGCAAAATTTTCATTTCGATTTCTGTTACTTTGTAACCAAACTGTTACGTGTTTCCATTAATAATATAGCCTACGAGTTTTATGCATAAAAATTAGAAGAATTGTTACTTACATGAATCTCATTATCGTATATATTCTGAACCTAACTGCAACATAATGTAGAAATATTCATTTAGGGGGGGAAAATGCAGTATATAAAGAGTTTGTAAAACTCCCACGCTTCTCGATACTCGTATAAGAAGCAATAAACATGTAGTAACCGTGGGCGGATTGTCTCGCCGGAAATATAACTTTCACGGACAATGTTTTATCTTGCGAGACACGAATGGTTTCGAAGTTTGCAAATTGATTCCACCGCCGGATATATGTTGCACACCGGTTTCGTATCCGTTCTGTAAGATCTATAAAGAAAACCGTAGCCTTCCCAGAGGGAGAAGAACTGTGCGGAATGCCAAGAGAAGGAATGCATCAACGTACAAAATATTTTGCACACAGATCACGAAACGTGAGGTCAGCCCTAAACCACTTGCAATTTAAAGACGCCAATGGGGGCAATAGGGGGTTTTCGAAAAGAAGATAAAGCGAATAGGTGCCGCAGCGCTATGGCAATACCCGAAAGCCGGATTCTCAGCTTGCAGCTAAAGCACAAGATGCACTTTATACTTGCCTTGAAGTTTTCGGAAAGGCGAATGCGCGGAATGCATACAGAAAATAGTCCGCCAATGACCCTTTCTATATATTACAAGAGACAAATAAGAGTGTAGTGTTTCTTTTTTCGAGCGATTGCAAGTTTGCGTATGTGCAAAGAAGATTTAAACAGAAATTGGTAATAATTAGATTTTGGAAATAATACTAAATGATCTATATATTTGTAATTTGTTATAGAGTTTTTAAAATTAGTCAATTATATATGTATATAAAAATTTGTAATTTTATAAGACGAACGTAAGGGACCGTGGCGGGGTCAGCGAATCCCGGAAGGAAGCCGAGTTTGAAGAATCTAGTAAGGCTCGGAGATACCGGGTGGTAGCGGGGTAGAGATGGGTCGTCGGAGAGAGGGATAAATTCATTGAAGTGGATAACTGCATTGTGCCAGGAACACTGCAGGAACACATCCGATTATTGGGAAGACGGGATTTCGGCATTTCTTTACCGCCTGGCCGGCTGCCAGAGGATGTTGTTTCCTGTCGTCGGAGGCCGCTGGCTCGGAAGAATCGGTTCGGTTATTGAAATAATGCACTTTTATCGCTCCTTCAAGGCTTTCTCCTCGCGCTGTTGCCTCATTGAGCCTGATGTCGGCAGGTACCATCACGGGCGAGGTTGGAAAGTAGTGTTTAAAGTATGGTCTCGGGAATTTTTCGCAATAGAATAACCCATGATACATTTAGCGTTGCGGTATGTATGTAATATATATCAAATTTTTTATATTTTTTTATACGTAGGATTTTTATAGAAAGATGGTCATATAATTCTTTATACGCTCTACTTCAACCATCTCTTTCTTTAATATATACGTGTGTATACCATTAGTTCGCACTAATGGTTCGAGAATGCTTAATAACAACTACTTGTTTGAAAGAGGTTTGAGGCTACAGAGTCCGTCTTTCACTATTGAAATTCTTGCCTGTGAGAAGTGGTCTGCAAGAGAAGAAGATGAAGAAGAAGGATGTGCGGCGGTGGAGGAGCAAAACCCGAAGAGACAAAGTTGAGCGTACGTAATCCGTCCTCAAGCTCGCTGAAGCTACGTTGCGGTGTTCTTCGCCCGTCTGTTCGTCCACCTTTGAGACTATACTTTGAAGCTATTTCCTACTGTAAAGTATGTTCTAGTGTTAGCTAGATGGATAGTTTGCGTGAAGAGCAAATATGGCGGAAGATCGAATATATTTTATAAGTATTTGATATTTTGCGTTGCCGGCATAGATAAGAATATATCTTTCATGGTATACCATTCTTTTAAATATGTATATGCATATAATTATTGTCTATGACAAATAAGATAAATAAAAATTAATAAAAATAATGAAAACTAACGCGATTAAACAAGCATATTACGTATAAAATTAAAAAATTCTTTTTTAAATTACTTATAATTAATTCTTTAAGCTAATTAGATTAAGATATTTTTCTTCTTTTAAATCTTTTATACGTATACGTAGCATTTACTTATATTATTTTTGTATTTTTGTAATTTACAGTTATATCTAGGAGGGTTTTGTTGCTTTCAAATGATAAAGAAATTAAATACATTCAACTTTACTTAATTTCTTTTGCTACTTGTAAATCTTTGTTACCTTTATTCTTGATGATAAGCGTCGTAATGCTATAAGACGCAGAAAGTTTCTATTCCTTGACACATTAGAAATGTTAAAAAAATAAGTTCGTATCTCTGCAGCGCATGGTTGCGATTTACGTGTAACATTAAGTTTCGCCACAAATGTATCTCGCGATTGCAATCTCTTGTCCCATCGTCTCGTTCACTTTCGACTTGTTCGCTGCATCTATTCACTCTTTCTTTGTCTTTAACCGACGCCGCTGTCGCGTCTCTTGAATGCGGAATGGATTAACTGCGCTTAACTTTATCGCCTCGGGTTTCGCAGCGATGCCCTCCTCCTTTCGCACTTCCTGTTGCTCACGCGAAGGGGCTTCACAAGAATCTCATTTCCAGACTGTAGTTTCCGGCAACGTGCAATCCGTAGTCATCTCCTTCGCACACGCACATACACATGCGTACGTGCGCCCTATGGGAAGTTACATGCGAAAGAGAGGGTGGAAACGTTGCGTTATTGGGTTGCGTAACGATTATTGGCGCGATCGGTCGTGAGGACTCAGCGCGAAAATGTAGATGGCGGAAATGATGAAGGGACCGCGGAATTGCATGTCCATTTGATGGTGCGGTGCGTTCTAATTAATGATTAATTCCGAAATTCGTCGAATCGAATTTGCGATGCTAGAAATAGGTCGTTGGTCGCGTTAGTCTTTGAGCGGCTGCGCCGCGCCGCACCGGTGGTGTAATTTCTAACAGAGATCTCACGTATCCGTGAATCGCGCACTTAAATTTGCAAGCTGTTGACTTTTGCAGTGGTGCAATTAGATAGCAAAAGCTTCATTTTTTTTTGTTTATTTAAAAGTGAGTAATGTTTGTTTATTACTAAAGGCGCATCGTGTTATAGATATCGCTACTATATAAACACGTTAATATTATTTATACACGATTAATTATCGTACTTTTTATTTTATCAATTAAATAATAAAATGGTGGCTTATTTTAGGGAGAATAGCGTATAGATTCACATTTATAAATACGGAAAGAGAATATGCAAGGGTCGAAATATAGCCATTAGAGCAGAAATGGCGCTAAGGCTGTTCAGCGGTTCCATACAATATTTAAATCAGCGGTTTATATATGTGAAGAAAATGAATAATATATTCTGAATAATGTAATGTGTATTCTGCTTTTGTCGTAAATTGTCGTAAATTATTTGTTACTCTATGGAAGATACCAATTCCATTTGTTTGATTACAAAAGAATATTTAAATTGGCGGAATCTTTGCAATTTTAAAAGTTCGTGAAACTTCCTCAGCTCATCTTATTATTTATTACAAAAAATAGATTAATTTAGATATTTTAAAAAGAAAAAAAGCTATCAATAGCCAAATAACTAAAAAATTATTTGAAATAAACTAAATAAGTATTTTTATAATAAAAGTTGTTTCCTGCTATGTTTATATCTAAATTAACTGTTTACTATTATTAAATTTAAAAATATTGTACAGTAAGTACACAAACTATCTTGAAGGGGACATTTCTTAGCTTATTTTAAGAAGAAAAGATCCTATAAACATCTTAAACTAATTTGTTTTCAAAATATAGGATGACAAAGTTATAAAAAAAAAATCGAAAATCTGGAAAACGTTTAAAAATATTTTATTCAAATTCGCTTTGCGTATATATGGTATTAAGAACTATTTTCCAGTAGGTACCAGATGAAACATTTTTAGATCCACCAGGGACGTATGGGTAATCATATTAAGCTTTTTAATGAATAAAAAAATGGTATATCACTATTTTTTCCAAGTTTAATCTTTTTTTTTTAATTTCAAACTAAAACTCTACAAAAACTGCCTCTTGTGTTTTTTTTTTAAACAATGGACCGCTTTTGAGTTAAAGCAAATATTTAGTTACTTTAATTTTCTTTTTTGTTACTATTGTTTTCCACTTTTTTTCGTTTGTAATAACACAGAACACTGTTCTATAATAAAAAGTGAGGCTATATTTACAGTTTTTAATTTCAATTTTTACCTTAACTTACAACGATATTAGACGCTCCTTAAAAAAAATGGCATCGTGCCGTGCTTAATTTGTTTAGTGTGTTACACCTCTGATGGCGGTCATCGTTGACACAGGATCTCGTGTGAATTATATAAATAATGCAAGCTTTGCATTCGACAAATGAATTAAAGAGAAATTAACAAGGAGTCGCCGTGCGGAAATGAATAATAATGGATGCGTAAATAATATAATTATAAAATAATAAAGACGAAGCACGATGAAACAACGGCCGTAATAATCCTCCTGTTGCGAACGTTCGATATCACGTTTTACGTAGCGACAGCGTAAGTTGTTACGAGTGCCATGTGTTTTTCTATAAATTATGCACCCCTTGCCTCGGAACTTTTTTAATTAGGATGTCTGGGTTCGAGAGACGAGAACAGGGATAACGTGAATTTTTCACACAGCTGGCGCGGTAAAGCGTCCCGCTTTATCGCGGATAATAACATTCGTAAGTAAGTAACTGGAGTGGCGGACGTTTGAAGTATTTTACTTCCTTCTTCGTTAACGACTTCCTCGGCGACGGCTTTTTGTTAAATCACGTTAAGCAGATTAAATGCCGTCTTCCTTGTTAATATTACTGTCAAGGAAGCCACAGTTTCCTTTCACTATAAGAAGTCCTTTATATTACTTCTAGTTCTTATATATAGTAAAGCTCGTTAATTGTTATATAAAATTGTTGTCTAATTTTTTCTATTTTTATAACGCTGTATTCTATCAATTTAAAACTATATAGAGAAAACGCATCTTATATCCGTATCTTTAATAGGTAATCTATCTCGAGCTCATCACAATTTGCTGAAGACAAAACAGAAAAAGTCAACTTTTACATTTTACTTCAATATTAAAAAGGATATATCAGGTACATCCGTTTTTATTAAGAAAGTAATAAGAAATATGAGCAAATAGTACATATGAACGTCGATGGTTTTGCTAAAACATGAATCCGGTTTTAATATCTCTAACGATTTCAACAGTCAATATTCCGCTGCACTATTTTTCCCGTTTTGACGATGCCCAATGAGAACTCAGAGCAATGCTAGCTCGTACATGAATCTTTATCAGCAGTCCGTCTATTCATGAAAATCGTGACAGGTTCGCTCTTCTCTCTTTTTTTTTTCGGCCGGCTGTACCGCGCGCGCTGCGAAACATCACGAATGAGCTCTTCGTGTTCGTCCTCGACTCGTTCGCGCTGCAACGGCGCGTAACGAAAGAGGAAAAGCGTTTCATACTGGCAATAAATAATAACGAATCCATGCGGTCAATGTGTCTCGTGACCGATATTCCCCATTTTCCTCTTTTCATTTTTCTCGCTTTTCTTCCTCTTTCTTCCGCGCGCTTGTTTGTAGCCAGTCAGAAACGCGGGAATGGATGTTGAGCGTGGACGAATTTACGAAATATCAAATATAGTTATACTATCGGAAGCTATCCTTAACTCATATTGCTTTTTTTTTTTTAATATACTGATTTAGTAGTACTGATTTAAATTCGGGAATACTTGTAAATACAATTTTCTATCGTAAAAATTTTCTTATTACGAATTATTAGTTATTTGCCAGACACGTTTTTATACTTAATAAAAACTATCCTTAACTCATATTGCTCTTTTTTAGTCTACCGACTTAGTAGTACTGATTTAAATTCGAGAATACTTGTAAATACAATTTTCTATCGCAAATTCATTCTCTTATTACGAATTATTAGCTATTTGCTAGGCATGTTTTTATATTTAATAGAATAACACTGTTGATTTGCTTTTATTCCGCAATGCAATACATATATAAATTAAACTTTGTCCATTTAGTAAGCACAATTTGTACAAACATGATAGATTTCATTCTTTGTTTCAACATCGGAAAACAATACAATTGTCGTGGCGCGAATGAATATTGCCTATAGTGACAAAGCATTTTTGCAGAAATAATATTTTAAATTTCTGCCAAGCTCATCTAAAACTCTCTCTACAACATGTTATAGCGACGAAAAAGTGTTTTAAATAATAACGAGTTACGAGTAGCAATAAATAATAACGGATTTGATTGTTTGATGTATTCCGTGACCCATTTTCCTTCTTTTTGGCTATCTATTTTCTCTCAGCCGAATCATAAAATGTCCAGAATCAATACTAAATAGTTTTGTGAATCAATTGGTTATTACCTAATACCTATATTTTTAATATTTTTTACTCTTAATATACATTATATATTTTAAAAAACGTATTTAGAAGATATTTAAAAGAAATTCGCGTTTTTCCGTCATGATAAATATTTTAAAATATCTTACATTTCCCGATACATATCTCCCTTTGTACAAAGAACAAAGCACTGGAGAATCAACTGCTAAAAGCTCTTAAATATACTTTTAAAAACTTCCCTCTGTAAGCTTCGACAAGCTCGGAAAGAAACCATAACGATCGGCTACACGAATTTCGTCGAAAAACGTTCGCAATACATCGCAATATATTTTTGAGATGTGAAAAAAGGAAAGAGAGAGAGAGAGAGAGAGGGAGGGAGAAAGCTTGCGTTTCTCGTGTGAGTAATAAATAATAATGCCTCCATTTGCTCCAGTCCGATATTCTCCGCACCCACACCGCCATTTTCCTCGCTTCCATAGACATTTCTCTCTTCCTCTTTGAAGCCGCGCTGTACATGCAACTGGCAGAAACGCAACACAACGGCTCCGGGGCCCTACACTCGAGAGTAAACGAATCCACGGCGCAATTAGCTATTATTCGAACGAAAATGATACATGGCTCCTATTCTGAGTGCAACAAAGGACGCCCGGAGAATGGACGCGGCGCTCGCTCGCATGAATCTTCCTCAGCGCTTTTTCGCGGAAATGATCGCATTCGCGATGCACCGCTCGTGTGTTTCCGCGGTACCTGTAACACCATTATGGGCGTATACGTAGCGTAAATGTAAAAAAAACGTAGCGCACAATGGAAATATAGCGCCTAACAAATATACTGTACAAATGTATCGTCGTGCGCATATTAACAATGTTCATCGCGTGAATGAGGTATTTCAGGGGCGAGTCAATGGTTATATAAAATTCATTCGCGCAAAGCTCTCGCTACAATAACCTCGGGAATTTTTCGTTATTATTGTTCTTCAATTATTTTCAGGCCAAGATCATTTCATAGAGACGAGAATTTACCCAATTTCTACGTGCGAATCTTCAATTATATTTCATTGATAGCGAAGAGAAGGTAAAAGAAAACGAGACAATCGGTGAGAATGCATGTGAAAATTTCTACAAGAATTGCAGGCTCCATATCAAAGGAATATCATATTCGCTTTACTGTAAATTATCCAAGCATGAATAAGTATAGAAGTTTTATCATCAGTGTGAGAAGAAGTAAAAGAGAGAGCGACAGAATTTTCTGTTGCACAATATAAATTGTAGTCTTTTCTTGCTGTTCAGGAGAATTTGAAGGAAATGTGAGAAATAAATGTTCCATAAAATTAAATCTCGTCTCGCAAAAATTGTACGCGCTTAAAGCGAGTTAAAATTATTTGAATTATCTCACCTTATTTTTAACTTCGAGAGTCACGAACCGATTAGAATAATATATCTGTACGACGAAAATTAATTATTTCAAATACTTAGATATTTTTCTCCTCTCGTTTTTGTTATCTAAATTAGCCACGATAAGATTAAAATGAGATTTTAAAGGAATATTCTCTTTTATAGGAATCAGACGGTTAAACATATAATTCTTTCAATATTTGAATATGTACTATCAAAAGTGAATAATAAATGAATGAAAAACGGGTACTTCCGGTAGTCTACAGGATGTTACCGAAGAGGGTAAGTCGTTTTTGCCCTTCAGACGATAAAAATTTTGCAATAAAGTAAAAACAATGAAACCACAAAAATCGTAACTCCGCGCTCATGAGAAGTTTAAAATTCAGCACCATCCTGCTTTTTAACTTTTTATCCGACGCAAAGTCGAACTAAACCGCCACATCCGCGGGATTCCACCTCTCACAATAACACTTTTCTTTTCTTTTCTTTTTTTTTGTTTTTTTGAAAAGAGAGACCCGCGCTCGTTCACCTCTTCCAAGCCAAGCGTTTCGCGCCAGCGTTTTCCTGCTGTCGCATCTGTTCATGCTGATGCAACACGACAAAATGACGAGAGAGAAAAGGTGCTTCGTGCTAGTAATAAATAATAACGGATCTCGTCGGTCGATGTGCCTCGTGAAACGATACTGCCATCTCCTGCCTTTTGCCAGCCCGCCCTTTACGCGAAATAGCTACGTACCGTCAGCAGAATGTAATAATGGCCTCTGGAACTTTACGTTGCCCCGTATCTCACATCATTTTTCCTATCTTCTTCCCGGTAGCGTAGCGACACTTTATCCACGATTAAACGTCTATAATCTTTTCACGGCGAATCTCTTATATACGTTAAACAGCGCCCGTAACCTTTACACAACGTGAATGCATGATTCGAGAGTGCGCGCGAGCGCGCGCGCAAGCGTATAGTTTTTCTACTTCATTCTACGCCAAGCGGAAAAATTCCATTCGATCATCGTTTTTCACTATTCTTCATTGTTCATTCACGTCGGTGGGCAAAGATACGTACCTAAAATCGAGAAAACCGAAGCAGCTCTTGAGTCCTGGAGCAGATTCGATTCGAAACGACGAGATATTCCAAAATATCAATGACGCTTTTGTTAAGAGAACCGAGAATTGTGTGAGAATTAGCGATTGTCGTACTGTGCATATCAAATTTTCAAAGCAAACACTGTTATTTCGTTTTACACGGTGGTCTTTGAAATTTTGTCGTATTTGTTTGTACATTATACGTTGCAAAACAAAATCTTTTTGGCATCGTTGAATAACAATCGTATTTTGCTTATAAAATTCTAAATACTTACAAAACTGTAATTATATTTTATTGATTGCTGAAGAACTAAGGTTTTTATATACTTTATATATCTTTTATAAACTCTCATATATTTATATAAATACATAATGTTAACGAACTAATAAACGTTTTACTTATGAATATAATTACGTATATAAATTACGTAAGATTTTTAATATTACTATTAATATTTTTAATATCTTGTAACTTAACAATCGAGATTATATCAAAGAAGAAATGTAGGTTGTTTTCTTGCTCTCTCTGTAAATTCGTGAGAATGTCAGATCATATTTTTGCGTAATATATCTTTATCCGCGCTAGATCGATGATTCTGGGGTACTAACGGCGAGCATTTTTTTCCCGAATGCGATAAATTCCTGTCTATCCCCCTTTCTCATTATTCGGTTCTGTCGCTCGCTAGTGCACTCGTCGATCAGATAAGGGGATACGTGTCCACTTCTGATCGGAAAATTCGAATCGCGCGACCTCGATCCGCCGTGGATTAAATTTAGAGAGGGGTAACGAGATGCTGTCCATCGCTTCTCGTTCGCCTGCTCTTTGGTTATGCTACGAAATCCGACGAGGATGTAAATTCGTGTCGATTATGCCGTAAAAAGAGTTTAAAAAAAAATCTTCGCTGAAAAATAATGGTCGTATAATGATATTCTTGTGTTTTTAAGTTCCACAATTTTCCATATTAATATGCTTTAAAAAAAAATACAAAAATCTGATTCTGTGTTATGACAAAAATAATATTTATCACAAGTTAAATTATCTTTTTTATATAACATTATAATTTTCTTGACGAATATATAGAGAAATTTGCGCTATTTTTACCGTCGTATTAGTCATGACACATCTGCGAAATATAGTAGGGTAGAGCGGGGTCAAAAGTAACAATTTGACTTTAGAACTTGATTGTGGAAGAACTATTACAGTAAAAGAAAAACTCTTGATACCCTAAGTTAATGTGATCATTTCACTTTATGGAAATCCTCCTATTTAAATCTTGTGATAAACCAAATAAGAATTATTAATCAAAAACATAAACGAGGGAAAATGTTACAATCGCCCCCGACTCCGGATCGGTTGCAACACTATAGGGGATCGATAGTAATAGTTTTAAATAATCAAAATAAAAAATATTTATTCAATGAAAAATAATAATTTCTCTTATATTAACAAAAACAAACTAAAATATTCATATTCTCAGACAAAAGAAGTAAAATAAAATCTTATTCTATTAAAACATAACTTCTTTATATCAATTATAGAAAACATTAACTTTGTTCATTTAATTATAAACATTTTTTGTTCTTATATTTTTAAATGATAGGAACACAATGTCTTTAAGGACTAGTACAAATAAAAATTACTTTGAATCACAGTTGTTACAATCGTCCCGAATATGTTTTTGAACTTTGACTTAAAATTTTTAATAATAAAATGCCAAAAATGAATAAGTAATAATTATTATAATAAGCAAAAATAACGAAACTCAAATATAACCTAAAAGAAAAAGTACTTACTTGCAGTGGATATATTATATTAAAAGTTTAAGATTGTCGGAAGAAATTACTTTACGGCCTCAAAAACATATTTTATTTATTGCACACGTCCACTCAATACCCAGGCCGCAGGCGTTCTGAGACACGTTATAGCTTGTTCAGCTTCATCCGTTAACCAACAGACGCATTCGCATCTATGCCTATAACTATAGATATTTGAGTTGTTACTTTCGCCCCGCGTTACTTTTGACCCCGCTCTACCCTACTATATGAGCCACAAAATATTACTGCAAAACTCTAAACTTACCTATATCATCCTTTCGAACATTGTTAGTTTTTTACTGAACAGTTTTTGCAACGGCATTTTGAAAATAATCATTGTGGATCTAATGACTCTGCGAGCGCTTTGCAAATTTGTTATGGCGCATTTTATCACTAATAAACTGCAGCGATGACAAAGTTCAGAATTTCAAGCGGGCTGTGACAATGTGTAGTTAATAACATTAATTTTCCGTCGCGCAAAATCCGCGCGAGTACCTCTTTGTCCCCCGCGCTTCCGCTTATGCGTATTTGCCAACAGTAATTAAGCCGTAAGCATATTTCGCGTTTCCACGCGGACTCACGCCGCAACGAGTGCGACTATTTTCATGCGACAGGCGGCGCAATATAGCGCTAGTCGTTCCCTACAATTGGAGATGAAATGGATTAAATGGATTCAATTGCCGCCGCGAAAAGAGCGCAATGTCCAACACTTCACTTTTGGAATGTCACAAAGTATAAAAGTCATCGACAATTTTGGTTCTAATATATATTTCGATTCATTTGCGAAGCTTTTTAATCGAAACACAATGCAATATGTCCCGTAATCATTTTAGTAGGTACTTGTAATTACTGTGTAAATATATCGCTGCCTTATGACATTAGAACGGCATAAGAAAGTTTGAGATGAATATTAAAATATATATAAATTAAATAATTCAATAAATTGATATTCTAATCAAGTTTATTCTTAAATCAATTTAATTGCGTACCTTCTTTTGCGAAATTTTGAATTTTTTTATATATTTTAATTTTATTTAATGTGTATTTGGTCTTGCATCGCAATTTGATAAGGTGCACCATAGTTTACTACTTTGTATTGACCATTTGATATTTGTATAATTGCTGGAAAATATAATTTCTATATAAACGCCATCTTTTTTTAACGAAATTGAGTCGAGAAATATTGAATAAAGTTGGCTTTCGGTTTATAACTCTTTCGAAAATACTTCTTCTTTTGTCATTCTTTTTATAAAATTTGCCACCTAAACTGTTACACAATTTATAGAATATTAAAATTGATATATAAGCAAAATTAAATCAATGATAGTCGAAATGTTAGACCGTTAAGTTGCACGATAGTTAAAATGAGCACGATGACCACAAAAGGATACTGCAAATATGCCGGCGCGTTTAAAAGGAGTTGATATGGAAAAATCTTGAAAAATGAGTAGGTGAAAATGAAAGAAAAGCATACCGCGATTAATGAATGCTCACGAATACAGTCACGTTATTAATTAAGCAGCTCCAGCTTGTTGCTCGAGATGAATACTTGATTGGAGCAGTCCATTCTAGTTCCTTCCGTTTCTTCTACGATAATAAAGAATGTTAAAGAAACCCATAAATTTGCGTGATTTTTCGCGAAATAGCGTTTGCTTTTGGAACAAGAAATCTTATATATCTTCACCATATAATCGTAAGAATGGATTAAAAATTTCGCATTTGTCATCTTTGTGAAAATGTTCGCGAAAAATTCGCTTTGTAGCTTTTATCATTTTTTATAGTGAATAATATATTTTTAATAAAACATAGTACATAATAGATATTATCTTAAAAGACATATGTAATTACGTATTTCATAATATATATTTTAAAATAACTGTTGTAATTTTTATGAGATATGAATGTGTGGTGTTATCAAGATATGAGAACGTCGATTTTTGCTTAATTCTATAATTATTCTACATTTTGCAATATCGTTATTCCTTAAAATGTATCTCTATCGTAGAAGGAATAGATATAGGGAAGCTTTAGGAAAGCACGAAGAGAGAGAGAAATTATACGGGGCTGTTCTCTTCGCTAAGGCTTTGCTTTATTAAAGGCGAAACTTCCAGGAACTTCGAGATTATTTAATTAAGTATTCGTAATGGAAAAGCAGTCATTCGTGAAGCACGGGATATTAGACCTGCTCTCGCATTGTATATGAATTATTATCATTGCTGTAACAGATATTCTTAAATAGATGGCTCCCTTTAATTCAATTCTCATGAAACCACCAAACCGCTTTTGACGTAATTTATTTTCAAAAGATATTGCCAGGTCTCTCTCTCTCTCTCTCTCTCTCTCTCTCTCTCTCTCTCTCTCTCTCTCTCACTCACTCACTCTCTCAAACTCGCGAAATTTATTCGCATGGCATTTGCTATGAAACCTCGCAAATTTATCGGAGATTTATTAACAGTTCACTTCTCGTATATTTACCTGTATTATATTTGGCTCGATTCAATTAAATGGCATA
Organism: Temnothorax nylanderi; assembly: GCF_030848795.1. Lineage (NCBI taxonomy): Eukaryota > Metazoa > Arthropoda > Insecta > Hymenoptera > Formicidae > Temnothorax > Temnothorax nylanderi. The sequence continues at coordinate 557,264 of NW_027249124.1, forward strand.
AATGTTTTCCAGATATTGAATATTAAATGCTTCCTTGATGATATCTAAGATGGAAACAATGTTACGTCACAGGGAACATTACTCGCTCTTTAATCTCACTTAATCTCATCGTCATAAAGACTGAACATGAAGAAACATTGCGTCTATAATAATGACATATTAAATCCGTAATTGATCTATAAACCGTACATTATTTACCTGGGACTAGCGCGAGACGTTACATGAATTCTTTTTACAAGCCGAATTCTACGGGATCTTACGATTATTTATCCGTATCACGACGAACAATATCGCGAATTAGAAGTAACAGCGTTACGCCGTAAAAAGCGTCACGGTGGCTGTTGCGGAAGGATGCGCCGCGCCATAAACGCGCTCGCGAACGTGCAAACGGGAGCTCTGGAAGCGGGCCGCATAAAATCGCATTATCCCGAAGGCGCTATTCCCGCTCCCACGGGGTTATACTTCGTTTCACGAATTTTTCCGCGTCCGTGGGTCCGCCGCCGTCGGTTTTCGAACCTCTCCACCCAGATCGCAAAATATTCAGGGAGTTATGTGTGTCTTTCGCCTGGATGGGTAGACCGGCCACGAAATCCCACCAGCAGGAATTCCCTTAACACATTTCAAGGGTGAAAACGAGGCGCTTTGGGAAGGAGATGGGTAGGGATGGGGGAGAGGGGGAAGGGGGCTTGTGCTTGCAGCGCGAGGCTGCTGCGGCACGAGGCAATAAACGCCGACACTATCTAGCATCCCCGGAATGTTATATAAAAGCTCATAAATAAAATTCCCATACGCTCGAAGAGGCAGCGCGTTGGCGCGCGAGCCGACTCCGTTTTTTTCTTAATTGTCTTTACCCCTTCCCCCCTTGCTCTAGGATGGCGCCTGGGGCCGACGTCGTGGAACCTTCGAAGCACCCAGAACGCGCGTTATTATACGTTTCGTGGAACGTAAACGACTTAGCGCGGTACATATCGCACAAATATTGTGTAAAATGTCCATCGTTATCATATGAGAGTCAAGAGCGTGCGTAGATGTGTAATATTTTTGTTAAATAAATTCAGCCACGCACCACCTGCACCGATAATAGCATATTATTGCGTCGGAAATAACTTTGTCGGTTGGTTTACGATCTAATTTTTGAAGCGCATCTGACGGAATTTCGCAGGCGAATGTATATAGGTATACGGTTCGCGGTAATATTGCTATGGAAAGTGCAGTATTGTGCCTCTCACGATTACGATGTGTATAATCTACGACGACCTCGTGCGAGAGATGCGAGAGATGTCAGTGCAGAATGTTCTTTAACATCTGCTTTCCTTCTTTCTTGTAGTAACAAGCTTCTTAAAAAAATTATTAGTTCCTTGCTTAACAAAATTTCACGCAAAATTTTTATTACATTATAACTCTTGACGTTAAAAGTTTAACTTTTAATATCTGGAGGAACGATTATATATGAAAAATTAATAAAAACGAAACTATGCAGCTAAAAGAAGCTACAGTTAGTTAAAAGTTTGGTAGATATATACACGACAAAATCGCTGAAAATTGATTGTTTTACTTTTAATGTAATATGATAGGTCAAACTAAATATTTGAATTAATAATATTTTTTATATACACTGGTGTGACAATTAATATAATTAATTGTATCGAAATATTGGTCATTTGTAATTTAATTTAGTAGTAACATATATATATATTTATTCGATAAATTAATATATACTGCTGCTACTGCAAGAAATACGAAATTGCGAAATGAAAAAAGGATAAGAATCTCGCGTGCCTCAACATTATTTTCATTTCTTCGTAATATCTTAATGACTGACATTTTTGCACGAAGTGAAACGCCGGTTGTATTCCGCTTACGTGACGATAGTCGTGCAATACTGAATGCTTAAGCAAGGAATCATTTCTTTTTTACAAATTACTCATTATGATATATGCTGTATTACGAACTTTCTTACTTGTAATCGTTTTTACTACAAAACAAGGTATATAGGTATACACAGCGATTATTTTTTACACGCAAACGCATTCTTCGAAATATATATCCTCGCAATCTGTTTTTTTGCAGAAAATATTTTTAATTACATACGTGTATTTTGTGTAAAATAAAATTTAGCTTCGATAATGGTTTTGTATTTTTCTTACATTTTTACGGATACACAATCCGAGGTGAAGAACCCGGAAAGTTGCGCTACCAAAATGTATCACTGAGATGCTGTATCTCTGTATATCGATCTCGGCCGCCGAAGGACCATTCGTTATTCGGTCCCATTTGACCTCCCGTTCGTCGTATAAAAAAGAAACTCGAAAATAAGCGTACGGAGAGGAGTGGAGGAAAGAGAGTGTCGTGGGCCACTCACTAAACGGCGTCTAAAGCTCTGTCCGCAAGCTAAGTAACGAGCTTTCGGCCAAACTTTTTTCCTGAACGGTTGCCAAGTGGCCGAGGGGTGTTTGCAAGGGTGGTCGCTGGCGACGGGTAAAAAGGACGAAGGCAAGAAAAAAGGAAGAATCCGCCTCTCTTCCGTGAGCGTTTTCACCCTACGGCCAGCTTTTCTGTTCCTAACTTTTTTTGTCTGTGACAAGCTCTCATTAAGCTCATTTGCCGTTCAATACTAAGTTTCTCTTCTTGGAGGACGCGCCAGAGGAAAAGAAAATACAATAAATACAATTCTAATGTGCAGACGTATCGACGATACGTTTCGCAAGCTTCTTTAGACAACTCTTCACGCATATATTCCGGGAAAGTGCACGTTGCGCGTTGTTATTTCAGAGCTGAATCTTACGACAATGTTTCCATAATTAATTAAGGTGGCACTTTATAATTAAGTGAACCGAGAGTAGGTGAATGTGATTAAGACGAATAATGGAATAAAAGCATAACCGAAGGATAAATATTGTTGCGTTCAGGACACGCAGCGTATATAAACACTATGATTATTAAAATAATTATTAATTGTACCATTTTACCTTCAATTTTGTTATATAAACGATGAATGTATATTTAGCGACAACTTTAGATTAAAAAATCAGATTTAAAATCGGAAAGAATCTAAAAGATTCTTTCGAAGTACGAATTCTTGTTGTCTAATTACCATCTGTATTATAAACTTACTTATTTGTTAACGATATTAAAAAGGTATAACAAGCGTATAACAAGCGCGTATAAGCTAATCGATTTAAAATAAAATAAAGATTATAATAAAATTTAATTAAAATTACAGTAATTTTAACTTTAATAAACCGCAATTTGCAACGAGGCAAACGGGAAATCGATAATAATAATTTTATATGTCATGGGTTTAAAATTGATCGTAACAAAATCAGAGGATATCCTTATTATGATTTTAATTTACGCCAAACTGTCACGCACTTTCGAATTTCTCGTATTCTTGATCGAATTTAATATGCGCCAGCACAGTGGCATAATTCCAGACTGTCATTAACCAATGTACTTAGGGATGGTCATGCACCAGCAATTTCTGAGCGTATTGCTAATAAAGGGTTAAGTGCTGGAGCATACGCTGACAACTGGAACGTCATAGCTCTAGCGTATCGCTTAGAGCATTTCAGGGGGTATTGCACGGGTATACCGTCGCATTGGACTGCACATCGATATAACGATTCTGTGCCCGCTCGGTACGCATGATTGGTTGGTTTTCGAATCAGCATGGATATACGCAAACCGTGTGCATCCAGTGTGCGCGATGCATCATTGGACTGCACCGATGGAATATTCGCAAAATGTATCGTAAAACTGCACACCTGCAAAGATATCGAACATATATAATAATAGAATTGTACCTCTCCCTTTCAATGAGAAGATTATACAATTTCATGTTTTGCGATACGACTCAATGTTTAGCATTAAATTTCTCTCATTCTCTCTAATCTCGTTAGATAGAGTGCATTTTGTTTTATATTTGTTCGACGGAGCAGCTTTTTAAATAAAAAACACAGCAACAGAGACTTAAGTGGTAACTGTGTTATAAATATTGTGCAAAATAATTAAAATTTTGTAGACTAACTGCATTTTAGCTTGGTATTGTTTGCTTTTAGAACTATCTCTTAATTCGCACTCGCAGCAATTCTTCTATCATTTAGATCGCGTCGTCGAATACGACTGTCATTCAATTTGGATTACGAAAATTGCAACAAGCGAAGCATGAAAGTGCAATTGTAAGCGACATACAAGATGCAAAGCACCTTTTCATCGGTAGCTCCATAGAATTACGTACGATGCCGGTGTAACGAGGCAATAGTCGAATTTTGGTGATATTACCGAGGCAAGTGACGACTAACGAGACACATTCATCAGCCCGCGAAGATACAAGGAACGAGTTTCGTCCTCCGGTAGGGCGCTCCAATTCACTCAGAATAACGCACTTCAAGCGCCGCCGGGCAAGCGTGTACATGTTCATGCACAGCCGTACAATTTATACGACATATACCTGTGTCTAGAAGGTGCCCATAAAGTCCCTACCTATTTCGTCGAAATTATGCGGAAACGTGCCTTCACACAGCACCTGAGAGTCTAATTTTCGAACGCTATCGTGTCGCTTGCGAGCAGGTCGTTATTTCTACTAAATAACCCTGTGTATAATAATTGTCTTATGCTTCTTCTTAATTTCTTAAAACAAGCTATTTGCACTGTTTACAACTTTGTGCTTTTATACTGTAATTACGTCTCGTAATGTCTACACTTTAGTAAGATTTTTATGAAAGATATAACGTGTATATATATATATATATATATATATATTAATCTAAAGTAGAAGTAATGTTAAACATATAAGAAGGTCAACGGTCAAAATACGAGTAAAATAAAGATGTTGGTTTTAAAAATATCTAATTTATTTAGTGGTATATCTATTTATTTAATAGTAATTTATTTTAAAAGTATATTAAAACCAATTGAACGTATTAACTACTTATTGTTAGTCTTCTTCAGCAACAATAATTTAATAAAAAAAAGGAATAAGGAATAAGGAAGTCAACATTAAAAATTAATAAAGAGAAAGAGAACATTGTATACTATCGTAAATAACTATTAATATACTATTGTAAATAAATTAGATTATATTTTAAATCAACATCCTTACTTTGTCCGTATTTTGGCTGTTAACTTTCTTACAGAGCTTATGTTAGCTTATAATAACGAGCGTTGACTTCTCCGTTTATGCCTAACACGTAATATTTTTACGTGGTAAAAAAATTGCTTTGTGTTTCTGTTTGGAAGCTTAATTAAAAAGTTTTTGTAGAAAAATTTAATCAATTACTTACATGAAATTAATTTTCGAGATTTTTACATAAAATTTATATCTGAGATACTTTAACTTTAGTGATATTGACAGGGGCTTTATAGACACCAATTACATGAATAGAACTCGCGCAGCTGCGCGCAACAATGGACAATGGCACGCGCAGTTTCGCCAATCGTATCTACGTATCCATTTTCTCCCTTATTGTTGGCCGTCAATCTCCAGTACTGAGTTTTCCAACGGCTTTTATGCCTGTTCGGAAATGCACCGGCATGTTTGGGTTATTACAGCTATTATTATTCATTCGGCTCGCATGCTCGTCGACGTTTGCTCGTTTATTCCGTGAACAATTTAGCCGACCGGATCAAAAATCAGCGCAACTTCTGGTCCGTACATATTTGATGACAGATAATCTGAAAAAAAGTGTTCTGCAGGAAATTCGATTTGCAATGATTTATAATAATTATAATGTTTACGTTTACACACGAACACGTATATTTGTATTCATCAGGCGAAAGGATTAGTTAATCATATACATGTTACATATATATATATATATATATATATATATATATATAACATTTGATGGATGCTAAAATAATTACTGTCATGTTTTGATAGATAAATTAACAAATCCATCCTTTGTACCTTTAAAGTAGGGCCGCTGTATGTTCGGGTTAATTAATGATGTTAGCCTGTAATTTCAGTTATCTCGTGAAAGCACAACTCAACTGAGATCAATATCGCGAGTATAATTATTAAAACGGCATATGTGTATGTAACCTATGTAAAATAGGTAGGTATTGGGAGCCATGACGTATTATTATTAATAACATCGTTATATCCATCAACCCATTAGCGTTATTATTGCGATATACTCTCTATTGAAAAGAATTACTTATTACCTATCATTATCTATTTCCTTTTCTGCTTCTTCATATTATATTGTATTGTATTTAAAAGGCTTTGAAAAGTTTCAGCAATGAGGGATACAAACGTAACGGTAATATCCGCTAATTATCGTACTATGTATAATTACGCACTCTATAATAATTTTTGCATTATTTTGCATCAAGACAGTGTTGGGTGAGTCTTGCGTTGTATTGCTGACAAAGATAGATGTCTCGCGGATGTCATGATTTTGCTTCGCAGGAGGCCTGCTTATATTAGCCCCCAACTGAAATTTACTTACGCGTTAGTCTTACCATTATGCGCCGCCTAGTGGCGTCGTTGCAAACTATCACGGAAAGACAGCTACCGCGCGCATGCATCTTTCTTAACTGCATGTACATTATTTCTATATCTTTGACAGATAAAATTATATATAATTATATATCTATCTACATATATAAAGACAAATGTCCTGACTGACTGACTCATCAACGCCCAGCCGAAACCCCTGAACCTAGAAACATGAAATTTGGAGAGTGTATTCCTCTCATAACGTAAGCACCCACTAAGAAGGGATTTTTAGAAATTTGAACCCTAAGGGGGTGAATAGGGGTAAGATGTGTTTTCACGACTTTCTCCCTGCTTGGGCCTGATGAGATATCGACTTGGTTTTTGCTTACAAAGGTTACCCGCATACAAGTGTTTAAAAACATAATTTCAGATTTTGCCCTAATCAACCCCTAAAGGGGAAAATTTGTTAATGTGCATTTTCTCGGCTTACACATGACTGTGAGACGCAATACAATAGCTACAGTTTAACCCTATATATGCGTACAGTTTGCCGGCTGCATGACGGATCCCCTTGTACGTAGTAAATATTTCCTCGTTGCAGAAAGCATCTAATTGTAAGTCGAGTAGTAAGCTTCTTGCCGTCATGTCACGTTGCAAAATCTTCGTTGCTAGCAATCACTTATAAATTCGTGAACACCCGATTAATTCGATAGAAAAAGATAGCGTTTAAATTCACAGTTTGTATTATTAAACGACATTATGTACTTTTATTCTTTTATCACAAACTTATGGAACAGCCACTAAATTCTTTTATCTTAATAATTTTATTTCTGTGTACAAATCAGTGGACTTATAAACAACAGTGTCAGAGCTGTGTTGCAAGTCTGACAATTTAGTCGGCGCGCAGTTACTATAAGGTTGGAAAATATGTAAAAATTAAAAAATAAAAATAACTTTTGCGCATCATTTACCGCGCCTGGCTCTTAATTAGCCCGTTTTCTTATATTCGTGAATCTTCGAATTTTAATACCATGCGAATCTCTGCGAGTCGCGATGGTGAGACTCCACATGTATATTAATGTTAAGCATACTTTCAGCTAGCGTGACTCCATTTCCAATATTTCGAATTTTAAGTCACGCTGGCTGAAAGTACGCGTAACATGACAACTAATAATAAGTTATTGCGATAAATATTACCATATGCCTTAGTGGTCGAATTGGTACGACATCCTTCACGGAATAAGGGAGGTTCCAGGTTCGAACCCTGGCTGAGGTAATATTTTTCGCAATAATTTCTTTACAGTTATTTTGATGCTTAGCATGGCTCTTAATTAGCCCGTTTTCTTATATTCATGAATATTATTGTTTTTATACATATGTTTATTTATAATAATATTATTACAAAAGTATAAGTATATTAATTTTTCAACTATCAAACAGAATATACTTTATTACAAAGCATAAAAAATATTAATATGCAAGTTGCTCTTCAAAATTAATAAATTTAATTACGAGAAGAGTAATTATTTTCCTACCATGTACTATACTTTGTAGCACTTTGCGTGGAGATTTTCGCGCAAATCGCGTAGAAATAAAAAAAAAATTTGTTAAACGATTCCTGAACTTATTAAACGCGACTACGATTCCTGCTAAAAAAATCAGGCAGATTCTCTCCATCGCAGCCAGTTATATTATGCTGGTCTCGTTTTCTTTCGCCGTCATAAAAACGCAAAGTATCGCGCAACCACCTGTGCTACGCGGTAGTTGCTGTCCACAGCACGGCTCGGTCCTTTTTAACTCATTCACCCCTCCCTACTCGCGCGGTGCAGCGCGTGATTTAGCGCGCCCGCGTCCCAATAGGCAGGTGCGTTTCGCGCTCGCAAATTACACATCTACCGCTATTCAGAAATCCGTGACAATTCTAGGGTGGCAGGAACAGGAGCGCGAACTCCCTCGCCTCGCGAAGAGCTGGTGATGGCTGGCGCGAGTGAGAGCGGACCCGAAAATCAATGTAACCGGTAAACCGTACGTACCGGCACCCTCAACCCTTCCACGCCGCTATCGAACACGCCGCGCGGATTATTTGCGGTTACGTGCGGAAAATCGATACGTCCCGAACGGAAAGACGAGATCACCTAAAAATATCGCGATTAAGTTATATATATAATTTGGCCACTTTAGATCTCACGTATAAATTAAGAATTTAATTTTTGATAAATTAACAAATTAGATAAAATAATTAGAAGGCGAAGAGAATAATGGCGTAATAAATTGGTAATATATCAAACATTAATAATATTAAATAAAATACTCTAATATTTATTGCGCATATCCTTGCAAATAATGAGTCGAAGAAATTATTATCCGAATTATGGAACAATAATAATCGCGTGCCTTACGGAAAAGAATCTTATTTGAAATCAAATTAAAAGAGACAATGATCTTCTCATTATTACCTCATAATATAGAGTGCAAGTAGCTTCAAAACAATATCTGAAGCGCAGCAATTCCCGCGGCATCTCTACACTCCGCGTTTTACCGTTAATTGGCCAATTAATGATAAAATTGCATCGACGAATTAGTAATTCCATTTAGCACGGGCGCGCCGGTGGGCATGCTTAATTATTCACAAAGTTCTTAGAACGGACAGAGTGTGACGGGTAGGTCTCCACGGTACGCTCTATTTTGTCGATAATTAAGCGCTTACCGGTTGGCGTCTGCGATCCGCGTTAATTCCGAATTAATTCACGGCGGGATAACGCGCGGTACGGCGGGATGGCGGAAGAAGCCCCGGCGTAGGTTTTCCCCGCGTATTTCTTCTCGCGGGCGCTTGAGCCGCGTAAGTCGCGGCGCAGTCACAGCGCCATCCAAGAGATTTCAAGAAAATGGATATTGGTACGTAAAACGTGTGTAACTTTGGGCTCGAGCACGTAAGCTCTGTATCTTGATTGCCAGGCTGGCTTTAAAGTTAAATCCCGCGGGAGGAGGCGGAGGGTTATGTCACTTCGAGAACTATGTATATAGATACGCGGTTCTTTGCGAATAAAACTGAAGCTAAAGTATGGAGTGCGGCATACGTCATATACGGTTTTCATGTAATTAGCCACGAGGATATCTAAAAGACATCGTATATATTTGTTTTAGTATATTATTCCGTAAATTTATATGCTTAAAGAACAACTGGGCAACACGGGGCTAATTCCTTTAATTTAGAAACGTATCGTTCAGTTTTCTCAAATAGAAATGTTTTATTAGCGCTTTGAATTTATAATGATAGTGTGAACTAAACCTAATTATAATATATTTTCTCGTACTAATTTCGTAACAACCTAAATTACCATCACCCTTATCATATATTCTTTCATACGCATTGCGACTAGGGAAATCCAATTTCCATTTTCCATTTGCCAGGTGCACGCGTTTGAGCACGCGTGAAGGCGGAAGGCGCGGTAGATACCTACGTCTCTCATTGATTTTCGTCGGTGCCTGGCTTATATCCATTACGAAGGCGACGTGGAGATCGAATTAAATTCGCGGAGACGGAGAGGAGAAACGGATCTCCCCGGGAGATCCATTAGATGTCAATTAGACGCAATATCGGAACGCGATGCCCGACAATTCTCCCGACTGTCGTCGATTCCTACGTTTTCGATAATCCGCTTAATATCGCGCGGCCCTTCCGACGGAAAGAGCGGGGCATTAAACCGATGAGAATTGAATTACTCGATTTCCTGCCGGTTCCACGTGTATTCGTCGAAACTTGCGTGAGTGCAATTACGCATAACTGTATGACCGTGCGCGGATTGCAACGAGCCAAGGATACGCACACACGTTATTCCCCGTTCGGGGTATTCCCGCGATTGTTTCAGAAATTGCGATCGATAATGACGCAGTCATCCGTTGTGGAAATTATGGTTAGGCAGTTAGTGTAAACTTGATTTTCTGCCGTACGCGTAATTCGTAATGCTCTACTATGCAGTAAACGTGGCAAAGTAATTAACTCAAGCACACAAGATTAGAATTTCCAATAATTCTTACATGCCAATCGAACGTTCAATGATCGCTGCACATCCAACGCTTCGCGCATTTGCGCCATTGTTGCTGCGATAATTATTTGATTATTCGAGAAAGTAATCACTTTTCAATTACAGTAAATAAAAGATACGAAAGCGTTCTCTCTCTAGAGAAACAGAGATCTCTCTCTCTCTCTCTCTCTCTCTCTCTCTCTCTCTCTCTCTCTCTCTCTCTCTCTCTCTCTCTCTCTCTCTCTCTCTCTCTCTCTCTCTCTCTCTCTCTCTCTCTCTCTCTCTCTCTCTCTCTCTCTCTCTCTCTCTCTCTCTCTCTCTCTCTCTCTCTCTCTCTCTCTCTCTCTCTCTTCTCTCTCCTATCTCTCTCTTTCTCTCTCTTTGGACATTGTGTTATATAAATACGCTTGATACTTTCGCCCAAAATTATTTCCATATTTTGTTTGTTTCTGATATAATAAAATAGGTTCAAATAACACTGGAATTAAAATAAATAATTAAATTACCAATCTACGATATTTCTCATATTAATCAAACAGTATAAATAAAATTTGCATATGCATACATATGCGTATGATTCAGTCAGTTTAAAGCAAACTTCTACTTGCGAGTAAAAATTACATTATTCATTGCTTACAGCACCTTTTTTGTAAAAAAAAAATATGCTAAAATAATATATTTTTTACAGATTTAAGTCAATCTACAGAATTTTACACGTGAAATTTGTATTATATAAATTTTCTGTACAACTAATTGATTGAAAATAATTAATTAAAAATAAAAATCTTCCTAACACTTATTGTAAATAATTTTTAAAAAGTGAATACAATTTATTTTCGATATCGATCGGCTTGTACAAACAGCATTGCAGTATGATTTCGAAATGCATGTGCAGCTGTGCGGCCGGTGGAACGCGAGAACGCTCGGTTACACTGGGAAAAATCTTTTCTCGATATTCCGCGGTCATACCGGCATCCGACCGGACGTGCGCGACGGCGTTTCGGGAATCAGTCCCTCGCAATCGCGGGAGTTATTATCGTGAAAAATATTTTTGAATCGATCCACGATTCCAAAGTGGGTCGACGGCTCGCGCTGAAAGGAAACCGCGCTGAAGCGAGCATGATGAAGATGTACGTGACAAAATGCAGGAAGCGGGTGCAGGCGCGGAAATTCCGCGTGGATGTATGTCGCGGATGCGGAGGTAAAATGCAATTGCCTTGCGGGCCGACATTTCTGCAACAATTCTATGTGAGCTGCCTCGATTGTTCAGATTAGGGGAGCCATTATTTTAGTTGAAGTTGAGAGAAATTTTGGTTTACTCATTAAAACAATATCGCGAGTGGGATTCAAGGGAATCACGCGGTCGCAGCTGGATGGATGAAAACTAAATAACTTATTGAACCCTTTGTATTGTTTTTACAATAACTAAATGTAAAGAAGCTTGAGAGAGACTGTAAATTAGTTCGATCTTATTAAAAATTAAGTTCAACGAGGTTGTGAATATTTCGAAACAAAATAATAAAATGCTTATTGATTTTATTTTGAAGAAAACCCAAGTGCGAAACATTATTGATTAAAATTTTCGTTTTCGTTTCAGAACTTTCACGAATACTTATTAATTAGAAAAATAGATTTGCAGCAGAAAAAACGACGCGTGCACGTTTCCTTAATGACGAATGGCGCTAAACACTTTACTCGGTAATCGGTTAAGAGATACCTTCTAGTCGCATCCGCCGAGTATAAAGCGTAAAGCTGTTGACATAAGCTAGTCGTACGAAGACTACCCTATTATACGTGCAATCTGCTTAATATCATGAGGCTCAGCAGCCACCATAATGGCAACCTGACTCCCCTCGAAATTTGTACGCTACTTTGCGCCGCATATAGCTTACCACCAGGTAATAAGTTATTGTTTTCCCCTGCGTCCCAGTGTTGTCTCCTGCCAGTTGTCTTTTGCTTATAAGTTCAATAATTACACGAGTTATTCTAACAATAACATTGTTTAAATATTTTCTTCGATTTTTTAAATTTAAAGCCTCACATCTACAGATTGATGTAAACATTTTTATATCTTTGAATCTATTGAACCTTTTGATCCAAAATAATTGCATAGATTGTAATTAACCGATTCCAATAACGTAAAAGATTATGGCGTTTAATCCCTGAGTTACGAGAGAAATGTTCTTCCTAGCGATGGCGAAGTACAAGAATACAAAAGCGATCGCCGCTTTCACCGGAAGACAGCGACAACGAGAACGGAGGGCAGAACGAGGAAAGAGAAGTGGATATATAGGGGCGGCGAGGCGAGAGAGGGTCGAGTTGAAACCGGGCACTAACTAGAATTGTCTCTCTAGTGTCCTGACGTGTCTCGGTACGGCGGCGCGTATATATCTATCTCGAGGTACCCCCGATGTTAGCTTTGCCTAAGGCAACTTGACACGTTTGCCTGCGACGACGACGAGGGCTCGGTGCCACCGGGCCTCGGAGATCCGGGGAACGGTTTCCTTCTCCGGGGCTCACCAGTCCTCTCCTCTCTCGCCCGCGCTCTCTTCTCTCTCCCGGGTGCATGCGCACGTATAACGTGTCTATGTGCCCTAGCTATGCATTGTCGCTTTACCTTATGAAGGACCGTGGCGCATTAGTAGTTACGCTTGCCGGTGTAATTGAAATCGCCCCGAGGACCGGATTACCCTCTCTTCGGGGAAGTACGGCGCGGAAATTCCAAAACCCGGAATTTTCGCGGACAAATGGTATTACTTACTCGAAAGAAGTGACTTTGTAACAAGTTCAACCCAGGGCGGGGGGCGGGGGGAGAGCCGTATAACCGAAAGGCGCGAAGGCGATTTTATTCGCGCGGCGACCGGCGCGGCGCGCGGCTCTAAAATCGGAGTCTTGTAATTTCGACGACGAATAAAGGTGGAACCGTTAAGTTCGTAGTTTGGTAGCGTTAATTAAATGGAAACTCCGGCGCGCTGCGCTATACGCGCCGCCAGGGCGCTTCTTCAAACTTTCCGGTCGTAAATTTATACGAGTAATTTAACACAGGGTCGAAATTACAATTTATTCGTGAGTTTATATTTTAATCCGCTCAATACGTACGCCCGTGCTGCGAGTTCCCGGAGTTCACGTAAGAGCGCGATCGGGTAATGAGGAGCGGCGCGACACGTTGCAGCGTGCATGCACAATACGCGCGCGATGTAACTGAGTTAGCGCTATCGTCGACTCCTTCACGATGTAAGTGATAATGCATTACCGAGACTGCAAAGTTTCTTTATTCAATAAAGTCTAGAAATTCCAAACTTATATAATTCTGAAGATTTTTTTACTCATGTATAAATTATATTATAGAAATTATGTATAATTATATTGTTATAAATAATTACTCCAATTAATTTATTTAGGCAGATATCATTAGTTATTTGTATAATTTTGATTAATTCAACGTCATTAACTTTTGCACGACCAAAAGTTCGCATAAGAACCTTGCATAACTCGAGCCGTCTAAATATTTTCTTATAATCTTCCTTTGAGTTTACGTAACTCTTCGTAAGTGTGCAGAAGATTACTCGCATACGATAATTAATATTGTAAATAGTCAAACAAGAACTACGAAATTGCGGGGCAAAGTCGAAGGGAGAGAATATCTGCGAAGCTTCAATTTCGAATGCGCGGTCACGGTGCAATAATAGTTAATAATCGGACGGACGCGGCGGGAAGGGGAAGGCAAGACGAACCGCCGTATAATTCAGCCGATACGCGCGCGCGTCTCTCTCCCTTGACGTTCTTGCGCCTTCCGGAATACCTCGAACGCGACGCTGGAACGTAATTTCGTGACTAACAACGAGAGAGTTGTCATCGACAGCTGCGGTTTAACACGGGGATGGCGCCGGAACGTGTATATGGCACGAGTTACATTATACGCGCAATGTAACGTGAATTACATAGGTATACGTCTGCACGCGAATGAGCTCGTATCTTTAGGACGGAGGCACATATTGACGCCTTCGCGCTTAAAGTGAACGGTCCATGATGTTTGCATAATCATCTGAATGGCGCTTCGCAGATGATGCCATTCATCTTTAATCGCCCTGTGGATCCACATTGCAAAATGCAATGTGGACGACACTTGTTTGATGTTGTAATCTGATTTTGCTTTAACTACTTTTGATAATGCTTTACCTATAATTTCATTTTTATTAGAATATATATATATAATTTATCTTTTCTGTACAATATTATAATACATATAGGACATAACTTAAGTTTTTACTTAACTAGAAATAATAATAAAAAATTGCAGTAAATATATAATTATATAAATTGTTAATAAAGATAAATTTCAAACGGACAAATATATTAACGAACTTAATTAATTTATACATAACTACGACATAAATATTATTACAATTATTATAATTTGCCGCCCAATCTTAGAAAGTAATGATAATATTAATTTATGTGATAACGTGAGATGTTCAACATTCGTGAGATGGCAGACTCATTTTAATTTGTTGAATTTCCGCAATTAATATTTGTTTCACATATAGCGCAAAATTCTCGAGAGCACACATCTTTTCGATAGAGAATCGCTTTTATCGAATCGTCGAGTATTCTTATGAAAGCCGGCGTCCTCTGCAGTCGAGCCGCGAGCGTAATTTGCACAAGAGTCTCTCCAGATATGCGACGTACACAAAGGATCAAAGTATGGCGCTTGTAGCGCCTATAGCCGTGTAATCGAAGCTGCAACGCCTGTGTATGCATCTACGTAAATCTACCTATCTGGCGCCATAACACCCGAGCACGTTAAATTGCTGCTTTCGATTACATCGACACCTCTCGAGATTACGCTCTGCAATCTCGGCGTATCGAAGGAACTCCGTCAGGATTTCACGCTCGGGGCCTCCCCTAGGCCGAAACAATGTTAAGCTCATGACGAATTGACGCGAAGGAACGCGAAACAGTCGTCCAAGTAATTTTCTTTAGGACCGGAAGAAAGAAGAAACCTTGAAGCTTATAGCTTAAAAGTCACAATAAAGTTATTATTATTATTATTTATCATCACGTCTTGTTTGGTCAACTTTCTTGATCGAACTGTATCTTTTAAAACTGTTCTTGAAGTGCAGAGACGACGCAATAGAAATGGTAGAACATGATTTTAGGTCGACTTTAGCCACCACTGTGCTATTGGATTATTTTTTATTAAAATGATACTATATAAAGAGCTTAAGATACGTATAGGTATAGGTACAAGTTATGCAGTGCAATTCGTTTCAGGTAAATAATTCGTCATATAATATAATGATGAAAGTTAAGATATAATTAAGATATATTGTTCCTGAGCAACAATAGCGAACCTATTTTGTAAATTATTCATGTATCTTGCACGTAATGTTGGATGAAGTTGGCTAGTAAACCAGATCTTATTTTATGTGATACATTCATCTTTATCACAAATATATTCGATTGTAGTAATTATTTCTAAAGTAGGTTTTGACGAAATTATTTTAACAATCCGTTAATATTTTTTTAAGAAATAGTTTTTCGTATCATTACCACTGTACACAGGAAGGATGAAAGAATGATTATCGTGATAGACAGTAACCAAAATTTTGTTTTATCTATCTTTAAAGCACTTGACATCCAAACACTAGTTACTATTATTGAGTTTTCTGAGATTCTTAAAAGTTGCAGTGGCGATCGTGGCGCAGAGAGGTGTGCGCTGGTCTAGTGAGCCGGAAGATCCGAGTTCAAATCCGACCAAAAATTGTCGGTTTTTATTTGATCGCCACCTCTCGGAAGCAGGGATGGCAACCCACCGAGAGTATTCTTGCCTAGCTCTCTATATTTAGAGAAGGAACTGATCCCCTAGGCTGGGGGTTGGCAACAATGAAAATCAGACTAATCTGTTAAGTTTTTTTGTAGAGGAGTTAATAAGAACATCCCCGTGATGTAGTAGATATAAAAACCTGCGCACGTATTATGTGCGCGAAATACCAATATTATCGCGTGACAAATTCGATCAGAACTCGTGATTTTCCTATGTTTACTCTTCTTTAATTTTCTTTTATGGATCTATTGGCTGTGTCTTCATATTCTTCATGCGTATTTATTTATTATATCTACACGTCTGTCCCTGCACGCTAAAACCCTCAAATAGCTTTTCTCCGTTTCTTGTACGTTTTAATCTTAATATGATTTCCTTGTGGTAAAAAAAACTATTACTAGGATAACGAACTTTGCATTTTGGAAAAATTATGCTATTTATTATTTAAATACGAAAATTAGCGAAAGTATGTATTTCTTTTAATTAAAAAGCAGATTAATTAATTACAACTTAAAAATTATAAAACTTTTAAATGCATTACTGTCTTGTTTCCTGATTATGAAGAGAGCGACTCTTCATAATAAATAAGATATAACAAATTCATGCAAAATATACCAAAGCCACTCCTCGAACAAATCGCGCTGATTATTTACGCGCGTAAAGACAACAAATGGATCCACAAAAGAAGATTGACAAAGACAGAAGAAGAGTGTTCGTAGGAAAATCGTACTGATCGAATTTGTCAAGTCGTGAAAAAATATTGGTATTCAGATAACGAAAGACGAATGCACAGGAACAATGAGTACCGCCCGTTGTTTTTCTCTTTCCAAGCCTGACACCTAATTTTCCGCACTTCAACTCTGATCTAACCGATTCGCCTACTGTCCGCCTCAGATGTAGACTTCCGAAACTTCCGCAACATTCTCTCTATTTCTCTCCAAAAATATAATTTTCTACATATTACTAATAATTTAATAATTATAGATACAGTTGTGAATTTTTTTAAATTATTTATTTTGATTCTTCACTTAATTTTTAGCTGCAGTCAAGTTCGAGACATGTGCATAACTAATGTGATATTTAGTAAAAGTATTGCATTATTAAGAATGCCTAATATTATTGTGTTGTGTGTCATCTTTGAAATATAAACCAGTTAAATTGTTTAAGTGATTGTGAATGAAATAATTACGATTTAACGCATTACAATTCGTACATTCATAATTATTCTGCGAATACGAGAGGAATATTAATATCTGTCAGGACTAACATTTATTTTCCGAAAGATCACGTCAATCTTTTGCAACTTTCGACGAGAGGCGACGAGGAATCTGTGCTCGATGCTCGCGAAATTATTCAACGCGCGCACATGTCGAATGCACATTCTTCTTTCGTCTCCAGCAAAAGCCTTGAGTTCCGATTGGTGGCACGAGTCAATTTCCCGCACCCAGTAGCCGCAACGCTTCGAGTGGCTAAAGTCTAGAAAGAGGGCTTGAAATTTCCAGGAACCAATTTGTCAGAGCTCAAGGCGGTTTTCCGCCTTCTCTTACTGCCTCTCCTCGCCCCGCGTCTCTTCTCTCTCTTTCTCTCTTTTTTTTTTTATTTATGACTCGCATAAATCGACGTGGATTGCCGGCGATTCGCGAAACTTTCACGATACGGCTGTAGACGGCGAGTTTTACTAACCCGCTACTGGTCATCGCACCTCAGTGGTCTTCCAGAGGGAGGAAGAGCCGGAGGATAGGCAGAGAGAGAGAGGGGGGGGGGGAGGACGAGAGACGGGAGCGAAAACCCTCGATATAAATCGCCATGGGGCTCTAATTCTCGCCACAGTTTATATGTTATTGCATTTATCACGAGTACGTGACCCGAGTTCGAGTCGCGCGAGTTCGCGCGGACACGCGTTGCACATACGCGAGATGTGTTATGTGGTACGTGAGGACATATATTACGCTACGAGGTACATGTGTGCCCCCGCGCGCAACGCGACGTCCATGAAAACCTATAATGAAATATCACCAACGTGTCGTAAATTTCCACGGAACGTCGGCTATTTGCAAATTGTCCGACCGACGCGACGCGACGCGACCTGGCGACCCGCGATTGTCTTCGACTCTCGCGACTCTAATCTCGGCTTTTCTTCTCGGCCCCCCTTTCGATGCGATGTTGCAGCCATAAAATATGTAACTGCGACTGCCGCGCATCGGCGCCGGATCTGTAACAGGCCAAACTGCTGTTTGCGGAGATTGGGTTGAATTATAGCGTAGATTGCGCGCGTCCGTGCTTCCGAGGTGTCCAATTTTCTTTTGCTTGCGCATACCGAGATTTGTCTTCCGGCTCGCCGCCGTGGTGTGAACATATTTTAGACTTACCCGCGTGAATTACGCAACTATATACGTTGGACTCACCCCTTTTTTTTTCGACCTGAATGAGCGTTGATGCCCGCGGGAATAACGAACTAGATCTTCTGAGTTATTGCGGCCAGTGTCCTGTGCAATTGTTGCATATATACATGAGACATGTAGACTGTGTATCTTCATAACCGTACACTTCAAACTTCATAACTTCAGATCGTAATTGTGATTTAAGTTGTTGCATATTTACTTGTATCTGTTTTTTACACGTAAGGGCCTTACTCGATGCATAATTTTCCTCAACCGATCCAGATCTCGTTTCTTTTCTATATTCGTGCAGCGCATGATGTACGCGGTACGCGGGAACAAGATGCAAGAAATAATTTTGGCCGAACTCAAACTTGAATACCAAAATGTCAGCTGTATTGTAAGAATAACTTATAAGAATTTTTCGCACGGTTTACAACTAATAAATTCACTTCTCGTTTCTTCGAACTAAATTGCGAGGACGTACGGGAGCGCGGAAAGATTCTACTATTCAAGAGCTTCATTCTGAGCCATTCGGAAGATTCGTTTGGAATGACGAAGTAGCGCTGTAAGTGCTTTCAAAGAATGCTTGAATTCACGACTAAAATTTACTTAAATTGCCTCTTTAAGAACACATTTGAACTTTCCGTTATGACATTTTAACGCAATCAGAGGTATTTTTATCATGTAAAATTTGTTTGTAAGCATTGTAGCTTATTTAATTGTGGCTTACATTCTTTTACATATATCAAACATTTTATTTATTAAAATATTATTATAATTATAAGCGTAATTGCAATTAAAGGGTACAAGACTTAATTTTGACAATGTATATATTCCTTCCTTATTAATTAGACCATACATTGCTACGAAATGTTTTCTAAGAATTTTTAAATGCTACCACTAGTGAATATATTTTTGCCCCTAACGCCCGTGCAGTTCGTACAATAGAAAAGTAATATTTTTCAGGATTATCACGCGAATTTCAACCAGTGAATTTATCCTTCGTGCCACGAGAATCGAAATAAATTGTGGGAATGGCGAGAGGCACACGGAAATTCTTTCCACCGTCCGTTTCGCTTAAAGTTCTTCTGGCACAGAATAAATAATTTATCCGACTGGCCGCAATGAATAGCTCGCGGCGGATGGAAGAAGCGAAAACTTCTGTCGCTTATTATTCGCTGTAGCACGGCATAATTATCAGTGAATCAAAAGGCGAAAGGACGCCCAGGTATTTTGTGCTTGCCGAGAGTACTTCCATTCCTTAATCCCACCGCCGCTGCCGCCGCCGCCGCCGCCGCCGCGCGCGCGACTCAATGGATCAATGTGTAATTACAACGACTCCGAAACCGGGAAGTGAAAATTAAGATTCCAAATGAATGCAAGAAATAAATTGCGCTCCTGCGAATTTCGCGGATATTACGGCCAGAGAACTCCGGCCGGAGGCGATGGTGAGACATTATTTCAATTAGGGAACATCAATTAGAAGGCACTAGCGTTAGTTCACTTTCTCGTTGCATGCTTGAAGTCACTTTGCTGAAGTTTACGTCCCGCTTATAGGGCCGTCTTTGGAGTTTAAGAGTGTGAGAATTAATGTCGCGGCTCTCTGCGCATCTCCTTTGGGACACCTTGGCAGTTAAGAGAAACGAATAAACATTCTTACTCGATAAGAAAGAGGTTGTAATAATAATATTAAGTGTGTTCCGAAGGGAGTCTGGTAAATAAGTAACTGAAGAAAAAAATAATTAAAAGTTATTATTATAACAAACCTTTTCAATAAAAAAAGGATCACTGATACAAGTACTTCGTTTTCTAAAAGCTATGTTGTTAAGAGTACACTTTTTCCGATGATTGAAAACATAATTTTACTTTGTGGAGAGAAGCTCCTTCAAACTTTTATTTTATCGCCGATAATAATGAAACAACCAGAGATCTAATATGAATCAATTAAGAGATAAGAAATCCATCCCATCTAGAATGAAATATTCCGATGGTCGCGCGAAGAGCAAAAGGGCGAACGAAATTGGAATTGTAATAAATTATTGAAATCCGATAGCATTCGCGGACACGGCCGGATGAATATGTAACAATCGATACTAACCAATTTCAAGCATTTATGTTTGATATCAATTTCCCTTGGCCAATATTTTCGAAGCAACTGCACTGGGTTATTTTAATCCCCCGGCTGCCAATCCGCTCTTTATCGTCGACCGCGTCACAGAGTTACCTCATTGTTTCGTGTCGTATTCGTATATATCGCTTCCGTCTCTTTATTTGATTTTAATTACCTCGATGAATTGATATATTATAAGAAAGAGTCAATGTGTGTGTGCATGTGTCTACGTATGTGCAAGAGACTGTCGAATTGCTCGCGTCCAATTTCTTATCCAAGGTTCTCATGTCAAACAATATATCTCTCTGTGTCGAGTTTTATATTATTTAATATAATAATACAAAATATTTAATAAAATATTAAGTAATATTTAGCAATAAATTTTGTAAAAAAATATTAAATAAATAGTAAACATACGATATAAAATATTTTTAAATCTTACTACATGTCAGAATTTTATTTTCTAAAATTTTTTTGTTTTGAAACATCTCTCGGAGCGCTATCAATACCAATATTACAAAGAAATATATGGAAAGGTGTGAAGGAATAGAAATCCTCTTGGAGTCATCTTCGACTTTCGAGAATGGGGTCTCAGAGATTTCCTAGCTATATATAATGTATATGAGACATTTTTCTCCGACGAAGCTCAGTCGGCCTCATTAAGCCTCCCAGGGAATCCCAAACCCCTCGTCAAGGAGCTCGCAAAAAAAAAAGAAAACCCGCGGGATTGAAAAATCGCCGACGTGACGCGGCAAATTGCGTCATCGCCGACGAAATAACTCGCCATAATTATCGCCACCTGAATAATTGCGAACGTCTCGTTATCGTGCCCGCGTGACTGCTTGCCAGGACTGACGGGAACCGGAGCCGGGCCGTTAAATGGAAATAATTCCCCTAGGACAGCTTTCCATGACCCGTTTAATTCTTCCCTCGTATTTTCCAACTAGCAATGGAATACGCTAAAATACTCTCATTTTACCGTTCTTCATTTAGCCGTTCGCCACTATCTCTCTCGTTTTATATACATTATGTTAATACGTATATCCGACGGAGGAAGTATAATCCTCGTATTGATCCTGGAGTCGGAAGTATAATATACGCATATAGGCGCAGGATGCGTGATACGAAACTCAAGTTCCGTAAAGTTGCGTTAGGCGCCCTTAGAAATTTAACTGGAGTTCGATCCGCTTTACAATGTGATATCAAAATGTAGCACGTAGTTCGAATAGTTTCCTTGAGATTGAAGTGCATGCTCAACCCTAATAGTTGTTCCTCAGATCGAAATGCTTGAAGAGTTTGTGATAAGGGAAGAGTTTATGGGTATATTGCAGAATGCGCAAAATTCTTATGTGAAACTTTTGAGACTTGAAATAGACTTTCTGGAAAAGGAGAATTAACAGTAGATAGTATTCTTTAAAAACTTTCATGCATTTGAGAATAATTAAAATTTGACAAAAATAAAATAAAATAAAATAAAATAAAATAAAATAAAATAAAATAAAATAAAATAAAATAAAAATAAAATTAGCCAAAACTTGAATCGTCAGTTTATTGTTATTAATAACAAAATCTCGATATTTTACAATTAGATAAGCATCAAATTGAATGGCTCACACGTATAGTTTCCGCCGTAGAATTACACGGATTAAATTGTCGAATAACATTTTCTTTTAAATAGAGAAAATAATATTAAGAAATTTTATATCTCGATCGTTATGCGACATCGCTCTGAAAGCGTCATCTGCCGATGAACAGCTTCCTGTCTCCGGAAAGGAAAGTGCGATGGAAGATTTTCACGCTCGAAAAAACTCAATAGATGGATGCGCGGCTCTTAAGGGACGAATGTCCGATGGGGATTGAACGTCCAAAGGGGCACTGAATGGTCTCCGGTGGCAAGTACAAGTGACGACGGCCACGAAAAAGCAGGCTGCGTACGCATTATGAAAGAAATACCAAATGGAGTGGAAAACACAGGCAACCCTCCGTCTGTGCTTTTTCCACTTTTCTCACCCTTTTTCTTGTGCGCCCGACCCACCCTCGCGCCCGCGCGAGCGACGGTCCCATTGTAACTGGACTTGGAAGTTTCGCCGCAGCTGTCGGTTCGACACGTTGAGTTACAGTCACTCCATCAAGTTCGCGGCGAATGGAGCAGTGGAAAGCGTGGCAATTGGTGGCTTTTACCTCTAACTTGCGAAAAATGCGAGAAAATCCCGGGGAACTCGCCTCGCCGAAATACGGATGCCACGGCGAAGAGTACACTCGGAACTTTGACTCTTCGATCTGGTGAAGAGCTCACTTCGTAACGTATTTACGATGGATTCAAGAGGTGATTTTATCAGATTAAACTAGATTTGTGTGCTTCAACCAGACTACAATCTAACAATGTTTTCTTGTATCGTTTGATTTCAGACTTTATTTTCAAATAGGTAAAGTGAATGGTATATAAATAATGATGTCTGGTCTTTTAATATGTTCAATCAGAAAATGCACAGTTTTACAGTATTTGTGAGATATGTAGATAAAATCTATAAAATTTGTAAAATTAAATAAAAGTAAATAGTCTCAAATATATCTTTCGCAACATTTGGTATTGAAATGCTGTTTATTCTTTTTAGCGAAAAAAATCATAGCTTCTTGTTTTCCTTGCTCAATGTATGTGCTAATAATAATTTATTAAAACTAAGAATGAAGTATATAAAAACTAAGAAAGTGTAATTTATATCAATTTTTTTTTTAAATTATGGATGTTTTTTCTCGAGTTTTCTTTTTAGATACAATATTCAAAATTTTAAAATATAGACTTTTATTACCACTTCTTTATAAAGTTATCTTGTAGAAGAACAATATATATAAGTTTGTCGAATACGCGTAAGAGTTCACTCAAAATTCTACACAATACTACAGTTTAGTTTTGTTAGCGGAACAACGGGAGAGAGAAATAATGAAATTAAATCGAACGAAAAAAGCTTGCGGAACAAAAACGTGCCATATTCTATTTTCCGGCGCGAGTCCGAGCGTGCTAGTCGAATGCGATTCGGCGTCCGGAAACGCGTGTGTAAAATCAGTGATTCGTATCGCCTGGGAGCAACATATTCCATAGTAACGCAAATACGGGATTCGGCATATTGCGTCAGTAAACACCGCATTCGCGTGTGTATTCACATTGAAACGTGGGGGACACACACGGCGGAGCGCCTGCAACAGAGATGAAACTCGGCGTTAAGCGCTCGCCTATAGATACATACTTACGCGAGATGTGGATAGACGTTGGCTTCCTCAAACTGCGATATCGCGAGATTTCAGCTGCGATAACAATAGAAAAGTATAAAGGATTGGACGAGACTACAATTTGTCTGTATTGTGAAATTTCGATTGAGAGCGTCGTGTTAAAAAAAGCTTGGATAATTTTTTAATTAAAATTTTAAAATCTACGTACATCAATCTTGATATCTTTGTGTCTCGAGAGACGCTACAAACTTTGATTGCTCAAAAAATAATATCCTGACGGAAAATTATTACGACGCATATGGACGACGGTCTGAACAAGTAGCTGATGTATTATAGTATTACACTGTACGAGATTGCTTTTTTCGGGTTGAATGAATCGCGGTTGACTAGTCCAAGCGTGATTAATATGAATACTAACAAGGCGAAAATTCGTCCTGCCACGGATTTCGCGCGGGTGCCGCGGCTCAACCGCCGCGCTGGTGCACAACGATTTAATTAGCTCCCGCGGCCCGTGATTGCCCCTGTCATCTTATGAATATGCGGTACGAACATTTATTTCAAAGTTCGTTAATTCGAAATCTCCGACATAAAATGGTAGCAGGTCGGCACGTAGGTCGCGACGGACGTTGCGCGCTCGAGCGCAGATCGTAGCTTTCCGCGCGGTACTATCGTGCGCCGTGTCAATTTTGCTGCATTACAAAATTTTTTATTAAAGGCACATGAAGGATTGAATGTAGCGTAAATACTTGATCCTCCAGCACATCACCTCTTTTTGCAGTAGAATATTACACGGCAGATATTACGCGGAAGGTAATCGCAGATTTTGGACCTAATTGAGTCTATTGGAATTTTGCAAAATTTCCAAATAGTAAAGTGACGTCTATTTTATTGGACGTCACTATATGTCGTCTTTTAACATCACTCTGCTACTTGGGGATGTATATGTACGACACAAAGCATATCTACAAAAATAACTCTATATTTAAGTATTCCATATCGCGCTTGTGTCAACGTTACAAAAATAGATTACGCCGCGGCAGATATCGGACGTGGAACTTTTTCCAGATGCGTTTTAGAGCTCCCTGCTCTGCTTATTAGACCGTGTTCTCGGTACGGAAGTTGTAATGAAGCGGTCACGCCGCGTGGGGGAACAACGTCCCTAACACTCTGCGGTCGAACGAAGGCGACTTTTCTGCCGCTGATATCACGGCGACTGCATGTTTCAGCAATGCGGTTGCGCAAACAAGCAGCAAGGGGTAGAATGTTTGCGGCGAGTTCTATAATACGGGCAGAAAGCCGCGGGAAACCTCCACCGCGAGAGTAGATATACCGGGCGTATATATATATATATACGACGCGCGCACACAATGCCGCGGAGCTTACGAATTTTGCGGAAAAGTCATCCATGCGTGCCGCTGTACGTGACCGTGCATTGCGTTATATAACTCCGAGAGAGTAATTGTGGTCGCTCCGAGTGTGAATAGCGATTACTGAACATAGTTGGAGAATTCACGCAACGCGCTCCGTCGCCTCGTGCCATAATTTGTACCTCCCCTGAGAAACATATGCTGTTGGCTCCATAGATCTGTTTCGGCAATAAAATTATTTGTTACATGTATACGCGGCCATAACCGCAAAATGACGAATTCCCCCTGTGATACTGGAATCAATTAAAAATTGCCGTTTCTTTTAAGATATTGTAATTATATAGCACCAACTCATTTTCATTTCCTTTACATTTCTTAATTAAAAGTGGAAAAAAAGCTTCGGTAATATCTTTCTTTACAACATTATTAATTAGAAGGGTTAATTTAGACTTCATAAAATAATTACGGCTATTAAAAAAGAGTAGAAATTATGCGGAAATTACATTATCTTAAACTTAAATTGAATTATCTCGATAAAAGGCCTGTCAGTCGCGTTTCCGTGTTATTAAATGAGATATTCCGTATCTTGGATCCGGGAAAAGAGAAAACTAATTTAAATTTAATTTAACTTATATAGATCAACTAAACATATTTTAATTAGTTATACCTAATATTAAATTTACATAAATTTACAAAATCCTTCCCTTATAATTTCACTTAATTTACGGAAATTAAACTACATGGAAACATACAACTACTGCAAAACTATCGTATTCTAGATCGTAGGAAAATAGCCATTGCACCTCTCGATGGACTAATAAATCTTGAGCGGCCGGCGCGGCGCGCTCAAGCGCTCAAGCGCTCTAACCAAAGCGGATTTGATCAGAGAACTTCCCAAGGTTTGACTCCGTAACGTGTGGTTTAATCGAGCGAGGCTGCGTTCGGTTAAAAACTTTTCGGCATTATTCGATAATAATATTCGTTTGCGAGCGGCTCAAGTGCGGCGATTGCCAGACGAAAGTACTTTAAGTCGATATGTATGTGCCGTGACGTGATACCATTATTCTCGAATTAGTTTCGATGTCTGACTTTAATGCTGTTACTACTACTTCCAGCCATGTGGTAATACCGATCCCTTTTCGCCTCCCATGCCCTTCCTTATCCTCGCCCTATATAGCCTCACTTTTAAAAGTGCAGTCTGGACTGCGACAAAAACTAGGACGTGAAAGGGTTTAATCGTGAATGCAAAAGTAGGCGTGAGCCCTTAATCCTGGAATTACGAGAAAAAGCGAATATCACACGTCAGTTGACGAGAACAGCTTTATAAAGCTGCACACAAAATAGATACATATATGTATATAGTGTTATAAATTATATTATATATATTTTAAATAAATATTTGAGGAGTGCTTTATAGATACGTAGAAATGAATGAAATTCGAGAAGTAATTAAATTTGTAAAATTATTAATTGAACATATGTATGTACACATATATTCGATAATTTCGCGAATTTTCATTGTTTCATTTTACATTTAGAACAGATTCTATCAGATCCCATGTCGGATGTACGCCAAACGAAGTGAAATATCGCGATATCGCGACTGGATGGATTTTTCAATCTGGTTCTTTTCAATCACCAGATAAATATCGTGATATCTGTCATTTACCGAATGCGGAAGATGTAATCAAATTTTAAATCGTTAATGCAACGCGACACGCGTTTCGATCGCTCAAAAACAAATAGTATCGAATTCAAAGAGCATGTTAATTCAAAACGACGCATCCGCACACGACGACGGTATAAACCGGATATATACCAGAGTTGTCGGTCCGGACCACTTTGCTTCCGGTTTGCCACATAAACGCGGCTGCTGTTTGCTCTCGAGTTGTTTACAAACATTGTTTCACATTTGCGTGTGACCCCCCCCCCTCCCCCAACGCACCGTTGAGAATTATCGATAGCTTTGCTTATCGCATACAGCCGTGTATGCATACACACATATAGACGGTGTTTTGAATATATCAGGATACTTTAAGGATATCCTCAATATACAGCGGCGTGTACATCGTGAAGCGCTGGTAAAATATCGCCGGCGCTTCGAAACGCGTCAACGCGATAGAAATTTTTCAAGGCTGCATCACGGAGACAGTTATTTCCATCATCATGTTGATGCTTATTACATTTGTATATGTACATCTATAGTTTGGAATAATCTCAAATATTGAAAATTCTTATCGAACACCACGGATATAAAACTTCATGTAATAGTAAGTCGACGTAAATTATTTTCCAATTAATTTAAAAATGGTTTTCGCAGCTATGCTTTTTTATATGGATTAAGATAGACGTTTATGTTATAAGAATATCAGAAACCTAAACGCTATTGTTAAATTTATGCGCATATATTTAAAGCTGTTGAAATGATGGTAATCTAATATATTACATCGCGATATATTACACCGCTCATTGCGAATAATTGTGCAAAGATTTATGCGTGCAGTCTTGTCAAGCGGTTGATGGACAGCCGCGATACATATTTCCAACCGCGTATACACGGTGGTTGAACCATTAACCAAATGTTTCTCGCAGAACATACGTATAATGATTTCATGCTGTGCAGTAATTAATTATGCTTAACGAGGTTAATAATAGAGGTTTCGGAAGAGAAGAGGTTTTGCGGGCGGCAAAGGGAACCTGCGGGGGTATAATACCGCGCCGATCGCGCGCGCGAGTTCAAAGCGCGGACGAGGGGGGGGGGCTCTCGATCGAAGTCGGCGTAATCTCGCGTATACGCGAACTTCCGGAGGTTTTAATGTGCCCCGGAGGTAATCGGCAACTCCGGGTGAATCCGGGGCGGTTGTAATCGCAAACTACGTAATCCGTGCAATTCGCGACCCACTTTTTTGATGAATATATTGGATCGCTCGCGGAAAATAATGTCCGTCTCTCTACCTGGATAATTTCAAGTTTCGGGAACTGGCACTCCGCGAGATAAATTGTTGTTTAATATTACACGTCAAATTTTGGTTGTGACTATTCTCAACAACAACAACAAAATAGATTCAGCTTGGGACGTGTCGTATTTTCGATGGGATTTTTAACTCCTGACAAACTTATTGTTAAATACGAGTTGCTTGAGACTTGAATTCATTCCCATCGCGCGCGCGAGACGACACACACGGGGAGCAGCGCTCAGTAGGAAAAATTGTGACGGGAGAAGTGGGAAAGATTGGAGGACGGTGAGCGCGCCGGACGGTTACTTTGGTTGTCCGGAAATTAAGAGTAAAAAGAATTGGCCGTCTGCCAGATCGTGTTACGCGAGCAAATCCGGACAACTAATAATGAAACGAGCGATATAGTACCGCGGCTACGACCGAGCGACTACGGGCGTGTCTATAAATTTACGACAATTTACTATAACGGCCGGCGGCCACGAGACTCGTGGCGGTAGCGGAAAAGCTAAATTAAAATTTCGGCCCGGCGTATCGGACCGGAAAGAAAAAACGGGGAACGATTGAAATGACGGCCGAAATTGTGGGCGAAACGAACAATCGCGTGCAAGCGATCCTCCTATATGTATTTGTAGCCGAAGAAGCTCTTTTGCAATCGCCCGTACCGGATTTATTAAAAACGATATGCTGTTCTCTGTTTTGTCAATTTCTACAATATTATATCTTTTATCTTAAAAATAAAAAAAAAATTTGTAGATTTCAATGACATAATCAACAATCCGATTCGTGTATCTTATAAATGTTTGCATTAATTTAGTATTAATTTGTCATTTTGTAGTTTTGAAAAATTTAACGTATTAAAATGATTAAAATCACAAAAAAATTAATTATATAACTGTATATGAGGCAAGGTTGCAATGTCAATAATTTTAAGATAAAAATATTTTCGTGTTTTTTTAATTACAAAACACGCAGAACACAAAAACAATATTTCGTACGGCGCTGCGCCAGCCGTGAAAAACAGATAAAAATTTGATGTTTCATGACGTGGCAGATTGAATTTTTGGATGGTTCCCATGCTAATATATAAAACCAATTCGAAATTTTTCTTGTGTAAATGATTGACAGAAATCCGATATCGATTATGCCAAAATTTTGAAATTGAGTAAAAAATACCATTTATTTCTGCAGCATGCGTTGTGCTTCTTTTTATTATTGCTATTATTATTTACCTCTGAAGTAATTATACTGTATCTACATTTTCAATTTAGAGGAAAATGTTATTTACTTAAAATTGTTATTTATTTACAAAAGAGTACAAGACTGATTTGGTAAAATTTCATTCATAAATGTTACATATCTTTTGTTACATTCAATCGATAAATCTCATCACTATTTCAAT
Source organism: Temnothorax nylanderi (assembly GCF_030848795.1). Classification (NCBI taxonomy): domain Eukaryota; kingdom Metazoa; phylum Arthropoda; class Insecta; order Hymenoptera; family Formicidae; genus Temnothorax; species Temnothorax nylanderi. The sequence continues at coordinate 586,997 of NW_027249124.1, forward strand.
AACGACTAAGATCCACTTTTATCGCGCTGTCCGGATCAGACGATCCTGGCGATTGTCAATAGTATAGCGACCTTCTGTCTTGTATTTTTCATTTTAGCCGTCCGCACGGGAAAGGCGGACGGCATTTATTTCTCTCTTCTTTTTGAAATTTGAGGAGAAGCGATCGAAAAGCTGAAGTTTGGCTTCCCCTCGCCATTGAACGCCACGCGGGAAGGTGAAGGAGAGAGAGAAGCTCACGGACAATATATTGGAAATATCTCCACGGTGGTATAAAGATTCCACGAAGAATAACGCAGACTTCATAGCGCTTTTGTGCGCATAGTTTCGTCGGAATGTGATTCAGTTATGCATGAGGTCGTCGGCAATGACGCAGCGTAACGTAAGCCAAATTTTGGTATCTGGAAGGCTATAAGTTTATGCTTTGTATCGGACACTTTTTATATATCGGCATAACGCTATGAAATCGTGTACTTACATTCGCAACGTCAAACGACGTCGTAAAACGTCAAACTTTTATCAGGTTTTCTTTTACAAAAGTGACTTTGTTTTATATGACTACATTTCGCCAGCTATCTAATCTAATTTCGTATAACCAGACTTGTAAAAGAGAATAGTAATGCATTAAATTTACTCGTTCTAGTGTGTTCTGCAAAGCCAGGGGGTATTCTTGTTCCTACAATGAAAGCCGTATAAACTATCTTCCGTCACAATTCTGCTGTCCTCAATAGTTACACCTGCACTGGTCGTCATTTATATGCACGATATTTAGTGTTTCGCTGCTCTGTAATCATAATGCATTTCTACGTGACATTGCAATGGTCGCCTCTTCGAGAAATGGAAATTATATTATTGGAAATTGTTGAGATAATAAAGGCACTGTGCAATAATTTGTCCTTTATAGTTTGTATTATTTGAATGAAAGAATATAATATGTACTTTTGTTCTCATACGGATTTTTTCCCTAAATGACGCACTAGATATACGAATTAATTAAATATTTAAATTATAATTTAAAAAAAAACTCGATTTAGGAGAAAAACAGTTTTGGATACACACTATAGAAACCACAACTTATTTATATGTTTCGCAATTAATCGTTTTTCGATGTTGCGGATATCATTAACAACGAACGTTGACACAGTTAAACAGCTATGTAGCTATTATGATTCAACAAAATAAAATTAAATGAAATTATGCAGATAGATTTATTTTCTGATAAATGGGTCATTTTACGTTATCGAAAACATGTATTTTGGTTATCTCATGAATTTACTAATGATGTAATTTTCCAATACTAATTTTGTCCCTTAATGCATTTGTGAATGCAATATTATAAAACAAATAAAAATTACAAATAAACATGAAAATTATATAGTAATATAAAATGTATATTATATATAAAATATATTATTATAGAAATAATTTACAATTAACATGTGAAAATCATTTCTAACGAATCCTTTTCAACTAAATAAGGTAAAAGGTTTTGACCATATTCTTAGTATTTCCATATTTACATTATTTGTTTTAATAAGATTACGCATGAAAAAGGGACGAAAATGATTTCGTTTTATATGTACATAAATTCCTCCCGCTATCACAGAGGCTCCGCAAACATTTCTCGCCAGTCCTCCTTTTTATCGAAGCAGATTTTTATGAGCCAGTATCACAGAGACATCGTAGTCACAAATCCTCACGTTCCATAAGGACACCCGGCACCTTCTTTCATCATCGAGAAAAGCATTCATCGAGCACACGCATTCGTTATTTCTGTGCTGCCACCCTGGCGTCGTCTCCTTGCCATTCAATTCGTCAGCATTCCAAAAGACAGCGGCAATGAAAGAGAGAAAGCGGAGCCAATTCCGGGCTCCCAAACGAGAGGGCACAGCGCCGTAGCGGGACGAACAAATGGCCACCGAGAGAGTGCGAGAAACCCCCATAAAAACAAAGCACTGAAAACAAAGGACAATCGGTTATGATTCGCGCCTCCTCTTTTCATCCCTTTACTCTCCCAACCCATTCATTTCTCTCGTTGCGTATCTACGACTCGCGCGATGTCGCTGAAAGACGCGCGAGCATTTCTCTCTCCTTTGTCGCGCGTACGATATATATAATATATCTCTCTCTCTTTTCTCCGGACTCCACGGCGTTTCTTATGTCTTATCTCTCAACTCGTTTCTGCGAAACACGCATTGCCGGTTTTGTTCGAACCGCGCCGCGCCGCGCCGCGCCGCACCGGTGATTTACGACGATTCTTGTCTCAGCGACGAGTCTTTGTGTCGCGCTTTCGCGCTGATAATGCGCGCTTTCCTGTCGCGAGACGCTGTTCGAAATAATTGCGCTCTTCCGTATCAACCGCGTGACTCGCGGATGTCCTCGACTGAGAAAAATCCCGCTCGTTCCCGGGCCCGTGCCGTGGCAGACATGAAATATGCTTAGGTACCGCGTGTGTAAAGGGGAGTAGTTTACACACGCAACGATTAGTGGCGCCAACTGACTGGCATTCATTGGCGCCAGAAACCGACTGGCAAACTCACAAGTGTTTACACAGTGATTGGCGTATAATATGGAAAATATTTAACATTTATTAAACACACGGTAAATGACAGCAAGCATATAACCTCAAATTTTGAGGTTATATGCTTTGGCCAATAACCGCCAGTAAACGCCACATTATTAGCGCCAGTTTTTGTGTCAAGTGTTTACACTTGCATTTTTACTGGCGTTAGTCGATTGGCGCCACTAATCATTGCGTGTGTAAACTCCCCTTAATCCGTAATCGCCGCGCTGCCGAAGAGCGTGCTGTTGCTGACGTATGCGAACGTATGGCGATGGAATTGTTCGCTCATGCGTGAAAAATATTTCCCGCGTCCAATCTCGCGCGCCTCGCCATGAACGATTTGCTCGATGATAACTTTCGCGCGTTTACGGATTTCGCTCTCGCGAGTCGCGTAAACGTGTGTATTTAGCATAGGTAATGTCCCTTCAATTTCGAAGCTTCATGCAATTTCGCCGCTTTTTCAATATTTTCATATCGTCGCGCGCTCTAATATTTATTTAATTCCGCCGACCACGACAAAGCATTACAATTTTACGGCGCAAAATCGAAATAGCGTTTCGCGCGCGCGGCAAATATACCGAATGACGATGCGGAAATAGCGGCATCCGCGTAACGAGCTTTGCACGCGCGCAATTTTCACACGGCGCGTTAAAGCCAACAAAATAATTTGGACGCGAAAAGCGCGCGTAGCCCGCGGTCAGCGGATTAAATATTGATTTATTCTGAAAAGACACGCAATATATAGGCCGGGAAAAATTTTTGAATGAAACCCGTGTGCGTCGCGCGCGCGATCTTTCAGTATATTTCGATTTCGCATTGTAAGCTTGCCGGCGACGATATAGGTCCGTGCCGAATATCGATTTGCCTTTGCGGCGCGTGACTGCGTGGCAGTTTTAAAAAATATATGGAGCGATCCGCGTGTAAAATAGTAAAATGGAATAAGTTAGCATTAGCATCAAGTTTTATATTACAATGAAAAAATATTCTACAAACATTTAATGAAAATGCACTTAAATGCTTTACGCGAAAGCGCTGGTTTATTGAACCACGCATTTCGCAGAATATATGCTTATAAGTCATAACTTTATCACGGTATTCCTCAATCAGTTGAAAAATAAGATATAATACCTAACATTACGCTCTGTTTGCGCGCTATAACACTATAACGCGGTGCGTTACGGCGGAGTAGAAAATTTTATGGCTCAGCCGAGTTTCCTATAGAGCAGTAACTTAGAAGCATTATAACGACCATTAGCGGGGCTCTTACTCAACATATGCATTTAGCGTTGGGGGTTGTAAAAGCTCCTAATTACGTCCGCGTCTTAGAAACTTGTACATTATGTGCTCACTCAGTTATTTTACTATAGTACGCAATGTACGAGACAGTTATAAACAATATGAAATTCGTTATTATTGTTGCACACTACAAACGAGTGTTTTCTGTTTCAAATTATGTGTAGTATACGTGTGGAAGGTAGTTTAAGTAGCTATAAATTATTAGCTAGTAAAATAAGTCACTTATTTACACGCGCATTTACACTTTTAGGTATTTTAGAGAAAAATTAGTTTTCCTAATACATCAAAAACTCATAATACAGTTATTACAAACAAATTGTGGTGATTGAAAGGCTATTATGAGAGTACAACGCGGTTATCAATAGATTTCATACATCAAAATTAATTTATTTTAATTTCCACAAAATAATAGAGTCCGTTACAGTTATCACAATTACTCAAAAATTATTTTAGATAGATCCTACACTAAATGGGTGTAGGCAGGCGAGGTAAAGAATAATTCCGAACAAACCCTACAGCTGCTTCATAACTTTCACGTAGCACTCACTGCCATTCGGACAATAGCGATTGGTTAAAATCTCCGGCGTCGTAAAACGGGAAAGGAGCCGTTCAGCCGAGAGAGAGGGAAAGAGAGAGAGAGAGAGGGAGAGAGAGAGAGGAGAGAGGAGAGAGAGATGGAGAGAGAGAGAGGGGAGAGAGAGGAGAGAAGACGAAGGAGACGAGGAGACAGACCAGAGACGGAGAAGAAGAGAGAATAACTTGTTATTTATTAAGTAATGAACAATTTTCGTTTCAAAACAACTATCTGCAATGGCAAATACGTGTTTGATTCCCTTAAGAAAACTTGACGGTTTCAAAATAGCTACAATAATTTCAGGCTTTGCAAGATTTATTTGCAACTTTGCGTAGTGCGATATGGAATTTTCAACGAAATGAAAGTAATAAATAAAAACATTTTACGATTTTTATTGCTTTGCAAGTTTTATTTGAAGCGTTTATACAGATTCGTGTGCGAAAAACGATAAAATAGAAAAAAAAAACGAACAAAAATGCTCAATTTTCCTTTTCTCGTTCGATATCTCGAAAACTATCGATCGTACGCCAAAATATCACTGATCGTAACTTGTAGAGCGGGAAAAATCCTATAAAAAACACCTATTATGTTACTTTTTTGCGTCAATGAAGTCGAAAATCTTAGCGAAAGCGTTCGGTGCCGCATATCGACGTAAACAACGCGCCGCTGACGCGATGGCGACGACTCTCCACTTTGAAGCGCTCTACAAGGCGTAATTTTCAACGAAATGAAATGAATAACAAATAAAAATTGTAGGTTTTTTACGCTCTACAAGTTTCATTTGAAGCATTTTTGCAATTTCGGACGACAATAATGAGTAAAAAGAAAAAACTAAATATTATACTTTTTTATTTCCTTTCTCGTTCGATGTCTCGAAAACAATCGATCATACGTTGCTGACGTATGCGAACGTATGGCGATGGAATTGTTCGCTCATGCGTGAAAAATATTTCCCGCGTCCAATCTCGCGCGCCTCGCCATGACGATTTTGCTCGATGATAACTTTCGCGCGTTTACGGATTTCGCTCTCGCGAGTCGCGTAAAACGTGTGTATTTAGCATAGGTAATGTCCCTTCAATTTCGAAGCTTCATGCAATTTCGCCGCTTTTTCAATATTTTCATATCGTCGCGCGCTCTAATATTTATTTAATTCCGCCGACCACGACAAAGCATTACAATTTTACGGCGCAAAATCGAAATAGCGTTTCGCGCGCGCGGCAAATATACCGAATGACGATGCGGAAATAGCGGCATCCGCGTAACGAGCTTTGCACGCGCGCAATTTTCACACGGCGCGTTAAAGCCAACAAAATAATTTGGACGCGAAAAGCGCGCGTAGCCCGCGGTCAGCGGATTAAATATTGATTTATTCTGAAAAGACACGCAATATATAGGCCGGGAAACAATTTTGAATGAAACCCGTGTGCGTCGCGCGCGCGATCTTTCAGTATATTTCGATTTCGCATTGTAAGCTTGCCGGCGACGATATAGGTCCGTGCCGAATATCGATTTGCCTTTGCGGCGCGTGACTGCGTGGCAGTTTTAAAAAATATATGGAGCGATCCGCGTGTAAAATAGTAAAATGGAATAAGTTAGCATTAGCATCAAGTTTTATATTACAATGAAAAAATATTCTACAAACATTTAATGAAAATGCACTTAAATGCTTTACGCGAAAGCGCTGGTTTATTGAACCACGCATTTCGCAGAATATATGCTTATAAGTCATAACTTTATCACGGTATTCCTCAATCAGTTGAAAAATAAGATATAATACCTAACATTACGCTCTGTTTGCGCGCTATAACACTATAACGCGGTGCGTTACGGCGGAGTAGAAAATTTTATGGCTCAGCCGAGTTTCCTATAGAGCAGTAACTTAGAAGCATTATAACGACCATTAGCGGGGCTCTTACTCAACATATGCATTTAGCGTTGGGGGTTGTAAAAGCTCCTAATTACGTCCGCGTCTTAGAAACTTGTACATTATGTGCTCACTCAGTTATTTTACTATAGTACGCAATGTACGAGACAGTTATAAACAATATGAAATTCGTTATTATTGTTGCACACTACAAACGAGTGTTTTCTGTTTCAAATTATGTGTAGTATACGTGTGGAAGGTAGTTTAAGTAGCTATAAATTATTAGCTAGTAAAATAAGTCACTTATTTACACGCGCATTTACACTTTTAGGTATTTTAGAGAAAAATTAGTTTTCCTAATACATCAAAAACTCATAATACAGTTATTACAAACAAATTGTGGTGATTGAAAGGCTATTATGAGAGTACAACGCGGTTATCAATAGATTTCATACATCAAAATTAATTTATTTTAATTTCCACAAAATAATAGAGTCCGTTACAGTTATCACAATTACTCAAAAATTATTTTAGATAGATCCTACACTAAATGGGTGTAGGCAGGCGAGGTAAAGAAATAATTCCGAACAAACCCTACAGCTGCTTCATAACTTTCACGTAGCACTCACTGCCATTCGGGACAATAGCGATTGGTTAAAATCTCCGGCGTCGTAAAACGGGAAAGGAGCCGTTCAGCCGAGAGAGAGGGAAAGAGAGAGAGAGAGAGAGAGAGAGAGAGAGAGAGAGAGAGAGAGAGAGAGAGAGAGAGAGAGAGAGAGAGAGAGAGAGAGAGAGAGAGAGAGAGAGAGAGAGAGAGAAGAGAGAGAGAGAGAAAAGGAACTCGAGAATCGCTCGACAGGAAGTCGGAACGGCAACGCGCTCGACCTCGTTTATCCGCCGATGACGAGAAACGCCCGCCGTCGAACCACGAGAATTTAATAGAGGGACTTCCAGGGAAAGACAATTTTCTTGGTATCTTGGTGGAGCGGGCGGACAACTCGTCGGGCGAGGAGATGGACGGAGGGTGGATGATGTCGGACGAATCTGGAGAGCATCGTAGATTGGAGCGCTTCAACTTTGATTCTGAAAGTTACTCGTTACCCCCGCGGAAACGATGTCGCGTTTGTTATAATAGTTGTAATGCTTGTGTTGCAGCGAAATACCGAGAAATCCCGCTATGATCCGCCGTAGAGAGATAGACAATCTTTTTCGAACAGACTTTTTGTTATTGATGAATTATAAACCTTAATAATAATAAAACAATCATGTAGGTTAAAGATTGATTAAATTGGATTTATTAATTTAATTGAATCTCGTATATTATTTTTAAATCCAAGCTTCTGCTTCTCTCTCTCTCTCTCTCTCTCTCTCTCTCTCTCTCTTTCTCTCACTTTTATTCCAGAATTCAGCCAGTCATAAGATATTTTGACGTCAAATCGTTCGTGATGATTTGTTAGTCCCCCCCCCCCCTCCTCTCCTAGAGTAATGAAAGCACATTCGCATTTGTCTCTGCACCTCCGGGCGTTATACGGACGCCTCTCTTTACGACGTCCCAAATTTATTTTACAGCGCTATTATGAATGCGACGTGATCGCGCGACTCTCGGCGCTCGAATAGGACATAAGGAGGTCGACTTCTTGAGATCGTAAACTTCAGGATGACATTAAGAGCCGGTGTGATATCTATACGTATACACACACATATATATATATATATATATATAAAATAATTCCTACGATATTGAAGCTTACCAGGGGATCCGGCTTAATGGTTTATGGTATTTCAATTACGCATGCAATCATGCTGATATTACTATTGTTCTAATGCGCACCTACTATGTCTTTCGAGTATCCCGGGCGTAAACCCTTGAGGAACACAGTCCTGGAGCAAGAAGAGAGAAAGAGAGAGTGCCCAAGCGGCAAGTAAGAGATAGCACGAGAGAGGTACCGGAAGTCGAGGGGGTGAAGCTCGGATGAGCTACAGGGTTGTCCCAAACCGCACGCCTCCACCGCTATTGGTACCAATTCGACCACCGTACCCGGAGCGCAGTTCCGCCACTGGATTCGTCGCTATTGCCGGTGGCATTGTAATTGGCTGCCAAATGAGAGCCCGACCTCTCCTAAATCTTCCGAAGTTACACCATGCGGAATCGGTTACGGCGGCTCCTCTACGGTCTGAGAAAACGAAGATTCCCGGGATATTCTCGGTGAGACGGAAAATAACGACAAATAAAATGTCAGAGGAGAATAATAATGATCGAGAGCGTGTTCCAAATATATTAACGTTGAAATTATAATTATTACATCGATGTCGGTATCATTATATATATTACATTTCTTATTCTATTGCAAACGTTGGCTTGTTATTTATTTTCTATAAATTTTTATAAGATGCTGTACAATAAAAAATTTATAACCACAAAGGCCTTGCGATCTTTTTATTTAACAGCGAAGAAACTAACAAACGGGCAAGCGAAATCTAATAGCGCTTTCAAGAAAAAATTTGTATAATGGAGTTTTGTAGATCATTTCGGTTTTTTATTGTTCAAATCGAAACAATGAACAGTAAACAAAAAATAGATCCGTAAAGAGTTGAAAATCAGTTGAAAGGAGTGACAGTAAATCTGCGGACAAAGTGCACGAAATCGATTGAATGCTCCGAAAGGGGATCTTTTTCACGCATTCATATACCCTCGGCGTACACTCATTTTTGCAGACGCGACAGTCATTAAGAGCGATGATGATGGTTAGGCAGAGCGCTGTCTGCGACGTGAAAATGACTTCCAACGGAAATGCATATATATAACGATTGTGAGGATACTACCAGCGAAATATGTTCTTATTCTTCCATATTTAGTGTATGAGATTGCTCTTCTTGCTATATTGCTTGTCATTATTATCGCAATATTTGTTTTATATAAAAAATATCTTTATTTCTTTTCATTTCTTTTAAACCCTTGTTTGTACGTAACTCTGTAATTATTTGTATATGAGTACATATTTCTAAATACGTTTCTTGTGTTTGAGTGCTGAATATTTTACGTTACATAACAGAGATATTCAAGTATTAATTATATAATCTTGCCTTTTAAACTCGGTCCGCTTGCTTTCGTGTGTTTCGCTTGTTCAATTCTTGAACGTGTATGTACGTCAGCCGTTTACTGCCCCAGGCTTTGTGTATCAAATACCGGGACAGTTTATCGTGGCAAAGAGACTGGAAGCGTGAATCTAACATTGATTTACTGTTGTGTAATCGGTTGGCAGGACACATCGACAGTCGAAAGGCCTTAGAATTTATTTATAGACTCAATAACCTAAATATAAAACAAGAATCCAATATACATAACTTTAAAAAAATCGCACTCACACTCACACTTCTCGATTCAAAGTTTTACGAGTTTTACATTTCGACTTTTACTTTATATGATCTTTCTTCTTTAATAATTTCTTAGCTAAATATTTTTTAATTATAATATAACATTGCGTTTTATACGTTGTAACAAAGTTTTCACCGATATTTTGGATCGAAATTTAATTAAGATTAAATAAAGAATTAAAAATATTGATAAAAACTTTATTTCAATTAGCAAGAGCGTACTTGAGATATTGCTATAAACTGTAAAGTTACCTAATCATATTATATAATGTCAGATACTATAACTAAAACTACATATTGTAATCTCGCATACACAGTACACAAGAAAACTTTTTTTATCCAGGAGAAAAATTCATTTCACAACCCCTCGTGCCTTTTAAACTATAATGCTGCTTTACTATGCAGATTTGCTTATCTTTTAATACTTTTAGACCAGACGGCCCCCTTCACGGAAAACGATATACAAGAATAGATATAGTCAGCGGTAAAAAGTAGGACAATGCCGAGTCAAACTTAACTTCGCATTAATTCGCCAACGCGCATAAACACAATTTTTTTAAACTAATCGGGATTTTCCGACTAAAAATTCTCTGTTATAAGAGACGCAACGTACGGCAAAGGATACACACAGATTGTATCGAGCGTGACATCTAACATTTTCCAATATGTCCTCTCGCTTTGATCTCTAAAAGCCGTCGCAACCGAACGCCCAGTTGAATCGCTCGGCGAGGAAATGCAAGGAGCACGACATTATAAAAGTCACGGCGAAGTATGCGCAGGTATCGACTGGTATTAAGTAAACATTGTATCGTACGTTATATATGCTGCTATTACTTATTTTTTCTGGTATCTTTTTGTTTAAAAAAATTACCTACGTCGTTGCATAGATTAAGACATTATCTTGGAAGCTTGAAAATACAATGATAATGAAAGAAATTCTTTTTTCACACATAAAATTGTTCTTATTTTGAAAGATCTCACAAGCAGTGTAGTCTTTTAAAATTTAATAGAGAAGATATTGTAAAATGAAGATCTTTGCGTGTTTACAATGCAAAATTCGACAGCTTACATAAATATATAATAACTAACGATACTTAATAAATTATAACTTCATCGTGCGAGGAGAGGCGAAAGTTCGCTTGCTCAAAGTTATGAACTAGAGAAGCAAAGTCTTCTATAGAGCTTTACTGAAGGAAAAGGATTACGTGCGATAAATAATATTGCAATTATAAAACATAATGAAAATAGATAATATAAGCAATTAAGAAATTTAATTTATATAATTTATATAATTCGTAATCATGGCTGGAGGATACAAACTCGTGTAAATTGTTCTAATTTTCTTCACACGTAAGCGATGGACGGAATTGATATATTATTACGTGTTGGCAAATCGCGTGCGGTAGTTCGCGAAGCTGAAGGAGAGGAAAGAAGGAACGTGCCAAATTACACCGAAAAATCATTCCGACTACGTCGCACCCTATTCGACACGAGAATCCCTCATGCATAACAATCATGGCGAGGCAACCGTGGCGCGGTGGCAGTTGTTTTCAATAGAAGCGCCGTAATTGCAGGCAGACAAAAGAAGAAACCACGATAAGAAACCACCATGCCCGCCTTTCCACGAGCTCGTGCGGTATGCGAGACGTTGACTACGACTTCGGCGAGCATATATCTCGTCAGCGTCGTCGTCTTCGTGTCGTCATCGTCGTCGACGTCGCCGTCGCCGCCGTCTCGGCTGACTGAAAGGGGTTGAAAGCCGCGCCGGGGGTTGTCTGTTACATAAAGGGCGTATTCACACAATAATGCGCGCCATACCGTGTGCGTATCCCGCGTGCGGTTACGCGCGGAAATTACACGCTCCGGGAGACGTCTACTCCCGGAGCCGCGCGAGGGCGGGATTATCGAGAAGACGAGTCCGCAAACTACCCTGACTTTGGCCCTTACGCGATTGCGAGGGCGGAAACTGGAAAGCGTCGCGAATAACGAGAAAGGAAACAAGCGGGGAGCGCGAAGCGTCGCGAAGCTCGAATACCGCGAGAGAATAATTCGCGCGGAATATATCTAAAAATATTAGGTACATTTGGTGTGATTACGTAGGACAGGCTTGGACTCGGCGCAAAAGTCGGTTCTTATACGGAATAATCCTCCGTGGCCCTAGGAGTTCAAAGGGAGCTCTTTGTAATAACGAGAGGTCGGATTAATTCCAATTTCGCGGACATTTTTTACAGTCCCCACGCGCGTGAGGGGTTAAATTAATTTCTTTCATCGTCGGCGTTCTCGACCCTCCATTCGTCGTTTCTCGACGCGATCGTCGTAAGAATTATTCGAATTCCACGGCGCGTCTGTGATTCTTAACCCAGATCAATGCTGACGCTATCAAGGGCCAATTAGATCTTTTGCACGGTGATCTTCCTTTTGTTCGCCGCCCTTTCTACCTTCGTCTTCTATCTCGACAATTTTACACAAATTACGAGACTAGTGATTTCAAACGTAACGCGTAATGACAAGCTGTGACCATCTCAACTGGGATACAATTAAATATCACTCGCAACAATAATACTATTTTCTAATTAAAGATAATGTTTTTAAATACCTTATCCAAAAAAAGTACAATTTTGAATTTTATGCCATTATACAGATAACAAGAGATTTAAACTCTAATCAAGTCACTTTGTTTTAATACTGTTTTCTGTTTTTACTCTTCAGAGTTTAAGAGAACTTTCTGTCAATGGTAATTGTTTGCTGTTAAGAAATAAATAACCATAACCCGCTAATTTTATTTTTATTTAAACACTACAATATTAACACGCTTTATTATGTTTATATCATCTTCTAACAGAAATAAAAACGCATTGTTATGATTTCTGTGTCATTAACTTACTAATTTTATGCATTTTTGTCGATATATGCAACGCAACTATAGTACAGTTATTATTGCGAGATAAGATAAATGCGCGCGGAGAAACCTTCTGCACGATTAGAGGAGCGGTATTAGATCGCTGAACTCCTCATTCCGTCGATTGATCGCCGCACAGCTCAGGGAAGACATATTCCGGGAGATCTCCCGGAAATCCGGAATAAAGGTGAGCGAGTACAGAGGATGAAGGATAAATCGCGTTCGTTGTTAGGGCTTTCTGGGAATCGCGTTCCTGCTCTTGAAGGCCTATTAGTGGATCCCTGTCGTCTGACCGCTCGGGCATGGCACAGCCGGGTACAAAGCTTTTCAAAGCGAAGCTCGAGTAAACGTGCTGACCTGGAACTATTATTATCTGACCGGATAATTATACGCGACCCCGTATTATTACTATAATCATGTTTGGCGACATTGTCCT